>NC_133657.1:140448711-140809561 GCF_009905375.1 Apium graveolens
ACAATCTTTTACTTACTTCTCTCATTCTCTTATCTCTCTTATTTTCTCTCACCCACTAACCTTCTTTGAAGCTCTTTTTCATACAGGCATTTTATCAAACACCTTGCAAACACTCTTTTTCTTACTTGATTTTTAACAGAAATGGCACCCAAAGATTTGATTTTCAATGGAGCTAAGTTTGTTCCTAACAATTATTTAGCTATTCTGAGCAAGGATAAAGCCCCAACAGATCTTCATTTCATCCAGGATTTCCTTGCTCACAGTGAGATAGGCTATGCTTTGACTCAACCTGAAGCTATCTCAGGCACTCAAGTGCTGGAGTTCTGGAGGTCAGGTATGTATGATGATGGTGGAGAAAATGGGTCCCCTAGTCTGATTTTCACAACTGGGGAGGATGAACATGTGGTGACTGTGGCCACAGTTCGACAAGCACTCCACCTACTAGAAAATTGCAATTATTCAACAGTTGAGGAGCCAGCTCTTCAACAAATGATGGCCAGTCTGGGGTATGAAAAGACATTGGCAAAGCTGGGCCAGTTGAAGAGACCGAACATAAGGAGGGAATGGAGTTTGTTCTACGACTGCATCACAAGAACCTTTGTAACGAAGTGTTCAAATTTTGATGTCGTTCCTATCCTCAGTCAGCAAATTGGGTATGCTCTAATTACTCAATCTCATTTTGACTATGCTAGTGTTGTACTAGGTTTTATTAGTGATAGAATGACAGAAGACAGAAACACAGTCTACTTTTCTAGATTCTGTCAGCTATTATACAGTTTTTGTTGCTCTGATGCACCACAACTTTCCATTGAGTTGATCTCACCATTTAAGCTAGCTAAGAGAGCTTTTACTGATTTATTATCCACTGATAATAAGAAAACTGTTTTGAGACCCCTCCAAATTCCAAGTTCAGTCAAACAGTTTTTAATAAACTCTGATCCAGCCACTTACACCTCCATATATATTGATGTCCAACCAACCCAACCTCCATCAGCACCTACCACCACTACACAAACACAATTATTTAAACCTCAACCATCACCACATACCATCAGACCTTCATCTTCTAGGCCAAAAAGGGCTCAATCTATTCCTAAATCTCCAATAAAGAGAAGAAGGATGCTTCTAAGGGATGAGTCTGATGATGAGGAGGAAGCACAGGTTCATACATCAGAACCTGTGACAGTTGAAGCTGAAACTGTGGATTCTCAGAAAGCAACTGCAGCTGAAGGTTCTGATACCTTAAAGAGAAAGAGAACTATAAACTCTGATGATAAAGCAACTCCTTCATTTGTAAGGAGATTAAAGAAAATGAGGGCTAAGAGGCATTTGGCTAAGCCTCCATCAGAGAATACTGAAGAAGCTGAGGAAGGAGATCAGGAATCTCTGATCTCAAAAGAGCCAATTAGTATTGAATCTCTGCCACCTCCAACTAAAGACAAGGACACTCTTTAGGATACCATGGTTACACCTCCTGTTTCTCCTCTTCATGAAGATGTTATAGTTGAAGATTCAGGCTTAAGTCCTGAAATCGACATCAATAGGCTGCACATTCCTACTATTCTGTAATTGGAAGCTCCTACAATAGCTCAGCCATCTACTGATAATTCTCCAATCTTAAATGTTGATGTTGGGATACCAACACCAATTCTGGAGATAAATTCTGATGCTCAGAATTTAGAAGAAGTTGTTCCTAAATCTCCAGTTGCTTCACACACTTTAGTGCTGTCAGAAGATACTGAGTCTTCTTCAAGTTTTGAAGATAATGTTTCCGTTCATACTCCAGCTCCTGTATTTGGAAAGGAAGCACTGGTCAAGAAATTTGTTGAACAGGATGCTCATGTACCTTGGGATGAAACTCATAGAGGAGTAGAGTGGACTAAGAAGTGGAATGATTCTGATTTCATTCCAAGTTCTAAAGTTCTGACAGAGCACATTGTTAAAGCTGATGAGCTTGTGATAAATTCTGATATCAAGACACAGCTCAAGATCACTGCTCTATCTACCAAGAACCTTCAAGGTCTACACTCACAAACTCAAGAAAAGGTTGATAAGCTTCTTGAAAAAGCTGAAAAGCTAGATATGGAGACCATGCTTGACAAAAAGAGGTTTATCAGACCTATTTCTGAAAAAGTAGAAGTAATTGAGAAAGCTCAAGAGAAGGAACAATCCCAAATCTCTGAGGTTCTGACTAATCAAGCTTCTCAACAGGCTCAATTGAATGATATTTAATCTTCAGTGGAACTTCTTCTCTCACTCCTACTATCAGATGATGCCAAAAAGGGGAGAAGATAGTTAAGTCCAAATGCTCTAATGATCAAATACTGAAGAAGAAAGATGATGAAGCTGATGACCAAGGAAACCCTAGCAAAGGTAGAGGTCAAGTTCAAGGTAAAGAGCATAGCATCAAGGTTTCTTCAAGGAAACTAATTACTGATGCAAACAGATCTTCTATTCAAAAAAGACAAGTTCTGAAGCTGCTAAAACTCAAAATCTGATAGCAAGTGCTGATACTCAAAATCTGATATCATGTTCTGATGAGCAAAGTTTGATGACAAAGCCTGATGTTCTGATACAAGGTGGAAGTCAAGATTCTCAAAAGTTTATGCAAACTCTGAAGCTCAAGGGAAAGCAGACAAATGTCTACTACAAGGATCCCAAGATTCAGACACTTGATGAGGAAATTGCTAGAAGATTATTTTTGAAGCATAACCAGGAATGGACTTAGAAAATCTCAAGGAGGAAGAAGCTAGATTTAAAGCTGAAAAGATAAATCTAAAGCCAAAAGCTTCTGTTACAAAGAAACCTCCAAGGCCTAAGGAAAAAGGCATTGTGATCAAGGAGAAGTCAAATATTGCGGCATTAAAGCCCAAGACTAGATCACAGATTGAGATTGATCCCAAAGACAAAGGGAAGAGAAAAGTTGATGAACTAGTCAAGGATTTATATCCCCATTAGGACTTATCTTAATAGCTATTTTTCTCCCTAATTAATTAATTATGAAATTAATTAATAATCAGGGTTTTGGGCCTTCTTTGTTCCATCAGGCCTGATCTGGTCCATCAGGCCTGATCAATGTGTTAACCTTTTGGTCTGAATATCATACATCTTCTTATTGGGCCTAGCAGCCTACATCTTGTATAATCAATGTAATATTTAATTACACAATCAGGATTTATCTATCCCTATCATTTGCCCCCCAACTTTTGGGAAACAGAGACTGGGTTTCGCAGAAGTTAAGTTCATTTGTTCCCTTACAGGGTATCGTTTTTGCGTAAAGTGTGGAGCGACCTACACATTTACTACGATTTACTTTTATCCCTTTTTATTTAGAAATTATCTTAATTTCCAGGAATTTTTTCTTTATTCTGGGATTTTTCCTCAATTTTCTGGAATCTTTCCCTTTATTCTGGGATTTTTCCTTAATTTTCTGGAATTTTTCCCTTTATTCTGGGATTTTTCCTTAATTTTATGGAATTTTTCCCTTTATTCTGGGATTTTTCCTTAATTTTCTGGAATTTTTCCCTTTATTCTGGGATTTTTCCTTAATTTTCTGGCTTAAAACTGATCAGGATTTATACCAAATCGACCAGGATTCATGCCGAATCGATCAGGAATCCTGGTCGAAATCGATCAGGATCCTGATCGATATTGCTGTGATATTACCATTCTGGTTGATTAGATCTTCGATCAGAATTCCTGATCGATTTAACACTCTAGTCGATGGAATCTTCGACCAGGATTTATGCAGAATCGATCAGAATTCCTGATCGATTTCGATCAGGATTCTGATTGAACTAGCCATCAAAGTAACACTCTAGTCGATGGTATCTTCGACCAGGATTTATGCAGAATCGATCAGGATTCCTGATCGATTTCGATCAGGATTCTGGTCGAACTAGCTCACAATACGTCACTCTAATCGACGGTACCTTCGATCAGGATTCTTCTTTTTGTCGATCAGGACTCTGATCGAACTAAGTGAATTTCTACCCTCCTGATCGAATAAAATATCGATCAGGATTCTTTTCTCTATCGATCAGGACTCTGATCGAACTAAGTGAATTTCTACCCTTTTGATCGAATGAAGTATCGATCAAGATTCCTTTCTCTATCGATCAGGACTCTGATCGAACTAAGTGAATTTCTACCCTTTTGATCGAATGAAGTATCGATCAGGATTCTTTTCTCTGTCGATCAGGACTCTGTTCGAATCATTTCTTTAAAATTCTGGTCGATTTTTGACCCTTCAGTTTCCATCGGTGCTTCTAGATTATTCCTGACGCTTCTTGATAATGGGCTTTTTTAAGTTGGGCCTGGCTATATGGGCCTAAAAATGCCTCGTATTCCGAGTTTTTCACTTATATAAGAGAAGTGCGAAGTGAGAATCCTCACTGCACTCCTCATTTCTCAAACTTCCTCTCAAAATTCTCTTTAGAGTTCTCTCTTAAGAAGGCGATTTTCGGCGGCTTCAGCCACCGCAGCTCCACATTTCTCAAGTTTTTTCTGGGTTTCAAGCATTCATCCGAAGCATATCAATGGCGGATCGTGACTTGGATCGTTTGGGGAAGATGAATGTCTCTAAGAGAGGTACAAACATTCAAATTCAATCTCCGTATACTTCCTTAATTGATATGATAAACTCTAGAGGTGATGAATATCCTTCTCTATCTGAATTAGATTCGTATAACCATGGTAACACCTTTCATGAGTTAGAGGATAGAATTGAGTCCCTGAATACCCTGTATAAACTTCCACCTTATCTTAGGATTACCCCAGCTACCCCCGGGGATAGGACATGTAACTGGGAGGGGGATACCTTATTTATTTATCGAGGAGCCCTGAACGCGGGTCTTAGGTTTCCGTTTCACGAATTTATTCCTCGTCTGCTTGCAGATGTAAAAATTAACCCTTGCCAAATTCCCCCTAATACATGGAGGAATATTCTCTGTTTTATGGTTCTTTGTCTTAGAAACAATTTTCCTCTTTTTGTAGCTGTCTTTAGGAAAGTTTTTCAATTTTATAATAGTTCCATGAGTCAACCGGGCTGGGTTTTGATTCGTCAACGGCCCAAAATTCCCCATATTTTCGATAGAAACTCCATAGTAGAGAACAACCCTAAATGGAGGGATGAGTTTGTTAGGCTGACCTGGGACGGGGGTGATTGGGCCACACTCTTCCGTAGGCCCTTTTGCAAAGTATCAGATGGTAGTCCTGGTAGCATCAGGTTAACTGATGAGGAGGAGGTGGCCTATCAAGCCTTAATTTCAGATGATGGGAAAATAGACACCTGGACCCTTATAGAGGAGTTTTCCTTGAAGAAAGTTGGTCTCTCTCAGGCCAGTGATAAGGGTAAATTTATACCTGTGTAGCTATTTTTCCTTCCCTTTAATTGCAATTTTATTATCTTTAATATTCCTTCTACTTTTTCTTTCAGCTTGTGAGGCATTTAATAATGCCAACAAGCCTAAGAAGGGGGAATTTGGCCGCCAGAAGAGGGCCAAGCTAAACAGGGACCCTAGGGGTAAGCCTGATGCTCCTGCTTTCCTTAAGCCCCACGTCCCTATTGTGGAGCTGGGGGATGACGTGGATCCTCCACTTAAGGCACACTCCTTCAGGCCTAACTGGGGCTTTAGGAGAAGTGACACGGTGGTTGGATCCACCAAACATGCTAAGGATTGGTCGTACCATTCCATCACTCCCCATGACTTCACTGACATCGTTACGGGGAGTGACATCGAGACTATTGAGCTTCTGGGTTCTCAGGCCTAAGCTGCGGTAACTTTCTACTCTTTCTTTCTTTTTTAAATTCCAACTTTCTCGTATTTCAATGAACTTGTGTTAACTCATATTTCTTTGCAGAGTAACACCTATTTCCAGGCGGCCCTCCATCAGGCTAGGTCCTGGAAGGGTAACTCTGATAAGTTTGAGAAAGAGATGAAGAAATTGGAGGAGAGAGCTAAAGTCCTGGAGAAGAAGTTGGACACGAAGAAGGAGGAGCTGGCTAAGGCTCATTCCGAGCTGGTGAAACTTAGGAGCGATAAGGAAAAACTCATCGATGACTACATGGATTCTGACAAGTTTAGGAATCTCATGGAGATTCATGATGAGGGTCTTTACTCCCTTCAGTTTACTCAGGGATGGGATGCGGCCGTAAAGGCGGTTTCTGAGAGGCATCCAGGCTTAGTTGACCCTAAGGACTTTATAAGTCCTGAGCAGGCAGAGACGGAGGACAGCATAGATGCCCTCTTCAACTCCCCTCAGCCAGATGATCGCATCTTGGATCCTAACACTACTTCTCCTCCCGCTTCTCCTGCGAAGGATGCTGAAGGTGCTGATAAGGAGCAAGGAAATGAAGGCTCCCGCATGGAGGAGTAGTTTTTCTATTTTGTAATTTTATCCTTAACTTATATCTGAACTTTGTTTGTATCAGAACTTATTACCCTTCGGGGTTATTTCATATGCTGCTTTCCTTATATGATGCTTTCCTTATTCGCATCTTTCTCCTTTATCTTTCCAATACTTAATATGCATTTAAACTTGAACTAATTGGCCCTTTGAGTTGTGCAACATGCACTCTTATAAAAAAATCCTCGAAGTCTTCTTCTTTCAATGATCAAAGCATGATTTTTTGTTAAAACCACACAAGGTATTATCACAACTTAAACATCCATAGGTCGAAATAATTTTAAACTTATTAATATGAAGTATAGTTTTCCAAAACCTTACATAGTATGGGTTCGACCCTTAACAATAATGACTCGACAATGTAAATTCTAGTGGAATATAAAATCCTACGCAAGCAAAGCTTCAAGGTGCTTTTCAACCTATTTGTCATCTTGACAAGTGAGAATCGTACTCAGTTGCCCTACACATAGTAAACCTTCAGGTTTTGTGCATGCCAGGTTCTCGGGACTTCAAAACCATCCATAGTCTCCAACTTGTAGGTTCCTCTACCTTGAACACTCTTGACTTTGTATGGCCCTTCCCAATTCGGGGCAAGCTTCCCTTTCTGTCCTACACCAGAAGCTTCTATCTTCCTCAAGACTAGGTCGTCTTTTTTGAAAAATCTTTCTTTAACTCTCAGGTTGTAGTAGAATGAAGCCTTTTTCTGATATTCTACTATTTTCGCATGTGCCTCATCTCGCACTTCATCAATTAAGTCCAGGGCTAACCTTTGTCCTTCCTCATTCTCCTCAGTATTGAAAGCTTGAATCCTAGGAGAGGAATGTGATATTTCCACGGGAACAACTGCTTCCACCCCATATGCTAACATGAAGGGAGTTGCTCCAGTTGTGACTCTACAGGTAGTCCTATAAGCCCACAATATTGGAAGTATCTCATCCACCCAATTATTCCTCGATTTCTCGATCCTCTTCTTTAGTCCATCCAGGATTATTCGATTTGCTACCTCCGCTTGCCCATTGGCTTGCGGGTGAGCCACAGAGGTGAACCGTAACTCAATTTCATTTTCTTCACAGTACTTCTTGAACTCCTCATTGTTGAATTGTGTTCCGTTGTCGGTGACTAGGATACGGGGAATTCCATACCGGCATATAACATTTTCCCACAGGAATTGTGCAACCTGCTTAGTTGTGATTTTGGCCAAGGGTTTGGCTTCAATCCACTTAGTGAAATAATCAATGGCTACAATCAGGAACTTCCTTTGTGTCGTGGCCATGGGGAAAGGCTCAAGTACATCCATTCCCCACATAGCAAAGGGGATGGGTGAGTTGATGGAGGTCAGCATCTCAGGGGGTTGTCTAACAATAGGTGCATGCTTCTGACAACGGTCACACTTCTTCACATATTCTTTGGCATCAGCCATCATTTCTGGCCAATAAAAGCCTAAACGGGTTATTTAAGAGCTAATGCTCTACCCCCCAAGTGTTGTCCACATATGCCTTCATGTACTTCTTTAAGAGCCAAACGTGCCTCATCAGGCCTGAGACACCTTAAGTAAGGAACTACAAAAGATCTTTTATACAAAATCCCATCTATTAAAGAGTATCTTAGTGCTCGAACAACCAATTTCCGTGCTTCAGTAGCATCGTTTGGTAACCAGCCGGTTTGAATGTGAGCCTTAATGGGATCAATCCATGATGTCCCCAGGCCTATAGGAGCCACAAGCTTAACATCATTGCTCCGTGTTTTCAAAACGCGATAGTATACACTTCCAGAACTTTCTTCCATCTCAGATGAAGCAAACTTTGACAACGCATCCGCCTTAGCATTTTCCTCCCTTGGAATGTGCTCAACATGGCATTCATCAAACTGGGTCACCATGGCCCTTACTAGGCGGACATACTTAGCCATCGTCTCATCCTTTGCCTCAAACTCTCCCTTTACCTGGGATATGACCAACTTCGAGTCTCCACAGACTTTTGAGTTCTTGACTCTAAGTGTCCCTGCTAAGCCAAGACCAGCTATCAGAGCTTCATATTCTGCCTCATTGTTTGTGGTTGGGAAGTCTAACTTCATAGCATATTCAATTAAGAACCCATCGGGGCTTTGTAAAACCAAACCTGCTCCACTTGAATTCATTTTTGATGCTCCATCAAAATAGAGAACCCGATATTCTTTTTCTTTATTAACCTTCTCTTTATCCCCCTTATCAACTTCCTTGTCTTGAGGTATGTTATCTTCCTGCCCCCCGACTTCTTGGTTGGGTATGGTACATTCCACCACGAAGTCAACTAGTGCCTGGGCTTTTATTGCCATCCATGGCTTATACTTGAGGTCGAACTCTCCCAGCTCTATTGCCCACTTGATCAATCTCCCACTAGCCTTGGGACTGTGAATGATATTTCTCAGGGGCTGATTTGTTAGCACCTCAATCTGATGAGCTTGAAAGTAAGGTCGTAACTTTCTCGAAGCCATTACCAAGGCTAGAGCAAATTTCTTAATAGCTGAATAATTCAACTCAGCACCATGTAGAATTTTGCTGACATAGTATACGGGTTTCTGGACTTTCAGTTCCTCCTTAACCAATACAGCGCTCAAGGCACTCTCTGAAACAACTAAGTACAAGAATAAAACTTCATTCAAAACTGGCTTGGCCAACAACGGGGCCTAGGCCATATATTTCTTTAACTCCTCGAAGGCGTTCTGGTTTTCCTCACTCCATACAAAGTCCTTAATGTTTTTTAGTGACTTGAAGAATGACAAGCACTTATCTCCTGACTTGGAGATGAATCGTCCCAGCGCAGCAACCCTTCCTGTGAGCTTCTGAACATCCTTGACAGTTTTTGGTGGCTCCATGTCCAGGATCGCCTTTATTTTATCGGGGTTAGCCTCGATCCCTCTCTTGGAGACCATCAATCCCAAAAATTTTCCAGATCCTACTCCGAAAGCACACTTTGTAGGATTTAACATCATCTTGTGGTACCTCAAGACCTCAAAAGTTTCCCTCAAATGGGTTATATGATCAGTTTGTTAGACTCTTGACTAACATGTCATCAACATAGACTTCCATAGTCTTACCAATAAGATCCTTAAAAATTTTATTTACCAACCTTTGATAGGTGGCTCATGCATTCTTAAGACTAAATGCCATAACAAGATAACAATAAACACCAAAATCAGTGATGAATGATACCTTTGGAATGTCATCCTTGTGCATCTTAATCTGATTGTATCTGCTAAATTCGTCCATGAAGCTCAGCATCTCATGCCCAGCAGTGGCATCAATCAAAGTATCAATTCTTGGCAACGGAAAACAGTCTTTGGGACATGCATCATTCAGATCAGTGAAGTCTATACACATCCTCCACCTTCCATTGGCCTTCTTCACCATTACAGGGTTTGCTAACCATTCCGGAAATTGAATCTCCTCAATGAATCCAGCCTCTAAGAGCTTCTCTACTTCTTGTCTTATAGCCTCTTGTCTTTCCGGGGCAAAGTTTATTTTCTTTTGTTTCACTGTCTTCCGGCTTGGGTCCATGTTTAACTTGTGAGTAATCAGCTCCAGGTCTATGCCTGGCATATCAGCTGCTGACCACGCAAACACATCACTATTTTCTTGCAAAAATCTCACCAACTTCCCTTTAAGGGGCTCCTCAAGTGTGGCTCCAATGAAAGTCATCCTCTCAGGATTCCCGGGGTCTAAAGGAATCGAAACTAAGTCTTCTGCTGGCTTTCCTCTCTTCTCATCATTCTCTTGGACATCCATATCTTCAATAGGAAGAACCTGCCCCCCAACTCCATCAGCCCTCAAAGAGGCTACATAACAACTTCTAGCCATTTTTTGATCTCCTCTCTCTTCTCCAATCCCGTTCCGAGTGGGAAACTTCATAACTGAATGGTAAGAAGAAGGGACTGCCTTGAAGGCATGTATCCCTGTTCTTCCCATGATAGCATTATAAGTTGAACTAGCCTTTACCACCACAAAGTCCAACATCTGCGTTGTTTGCCTTGGTTCTTGACCTATGGTGGTTGGCAACTTGATTATCCCTTCTACAGGACATTCTACTCCCGCAAATCCATATATCGGCATATTGGTTGGGGTCAATTGAGAGTTGTTATACCCCATCCTTAGAAAGGCGTCATGGAGTAAGATATCCACTGAAGCACCATTATCCACAAGGACCCTCTTGACCGGGCTATTTCCTATTATCGGTGTTATGACCAGCGGGTCGTCATGAGGAAATTTCACACCTTCTAGGTCAGAATCGTCAAAAGCCAATGTTACTTCTGTTCTGGCCCTCTTCGGGGCTTCTCCAATAATATGCATAACTTCTCGAGCATATGCTTTCCTGGAGTTCTTGGATAACCCAGCAGTAGTTGGCCCTCCAAAAAATGTGTTGATCACAGGTCCTTGGGGGCTAGGTCTTCCGAAGATTATATTTATAACCGGTCCTCTAGGCTGGGGATTTCGCCCCTGATCTTCTTGATCTCTCCTTCGGTCATCAAAGTTTCTTCTCGCGTTGTTGCTCTTATCCCCTCCTTCTCCAGTGTATTTGTTCAATCTTCCTTTTCGAATGAGGAACTCAATTTCATCTTTCAGCTGTCTACACTCATCGGTGTCATGACCAACATCTTTATGAAATCTGCAACACTTGCTCTTATCTAGCTTGGCAGGATCTGCCTTCAAGGGCTTAGGCCAACGAATATCTCGATCTTTTTCGATTTCCATCAGGATCTGGCTTCTAGGAGCATTCAGCTTAGCGTATTCGGTGAACTTTTTCCCAGGTCCTCCCTTCTTGGGGTTTGAATTAGGGTTTTTCTCGGTTCTAGGATACTTGTCCTTGGCGATATACTCCAGATCAGTTTTCCGCTTCTTGCCTCCAGTGGGCTCATTACTTACTACAGTCTTCCTCATGCTTTCTTCAACCTTGATATACTTCCATGCCCTATCTTGGAGCTGCAACATGCTTTTGGGGGGACGTTTGCCAAGGATATCTTAAAAAACTCATCCCTAGTTCCTTGTTGCAGTGTTATCATGGCTACCTTATCATCCAGGTCTAGGACTTTTAAAGCCTCCTTTGTGAAACGATTCAGGTAATCTCTCAAGGATTCCTTTGTTCCCTGCACCATGCTCATAAGAGATGCTGAACTTTTCTCATGAACTCTCCCACTGATGAATTGCTTAATAAAAGCCTGACTTAAATCTCTGAATGACCCAATAGAGTTTGGGGGCAAGCGACTATACCACCTTTGAGCCATACCCGACAGGGTTTGAGGAAAGGCCCAACACTTAATAGCATCATTCACGGACTGCAACAGCAGTGCATTAGAGAATGTTCTAACATGATTAGCGGGATCTCCCGTGCCATCATAAGCTTTGATAGTTGGCATCTTGAACTTTCTTGAGATATGGGTATTCATTATTCCTTCAGTGAAGGGTGGAGTAGGATCATCAGGATCTCCAAGGGGAAGAAGATTGCTTGGATCAGCCCTTGGGACAACAGCCCTTCTCTGTACTGGACCATCCAGGTCTATGACAGGAGGAGGATTTCTTCCCCTAGGAGGTGCTTGGGGTCTGGTGGTCTGGTGCGCCTCCAAATCGCGCCTCAGCCTTTGAATCTCAGCCTCATGAGCCCTGATCCTTTCCTGCACTTCCTGGGGATTCATCCCTTGGGTACTTTGAGGATGTTGGCTTCCATCAGCCATCGGCTCTTTGCCAGCACGCCTCCTTCTTGGGGCTACTTCATCATCCGAAGACTCGGAGTCTCTTTCAGTGTAAGGACCAGAAAATTCCCGATCCTCAGGGATAGGAGCCAAACCTCGTATGTAGAGGGTGATTGCCCTCGTGCTTCACTCCACCCAGCATATCCGCTTCCTCCAACCTCAGGGTAAAGAGGCATCCCATAAGGGGGTTAGTAGTAACAACAGTTGAATATTCATACCTGACAGGTCGAGAATTCACAGGTGCATGTACTTGTTGAACTTGAGGATTCGTACCTTGAGTAGCCGAGGGGATCGTCCCTTGTTGCTGAGGTTCAGTTGCCCCTATCTGGGCTTCTCCTTGCGTGGTTGCATAGGTTGAGTGAGGAGGCACCTCCACAGTTGAAGAAATCACTTGGGTTGTCCCTGTTGGTGTTCCTCCTTCAAGGGCTCTAACTGTTCTCCGTGTTCTCGCCATGGTTATTGTTGTGCTTTCCCACAGACGGTGCCAAATGTTATGGGTAAAAAACTAAGGTTATTATTTGTTGTATTTATTACTAAGGTTTGGGAGCTCAAGGCCTATAATGGCTGCTCTCGTGTTTTGTAGCTGAATTCTGCCTTTACGAGATGCCTACGTATCTCTGAGAATTAGAGAATCAAGCCAAAAAACGT
Source organism: Apium graveolens (assembly GCF_009905375.1). NCBI lineage: Eukaryota > Viridiplantae > Streptophyta > Magnoliopsida > Apiales > Apiaceae > Apium > Apium graveolens. The sequence continues at coordinate 140,461,489 of NC_133657.1, forward strand.
AGTTCTGATCTGTGGGGTGAGGCCCCTTATATAGATGTGGGAGTCCTTGAATTGGACTTGGTATAGGAGACTTGGTGGTCAAGTCTCTGAATTAGGATGGACTTAGGAGTCCTAGAAAGTAGGAAGCTGATTCCTTATCCTATGAGGTTCCTTGGAGGCCAATCTACAAGGATTTATATCCCCATTAGGACTTATCTTAATAGCTGTTTTTCTCCCTCATTAATTAATTATGAAATTAATTAATAATCAGGGTTTTGGGCCTTCTTTGTTCCATCAGGCCTGATCTGGTCCATCAGGCCTGATCAATGTGTAACCTTTTGGTCTGAATATCATACATCTTTTTACTGGGCCTAGCAGTCTACATCTTGCATAATCAATGTAATATTTAATTGCACAATCAGGATTTATCTATCCCTATCACTGATGACACTCTTGCTGAAGATGGAGATGTTCAAACTCTGAAAAGAAAGAAGATTTCTGAAGAATTAAAGATAAACTCTGACAAGGCTCAAATTGTTCAGAGTGAAGAACAACAAGCTATAACTGAAACATCAAGTTCTGACAAGGTCATGAAGACATCAACCTCTGACAGTGCTCAAGTTGATTTAGACAAGATGAAAGTAGCTGATAAAAAGAAACTTATGTGGAAAAATGTCAAACCATCATATCCAAAGAAAAGCCAATTGTTATCTGATTTCATGACTGTTGGATTGAAAGCCAGAGAAGCAAGAGACAGAGCTGGACTAGGTTCTGATGAAGCTAAGATTAAAATAGGAGTTGAAGTGCTGACTAGAGATCCATTTCTTTTAATTGACCAACCTCTTGAAGATGTTACATGGAAACACCTTGATAAGGTTATCTCTGTTCAAGTGGTACTGGATGCTCATGACAAGCACAATGTCAAGGAAAATCTGATTCTATTTCTTGAAGATGGAAGGACATATCAGATGTCAGAATCAGATGTGCTAAACAAATCACTGAAAGAACTTCAATTTTTTCATTACCTTTTAGAGGTAAAGTCTGATATTACCAGGAGATGGTCAAATTTCATATTGAAGACCATCAGAGATAAAGCAAGAATTTCTGGTTCAAGAGTTACAGAATTCATTCCTAATATTATTGAAGATGATGGAAGTGAGATTCCAATGAAGAAGAATTCTGCTAAGCTTGAAGTGATCCTGAAAGGGAAATGTCTATGCTACAATGAAGATTCTTCTCATCCTAGGGTAATAAGACTGAATGATGGTTTAGAAAGAAACCATATCTCTGTTTTAAGGACTGCAATCTACCAGATTGGAAGTCAGAATGAAGAGATGAAGCAAGTCAAGACTACACTCTCTCAAGTCCTGAGGATTAAAGAAGAAAAGCTGATATCAAGCTTTGTCAAGAATCATTATGGATTCAGATTGACTCAGTGAGATTGGTAAAAACTACAAGGACTGTAAGTTGTAGTTAGTTATCTAGTTAAACTCTTATTTGCATTTGTACTTGAATGTTTTTGACATCATCAAATCTATTAACTTGTATATTTTGCATAATTTACAAGTTGGGGGAGATTGTTAGATATATTTGAGATGTCATGTCTAATATGATTCATGTTTAGTTTTCAGATCTTAACAAACAGGACATATCAGGACTTACTGAAATCAGGACTTACTGGAAGTCAGAATTTAATATCAGAACTTAAGGTCATATCAGAACTTAAGTGCGGGAAGACTTTCATATAAGGAAGGAAGCTGATTTACAGTAGAAGATTGAGACTAAAATAAAAGAAGATATGCATGGAAAGAGTTAGAGGACTTGAAGACTTGTAGAAGATATCTGATTGATATATTTTAGGAGACAGAATTATATTCCATATCAATTAGAAGTTATCTTGTAACTGTGTACTATATAAACACAGACTTAGGGTTTACACTATATGTGTTATCATTATCGAGAAGATTATACATTGTAACCTAGCAGCTCTTAGTGATATTTGTTCATCACTGAGAGAGAACAACAGTTCTTATTGTAACAGAGTTTATTCAATATACTTGATCTTTGTTACATACTTGTGTTAAATCGATTTGATTGTATAAACACTGTATTCAACCCCCTTTTACAGTGTTGTATGACCTAACAATAAAAGAGATTCTGCTACTTGTTAGCTCGATTGCTCGACGACAAAGAAACACATGTACATTAATCTCAAGGGTCTCGGATAATTTGAAAGAAACCTAACTTGTAGTTTAAACTTTTTCGGCAGGACAATTTTATCTTTTTAAAGTTCATGCATGAGGTTGTTGTTGTAGATAACTTCTAACTACAATATTGAAGTTTCTTTAGTACATTTTCAGAGGTGGATGGTAAGGTAAGCACGCCCAGCTCCAGATGGGCAAAATTTTATAGCTTTGAAGAGAGAACAAAATTTCCGCTGGATAAAAATATTGAGCTGAAAGCTAAATAATACATATATTCTTGAAAATTCATTATATCAGTTAAAAAACACAAGTAAAGAAGTAGAGAACGGGAGAAAATTACTTAAGTAAAGATAATATTTCATATTAATTGCTTCATTGGATCTCATATACACGGTAAGAAAAAAAATCCGCTAGGTAATTTTTTTAAGCTGGATCTGCCACTGTACATTTCACTAATTCTTGTTCATTAGAGCAAATATGAGAGTATAAATACTTGCAAGTACCACAAATCTAAGTATTTTTCCTAATAATATTACTACCATATCTAAACCAAGTGTTATGCAACTCAAAAAAGATGAACTACTCGCCTTCACTTTAAAGCTGTATTTTTTTCTGGGATTCCCAATTGAAAAAATCAAGCAAGTAAGCTAATAGATGATAAGGCTGCACGCAGTTGAAGGCGCTTGAATGAATAGGGAGCTTTTGATGGGAAAATTAGCACCTGAGATATGAATACAGAATCTAAGAACAAACATGAGGTTTCATACAAAAGGCTCATTTAATAAGGTTATACACTAAATTACCACAACCGAAGATAATTATGCACTAAAATATGAGATCATTGTGCATCAAAGAAAATTTACCACCTTCTTCAAATTAGGGGTGCACTATCTATTGTTAAGTAACTAATCCGTTTAAAACCGTAAGGTGGTAGATGAAGACCCGAACAAGATCTTATATTCTTTAGCATTCCCCTTCAATTGTACGATACTTTTTGCTACGATTGACAATAACAAATATAACCAAACCAATATTTATACCAATAACAAATATTTAAATTAAATAAATGGGGGTGGGAGGACTCAAACCCAAGTCCCTCTGATATCATGTTAAGTAACCGTCCATCTAAAATCTTAGGGTATCAGAGGAACGCCCGATCCTCTTTAACATCTATAACCAATAATTTCAAGCTCCGGGAGCAAATCAAATATGCTAAAATCTATTTGAGAAAATAAAATAATAATACATCAAAGTAGCAAATTATTAATAATGCAAAAAAACTGGTAATATTCTGGAGGAGGGTAAGAATTTGGTCATGGATGACTTAAGTTTGTCTAATTTTGCTTTCATGACCAGTTGCCTCTTTAGAATATTTGCAAGTCCTGTAAAAATATGCTCTGTTGTAATGCCGACAGTGACAATATCTTCCCCTATAAATTCAACTTTATTCTTATCCTTCTCAATCCAATTATTAAATCCTTTTTTCACAAAATGGTAGCATTGGCCAACTCCTTGAACAATGAAGATAAAGCAACGTGGAGTGCACCAGCATGGAGTTTATCAGCATAGTTATTTGTGTTTCATAATAAAACAACTTCACTGTCTTAAACATGAGTTTTGTATTTTGCATGTAGTGATAATGTGTATTATTGAGACTTGTCAAGATCCAAATAATCATGTAGGTGTCAAAGTAGAGAGTCCAGTTAGTAATTAAGGGTATTCTTGTCTTTGTTTAGAGTCCGTTAGAGTAATGATAATGTATGTAATATAAGGACTTTCGGTGTGTAGGTGGTCCTTTGATGTGAACATTTCAGTATTGTCTGGAGTTTGTTATTTTCTCATCCCCTCATTATTATCTTCTTCTACGTAGCTTTCTTTTGTATTTCTTTAAAAGTTTATATGGTATCAGAGCCTGCATTTGAAAGACTAGATTAGAAAGAAGTGTTTTGATAGTGAGACGTTTAAAGCTTGTTGTTCTTTGGTCAAATTATCATTTTCAGATCATGAAAAGAAGCAATCTTTCACTTAGTGTATTCAGATCTACTCATGGCTAACAGGATGTCATTCACGGATCTACAAAACCCTTGTTCTTATACCCTTTATAAGGACCTATTATCCATAAGTGTGTCAAAACTTCAAAGTGTAGGAGACTATAGGGCATGGAGAAGGTCATTTGAGATTCAAAAATCAGCAAAAAGGAAGCTAGGCTTCATAGATGGGACAATCACGAGGAGTATCACAGATGCAGCATAAGCAAGCTAGTGGGACACGTGCAACAATATGGTAATATTTTGGATCCACAATAATATATCTGAAAATATTAGATCCTCTGTGTTGTTCATAAATATTGCAAAAGATATTTGGAAATAATTGGAGAAAAGGTTCTCTTTGACCAATGGGTCCAGGAAATATAAACTAAATAAAGATCTTTTTAGTTTAAAGAAAAATGCAATAAACGTGAGTGATTATTATACCACGTTAAGCAGCCCGTGGGTGGAAATAGAGTCAATGAACACACTACCAACCATCACCACAGTTACACCCGAGGTCAGTAAATTGCTTAATGTTATTAATGTGATGAAAGAGGAGTCCAAACTCTTCTAATTTTTAAATGGTTTGGATGACTCTTATGGAGCACAGAGGAGCTAGCTGCTCATGATTACGCCTTTGCCCTCGGTGGAGGAGGCTTGTGCTGCAGTGCAATAAGAAGAATCCTAAAAGGAAGTGTTAACACATTCAGGCCTAGGAGATAATGAAGCCTTATCGATGTACATTAAATGTGCTGGAGAAAAGAATCTTCAGTGTTCATTATGCGGAAAGAGGGGTCATATCAATGACAAATGTTGGGGTGTTATGGGTTTTCTCAAGTGGCATTATAAGTACAAACCAGCACAGAAGGTTGGTGGAGGAAATTTCAATGGTGGCTTAAGTGGTAAATAAATGGGGAGCAGGGAAAATAACACCAAGATGGTCAACAATGTACAAGGTAACATGAAGGAACAGCAAACCATAATGATGACAACTGAACAGTTGGATCATATATTGAAACTCATACCAAAAGGTGGGTATACTACTAAGGAAGGAACATAAATATATGATGAAATTGACTATGGGTTCTCAGGGATGGTGAGTGTGAACAGAAACAAGAATGAGACCATAGAGCCAACAAGGTGGATAATAGATTTTGGGGCATCCGATCACATGACTTCATCTCTCAAGAATCTTATAAATATCGAACGTGTTAATTCCACCTTTACAATCACATTACCAACTGGAGCAAAGACATTAATAACTCATTTTGGTGATGCAGTTTTGTCAAATGGTATGATACTCAACAATGTGCTTCATGTGTCATAATTTAATCATAATTTGCGCTCCATCCATCAACTTTCCAAGGATAGTCAGTGTGATGTGATTTCTTGTCCAAACAGTTGTGCCATCATTGACTGAGTAACTAAAAATATGATAGGCCTGGGAGAACCAAAACAGGGTCTTTATTAACTCAAGAATGAAAAGGTGAAACCAGTTGGGGCAGCTTTGGCTAGTCACAGATCAGGAAAAGGACATGACTTGGCAACAACAAAGTTGAAGGGTGAAGGTCAATACATCTTATGGCATAGAATACTGGGACACACTTCATTCTCAAATATGCAACATTTGAGTGAAGTGAAGCCATACCTTTATCAGCAAAAACACCAGGTCTGTCTCACATGCCCTTTATCCAAAATGACCAAACTGCTATTTCTCAATAGTGGATCATATGCTGCAAATAAGTTTGATTTATTGCATATTGATATCCAGGATTTGTATAGGGTAACAACTAGAGGGAAAAACAGATAATTTTTAACAATAGTTGATGATTGGAGTAGAATGACATGGATTTATTTATTGGAAAGGAAATCTGAATACTTGAGCAGTCTGATAAAATTTGAAGAATATATCAACACTTAGTTCAAAGAAAATATGCGGATTATAAGATCGGATAACACATTGGAGTTTGCAGATAAAGCTTGTACTGAGTATTTGCAAGAAAAAAGGGTGGTGCATCAGACTTCATGTCCACACACCTCGCAATAAAATGCACGTTGAGAGCGGAAGCATAGATATATCCTCGAAGTGGCGAGAACCTTAGGGTTTCAGTCCGGGCTACCTTTGCCGTGCTGGGGAGACTGCGTATTGACAGTAGTACATATTATTAATAGGTTGCCTAGCAATGTATTGAAGTTTGACGTCCCCTATGAGAAACTGATGGAGAAACCAGTGGATTACAATGATATGAGAGTCTTTGGATGTCTGGAAAAAGCCCATAATTCAACATATGGTATCGACAAGTTTTCATCTAGAGGAGTATTGTGCATGTTCATCGGATATTCAAGCACTACTAAGGGATATAGGCTGTTAAGGATGGAGAATATGCAGTCCTTTATTTCACGGAATGTAGTATATCATGAAGGAGTGTTCCCATTGAACAAAAATATCGATAAAATGTGTGTGGATCCGTTGCCTTCGACTACAAATTCTTTCATAGAGTATGCATATGATGACGAGCTTGAGGCCAATGCAGGGATTGATTATGACCAACAAGAAGAAGACGAGTCTGGGGAAGGATTCACTACCAATGAAGCTGATAAAGGTGAAAAGAAGAGTGAAAATACTGGAAATCCTGTTGAAGAAGAGACACGTGAGGTGCGAAGATCAAGCAGAACTTCTAAACAACCAGCGTGGATGAACGACTTTATAACAACAAAAGCCAACAATGTCATGACTATCAATGTCGTTGTATCACAATATATCAGTCCCAAATTCCACTGTTTCTTGGCAGAAATAGAACCTCAAGTTGACCCATTATACTTCAGACATGCAATGAAGTTTTTACACTGGGTAGAGGCGATGAATGCAGAGATTGATGCATTGGAACGAAATGAAATGTGGGAAGTCACAACTTTACGTCCAAACAAGAAATCCATCGGGTGTAAATGGATCTTTAAAATAAATTTAAAGGCGTATGGATCAATAGAGAATCATAAAGCACGACTGGTCATACTAGGCTACAAGAAAATGTATGGTATAGATTATGTGGAGATGTTCGCTCTGGTGGCTAAAATGACGACTGTTCGAGCTCTCCTAGCAGTGGTTGTCATGAAAGATTGCCATGTTCATCAACTAGATGCTTCAAATGCCTTCCTAAATGGGGACTTGAATGAGGTGGGTTACATGAAAATACCACATGATTATAAAGGACGTGGATGCAGAATGAAAATGGGGCTGCTGATGCTGGAAATGATAATATTCAAACACTGGTATGCATATTACGGAAGGCATTATAAGGGCTTCGTCAAGCATCAAGATAATGGAACCATAAGCTGTCTATAACGTTGACCTCAAATGGATTTAATCACTTGAAGGCAGACTACGACTTATACTCAAAGGTGACTCGAGACACCATCACACTTGTTTTAATATATGTGGACGACATTCTGATTTTTGGGAATAGTCAAGAAGCCATAGCTGAACTTAAAGCAATGTTGTCCACATACTTCCTGATGAGAGACCTTAGACCTGTCAACTATTTCTTGGGGTTGGAAATCGATGGAAGCAAGGCTAGATTTTTTATATCACTAAGAAAGTATGTGGTGGATTTGTTAAAGGAATTTGGGATGAGTAATGTTGCACCTCTCAAGTTGCCTATGGATACTCACCTGGTCTTAACCCTGATTAAAGGAGTATTATTGGAGGACCCTCACTTTTATCAGCATTTACTTGGCAAATTGATTTATCTCACCATCACAAGACCTGACCTCTCTTTTCCAGTATACAACCTTGCCCAATTCATGCATAAACCAACCAATGTTCATATGCAAGCGGTAAAGCGAATTTTGAGATATCTAATCAACAATACAGCTCGAGAAATTCTACTTGCATCCACATCAGCCGCCAGCTCACTACGTACTGTGAAAGTGATTGGGCGAGTTGCCCCACAACCAGAAAATTGACATCGGGCTATTGTGCATTGTTGGGTGACTCCCCAATTTCATGAAAAACTAATAAATAATCGGTTGTTGCACGTTCAACAGCTGAAGCAGAGTACATGGTGATGGCGCTCACTTGTTGTGAAGTCACGTGGTTGACTGAACTTCTCAAAGACGTGGGGTTGGCCGACCTTCCTCCTATTATCATCAAAAGTTACAACCAAGCAGCATTGTCGATTGCAACGAACCCTGTACTACATGAACACACCAAACACATCGAAATCGACTGCCATTTCATACGTGACAAGATTTCAGAAGGCAAGATGATTACATCTCGTGTTCCCAGTTTCAGGTTGCTGATGTGCTCACCAAACATCTCCCAGTTAAGCAGTATAATTATTTTCTTCGCAAGTTCGGAGTCTCGGCTACAACTTCCACTCCATTTGAGGGGGAGTAATAAAGATACATGGGCAGTTTGGATCATGGAATTTCAACCCGGTTAACGGGAATGGGAATGAGCTTTCAATACATTTTGTATTGAAATCTCATTCTCATTCCCGTTAACTGGGTTGAAATCACATGATCCAAACATCATCACACTAACCTGAAGTGCACCAGCATGGAGTTTATCGCAGTTTGGATGCGGTTTTAAATTCTTGAGAATCGCAAAATCGTAACCGCAACCGCAACTCGCAACATATATTTATAATAAAATATATTTCCAAAAATGTACTTGATATCATATAAATTAATAAATATACACATTTATTAACTAATTTTAGGTTAATGTTAAGACTTCGATTATAAGATTCACAATCATTATAAGATATATAACCAAAGAAATGGAAAATGTAATCAATATGTAATTTTTTTTATCATTTTCTTTTTTCTTTTCTCTCGCTTCCATATTTTTGTATGTTTTTAATATCCTTGCTCCACACGGAACATTAGTTTGTATTTTATTTTTGAATGTAAATTTATCACGTAACTTAAACTTGAATTTATTAATATTCCGAATTTATTTTTTTGTAAATTATTAATTATTTTAAAATAAGTGGTTGAACCGCAAACCGATCCGCAATAACTGCAAATTCGCAACCGCAATTGACGCGGTTAACCGCAACCGCAAATGCGGTTGCGAATGACAATTTTCTAAAACCGCTCTTCGCGGTTTGGTTCAACTTTTATCCCAAAACCGATCCGATCTGAATCGCGTACACCCCTATATTTTAGTAGAGTTTGATATTTTCTCATCCTGTCATTATTACCAATTTATTTTGCATCTCTTTAAAAGTTCATATTAATTGCTGCAATGGAAGCACTTTAATGAAATTATAATTAGCTGAAAATAAGAGTACATTCAGTCCTGGTCACAGGCATCCTAGTTTTGTAGGTGTAGAATTTTTGGCCTTTTCAGATTTATAGCCACCTGCACCATTTATTCATGATCTGTTGCCACTTGAGGCTATAATTAATCGTAAGATTTGAAGGATAAGAGATCATTTCATAAATGTAAAATCTCAGTGGGAATGAGATAAAATCTTGTAAGCAAATTTCAGGACCATTAAAAATTCCTTGGTTGTAGAGTCGACTGTACCAGTACTCTTTCTGATGGTGAGATACTGCCTTACTGAGATAGTTTAAGACACAACTTAGCAAGACTACGCAGCTGTAGAGTATAACCACTGGTCCTGTGAATCTCATCTTAACCTCGAGTAAAATGGCTTGAGTGATCATCAAATAACGTAACTGTATACTACAAAATCACAACAACGAAATAAAACGCAGTTGAGTGTATCTCTGAAGGACAAGCAAAGCATGTAGCTACATGCAATGACAAAGTTGTATAAATTATATAAATTTTGGTGATATCTATTAAAAATTAATTTGTGTTGAACTATACTTGATACTAGGCCAATCAAGTGCACCATTAAGAGCAACACTAATAGAGGAGTTATAGCTACAGAAAAAGAATAACGCCACTTGTTCTACAACATACAGGTACCTACACATTAGTTCAGCAAGGAGTTCAGCCATTTTGAAGCAAATCCAACATCCAGTTTGAATATTTTTAACTCTAAGATACTTGTACTCTTAACTTTTTTAAAGTTCATGCCCGGATGCTGGCCACAGGGGACTTATTACTGCAGCTGAAGTAATAAGGTCAGCAAGAGGAGTGCTCAATCTAGAAGATAATATTCTTTGATGAACTATCTGATTCCAATAAACCTTATGATCGTTGGACTAAGCTACCGACAGACAGGATTATGCTTAATGTTGACGGGCTGTGTTGGAGGCTGAAGGGAGGTTTGGGTTTGGTTGTGTAGCCAGAAACAACTGGGCATTATGGAATTAATTGAATCTGGTTGTCTTACGCGCGGTTGTTCAGGGGATTAGAATGGTATTCCAATGCTTTCAACCTATGGTTTACTAACTGAAGATTATTGTTTTATTTTTGCTAATCTACCAAATGTTTTGTTGGTTTTTGTAAATTGGTCATGTATCTGTGAGATAATTTAAGAGATTTTCATACATCAGATTCAGGTGGAATGGAAAAAAAGCGAAGTTGCTCCCTCAGGTAATCTGGAGAGGCGACTTTGAGTACTCGGCTGATTATATTCGTCATATACAAAAACTCAAGTTTTAAACTTAATGCAGGTGAGGCCTTAATGTGCCCGATGTACTTCTTGTCTTGGCTACTAGAATTCTTTGTTTTCATATCCAGTAGATAATCTGTTAACCAGTACAGCCTTTTTCTCCCCGGAGCCTTCTCTTAATTTTTCGAATATGACCAAATGCTGACTGTACAGTTTGTTAAGCAAAATTTGGCATCCCGTGTTCAGTACATGATTTCTCATGGTATACCGAAATTAAAAAACATAATAGATAGTTTAAACTGCAGAACTTAAACAATGAAGACACATGTATGAATTCTTCGATGGGAGAAATTATACAGAATTGCGATTGGAGTTGCCCGAGGCCTGGAGTATTTACACCATGCAACACGTATTTTGCATTTTGAAATAAAGCTACATAATATACTTCTGAATGGAGATTTTTGCCCAAAAATATCTGATTTCGGGCTTGCGAAGTTGTACACTAGAAAAAATAATACAGTCTCATCTTTGTTTCAAGCTAGAAGAACTGTTGGTTATATTGCTCCTGAAGTTACTAGTAGAAATTTTGGGCAAGTTTCATATAAGTCTGATGTGTACAGCTATGGAATGATGATTCTTGAAATGGTCAGGGGAAGAAAGAACTTTAATGCTGGAGCAGATCACACTAGTGAGATATATTATCTGACAATGCGCTAAATTTGGCAAATGAAATTTCCATAGGAAAATGAACTCGCGGGGAAGATGGTGATTGAGATGCTGGAGGGACACCTAGCAGCCTTGAAGATGCCACCAAATCCATACTTGTGTTCAGCTCCTAGTTCGCCATCAGATTCTCAAATAAAACCAGTTCTCTGCTCTCCTTAATTTAGGAATAGAATCTACTTCATCTTCATAATAGTTCTAAGAATTAATCATAATTATATCATGAATGATCAAGAAGACATGGTTCATCCAAATACCTCTTTATTTAGTCTTTCAAATCATAACCTAGTCAGTTTGTTTCCATATACTATAAACTAATTGAAGACAGTTTGATCGCGAACTATTGCTGTTATTTAGGGTAGCAACTGCGGTCTCCAGGGTGCAAAATTGTTCACATGCTTTTTGTGGATGCATACATGATCCATTTAAATCAATTATAACACAATCTATTCCAATTTTTAATTGGGATGCATATTCAGATGGGATTTTATATTTGATATATAAGATGTCCACCATTGCTTTTCAAGTCAAATCTTAGCTCCACTGCATACATTGATACCTGTTTGTTGCAGCACACAAATGTTATATATGGTTAGTGTTAGATATATTTGATAATGTCATGGCTAATATGTTTTATGTTTAGATTTCAGATCTTATTTGAACAGAACAAATCAGTACTTAACTGATCAGTACTTATACTGGACGTCAGAACTTAAGGGATATCAGTACTTATGTTATCAGGAGATAAGCATCAGGAGATAGATATCAGAACTTAAGTGCTGAAGGACGATCAGATAAGGACAGTAGCTGATTAAAGTTAAGAAGATCAAGATAAACATAAGAAGAGATATGCATGAAGAAGGAATTCCGTAAAGAATGGAATACTTGGAAGGAAAGATATCTGATTGATATATATTAGGAAGCAGAATTATATTCCATATCAATTAGCGATTATCTTGTAACTGTGTAATATATAAACACAGACATAGGGTTTACACTATAAGTGTTATCATTATCGAGAATATTATTTACTGTAACCCTAGCAGCTCTCGTGATATTTTGTTCATCACTGAGAGATAACAGTTCCAGATTGTAACAGAGTTTATTGTTTCAATAAAGTTTGTTTTCTGTTACATAAGTTCTTGAAGTTTGATTTGATTGTAATAAACACTGTATTCACCCCCTCTACAGTGAAAGTGTGACCTAACAAGTGGTATCAGAGCCTTCTGTTAACACACATACAGTTAAAGATCCAAACACAATCATGTCTGACACAGAAACTCCAACTAAGCCTACCAAAACTGAGGAATCATCAAAGACATCAACTCAGAGTCGATATGAGACTATCAGAGTTCCCATATTGAGACCATCTGAATATCCCATATGGAAGGTAAGGATGACCATGTTTCTGGAAGCAACAGATCCAGAATACCTTGATAGAATCAAGGAAGGGCCTCACAAACCTACCAAGCTCGCTGTTGTAGTTGCAGGTGAAGCAGCAAAGACCGTACCAAAGGAAAAGAGTGATTACACTGCTGAAGATATAGCATCTATTGCTAAGGATGCCAAGGTACGACACTTATTGCATAGTGCCATTGATAATGTAATGTCAAACAGGGTAATCAACTGCAAGACTGCTAAGGAGATATGGGATGCACTGGAGACAAGGTGTCAAGGAACTGAAACAGTTAAGAAGAACAGGAAGACAATACTCACTCAAGAGTATGAACACTTTGACTCTAGGACTAATGAGTCATTGACTGATGTATATGATAGATTTGTCAAACTCTTGAATGACTTGTCATTGGTTAATAAGGAGTATGATCTTGAAGATACAAACCTTAAATTCCTGTTAACTCTTCCTGAATGTTGGGATTTGAAGGCAACAACAATAAGAGACAACTACAATCTTGATGAAACAACTCTTGATGAAATCTATGGAATGCTCAAGACTCATGAACTTGAGATGGAACAAAGAAGCAAGAGGAAAGGAGGAAAGTCAAGGACAGTTGCTCTCAAGGCTGAAGAGGAATCCCCCAAACCACCTTCCTCAAAGAAAGACAAGGGTAAAGCTCTTATCATAAAGTCTGATACTGAGTCATCAAGTTCTGAGAGTGATGATGACTCAGATTCTGAAAGCTTGCCTGAAACTGATGCTGATGAGGAGATGATGAAGCTGTGTGCTCTTATGGTGAAAGGAATCACAAAGATTGCATACAGGAAGTTCAGGAAGGGAAAGAAGTTTTCCAGGAAAGGCATAAGTTCTGATAAGAAGAATTTCAGAAGATCTGAAGGAAGAGGAGGAAAGTCTGACAGAGGAGATTACGCTAATATTAAATGTTATAATTGTGGTGAGAAAGGCCACATATCTCCTGATTGCAAGAAGACCAAGAGTGACAAAGGCAAAGCTCTTATCACAAAGCAGAAAAGCTGGACAGACACCTCAGACTCTGAAAGTGAGGAGAGCTATGCATTGATGGCAAATGCTGATAAATCAAGTTCTGAGAGCAGTTCTGAAGCTGCTGAAACAAAGGTACCTCAGACTACTTATGCTTTTCATACTGATGATATTAATGAGTTGAGAAGATATCTTAAAACCATGTTTGTTAGCTATAGAGATCAAACTTTAACATGTGAAAGATTAACTTCTGAAAATCTTGCTTTTAGGAAAAGAAATGATTTCTTAGAAAAAGAGTTAGTCATGTTCCATCAAACTCAGAAGGATAGAGATGATGCTTTTTATGTTAGGGATGAAGTGCTAAAAATGAATGAATCTCTAAAAACTGAGTTAGAAAAGGAGAGAGAGATTATCAGAACTTGGACTAACTCTGGCAAAACAACTCAAAATTTGCTAAGCAGTGGAAACTGGAAAGAGGGCTTAGGTTATGGAGAAAATAAAAATGAAAAAGGAACTGTAGAAATTAAGCCTGTTGATAAGCAAAAGCCGAAGTTAAAACCTGTTAAGTTTGTAACTGAAAAATCTGAAAATGAGAAATCAGAAGTTAAAAAGGAATCAGCTTCTGACAAACTAAAACAGGAAAAGACAGCTGAAGTTAACATAGGCTTAATGACAAAGAAGCAGCTTAAGCATAAGCTGAAAGATGTTAAGAATGCAAACAAGGTAAAATCACCTAGGAAAAACAGGAATGGAAAGGAAGGTGTGAATAAAAGCAATAACTATAAATCTGTTCCTGATGCTCCTAGGAAAGCGTGTCATAACTGTGGAAGTTCTAACCATCTGGCTTCTTTTTGCAGGAAGAATAAGAATATTAACTCCTTATCTACAAAATCAGGAGTTAAGAGTCAGTCTGTTAGATACAAACCACAAGATCCTTGTTTTCATTGTGGTAGTTTATGGCATTCCATTTATACTTGTAAGGAATATCATAGTTTGTACTATGATTATTATCAAATAAAACCTTCTTTAAAGAAAGTTTCTGTTGTTCCTTCTAGTGTAAGTTCTGATTCAAAGTCTGGTAGTATAAGTTCTGATAAGAAAACTGTTAACATAAAATCTGATGCTAAATCCGCTGCAAATGTTAACAAACCTAAAAAGGCCAAAGGATCCAAGCAAGTCTGGGTCCTTAAAACTAATAATTAGTGGTCTTTTTGATTGCAGGGCAACAGGAAAAATATTTTAGTTCTGGACAGTGGATGTTCAGGACATATGACTGGAAATAAGGCCCTGCTATCAGACTTTGTGGAGAAAGCTGGCCCAAGTGTTTCTTATGGAGATGGCAACATTGGAAAAACTTTGGGATATGGCAATATCAATCTTGGGAATGTCATCATTAAAGATGTAGCTCTGGTCTCAGGACTTAAACACAACTTACTGAGTATAAGTCAAATCTGTGACAGAGGTTATCATGTTGATTTCTTTGCAGAACATTGTGAAATAGTTAGTAAATCTAAAGAAAAAATTGTTCTGAAGGGATTCAGGCGTGGTAACATTTATGAAGCTAAGCTTTCAACAAGTTCTGATGGTTCTGCAATCTGTTTAGTGAGTAGAGCCTCAACTGAAGAAAGCTGGAATTGGCACAAGAAACTCTCTCATTTAAACTTCAACAAGATAAATGAACTGATCAAGAAAGATCTTGTGAGAGGACTGCCAAAATCAGTGTTTGTTCCTGATGGTCTTTGTGACTCATGTCAGAAGGCTAAACAAAGAAAATCTTCGTTCAAGAGCAAGACTGAATCATCAATTCTTGAGCCTTATTATCTACTTCATGTTGATCTATTTGGTCCAGTGAATGTCATGTCTATTGCAAAGAAGAAATATGCGTTGGTCATAGTAGATGAGTTCACCAGATACACATGGGTGTATTTCTTGCACACAAAAAGTGAAACTGCATCTATCCTGATTGATCATGTCAAACATCTGGATAAATTGATCAAAGATTCTGTGAAAATTTTGAGGAGTGATAATGGCACTGAATTCAAGAATCTGATAATGGAAGAGTTCTGCAAAAATCATGGAATAAAGCAGGAATTTTCTGCTCCTGGAACTCCACAGCAAAATGGAGTTGTTGAAAGGAAGAATAGAACTCTCATTGAAGCTGCACGAACAATGCTTGAAGAAGCAAAGCTTCCAACCTATTTCTGGGCTGAAGCTGTGCAGACTGCTTGTTTTACTCAAAATGCAACACTCATTAACAAGCATGGAAAAACACCATATGAGATGGTGAAAAACAAGAAGCCAAATCTCAAATACTTTCATGTATTTGGATGTAAGTGTTTTGTTCTCAAGACTCATCCTGAACAGCTATCCAAGTTTGATCTAAAAGCTGATGAAGGAATCTTTGTTGGATATCCACTTTCTACAAAAGCCTTCAGAGTCTATAATTTGAGAACAAAAGTGGTCATGGAATCTATCAATGTCTCTTTTGATGACAAGAAGATCACTGGACTTGAAGATTGCATTGATCATGATCAGCTGAGATTTGAAAATGAAGATTCATATTCTGATACCTCAAGTCCTGACAGTCTAAGTCCTGATACTGTAAATTCTGATGGATTAAACTCTGATGTTATTGAAACTGTGGTGACTACGTCAAAGGAAGATGCACCAATGCAGGGGGAGCATACTCAAGATATTATCACATCTCAAGAAGCATCAGAACATACATCTGGCTCTTCAAATTCTGATTCGTCAAGTTCTGATAAGCCAAGTACTGACAGTACTGAAAATCTAAATACTGAAGGATCCAACTCAGAGAGCATAGTTTCAGGGGGAGCATCAGAAAATGAAACCGAAGACAGCATGAATCATGGGGGAGCATCCAGTTCTAGAGAAAATCTTCCATCTGCAAGGAAGTGGACAAAATCACATACACCTGACTTGATAATTGGAAATCCTGAGGCAGGTGTCAGAACTAGAACAGGTACTTCGAATGAATGTCTTTACAATTCTTTTCTTTCTCAGTCTGAGCCAAAGAAAGTGGAAGAAGCTCTTCAAGATGCTGATTGGGTGCAAGCAATGCAGGAAGAGTTGAATGAATTTGAAAGAAACAAAGTCTGGACCTTAGTGCCAAGACCTAAGAATAGATCGGTTGTTGGTACAAAGTGGGTATTCAGAAACAAAACTGACAGTGATGGCATAATTGTAAGGAACAAGGCAAGGCTGGTTGCAAAAGGATATTCTCAACAGGAGGGAATTGACTATGATGAAACATTTGCGCCAGTTGCTAGGTTAGAAGCCATAAGGATATTCATGGCTTATGCTGCTCACAAAAAGTTTACTGTCTTTCAAATGGATGTGAAAAGTGCTTTTCTCAATGGAGAATTGGAAGAGGAAGTATATGTTGAACAACCTCCAGGCTTTGTAGATTCCAAACATCCAGATTATGTCTACAGGCTTGATAAAGCACTTTATGGACTTAAGCAAGCTCCTAGAGCATGGTATGAGACTTTAGCTCAGTTTCTTCTGGAAAGTGGATTCAACAGAGGAACTATTGACAAAACACTGTTCTATCTCAACCATGGCAAGGACTTACTTTTGATCCAGATTTATGTTGATGATATTATTTTTGGGTCTCCAAATGACAAACTTTGCAAAAAGTTTGCCAAACTAATGCAGTCAAGATATCAGATGAGTATGATGGGAGAACTTAGTTATTTTCTGGGCCTTCAAGTCAAGCAGAGTGAAGAAGGAACTTTTATTTGTCAATCTAAGTACACCAGAAACTTGCTGAAGAAATTTGGAATGCAAGACTGTTCAAGTGCATCCACTCCCATGGCCACTGCAACAAAACTGGATAAGGATACTGGTAATTCAGTAGATATTACTGATTACAGAGGTATGATTGGCTCACTTCTCTATCTAACTGCTAGTAGACCAGATATCATGTTTGCTACCTGTCTTTGTGCAAGATTTCAAGCAGATCCAAGAGAACCTCACTTAACAGCTGTAAAAAGAATCTTTAAGTATCTTAAAGGAACAGCTGATCTAGGATTATGGTATCCTAGAGAATCAGATTTTAAATTAATAGGTTACTCAGATGCAGATTTTGCAGGTTGCAAAATTGACAGGAAAAGCACAAGTGGTAGCTGCCAATTTCTTGGAGGCAGGTTGGTTTCTTGGTATAGCAAGAAACAAAAGTCAATTTCCACATCAACTGCAGAAGCAGAGTATATTGCTGCAGGAAGCTGCTGTGCACAGATTCTTTGGATGAAGAATCAGTTACTGGATTATGGGTTAACATATTTCAAAATCCCTATTTACTGTGATAATCAAAGTGCTATTGCTATGACAGGTAATCCAGTTCAACACTCTATGACAAAGCACATCAGCATCAGGTACCATTTCATCAGGGAACATGTGGATGAAGGTACAGTGGAATTGCATTTTGTTCCCACAGATCAACAAGTAGCAGATATCTTCACAAAACCACTGTGTGAAGCTACCTTTACAAAATTGGTAAATGAACTTGGAATGATTTCAGGTTCTTTCTCTAAATCTGCTTAAACTTGTTCTATGTTATCAGACTTTATGATCAGTATTTACAGAATTAATCTCTTTGTATATTCTGTGCATTAATTGATAAATGTTTTTAAGTACTGACTGTTGTCTGATACATATCTCTTAACTCTAATAAGTGATATATCTGTTTAAGTAATCATTCTATCCTATGAGGATAATTGTGCTAGATACTGACCTACTAGTCTTCAATAAACAAATGATCCCATGAAAGAAGTAATTATTTCTGTGGAAATCTTATGACACAAGCAAATTCTGATACTTGAGCTTAGTTTAGTTTACTTTATTCATCTTATTACTAAGTCCCAAATTAGAATAATGCTACTCATCTGTTTAAGTTCTGATTCTAGTAAAACTGCTGAATGTACTAAGTGCTGATAAACCTCACTTATCAAAAGAAGAAGAACAAGAATCAAAGAATAATATCAGGTACTCCTTTGAGATCTAGAGTAAAAATGTGAATGGGACGACCCAAGTGCATAGCTGGTATTAAGTAAATATGCATTAGAAAAGCAAAATATTTTTCTTGGTGACTGTTCACACTCTATGATTACTGGAGAAATACTCTGATAATAGCATAAATTCTGATAAGCAGTCGTGACTCACTTACACTGAGAAGCCACTGTAAAAGAGAATTTCAAAGATGCATAAAATTAGCACAAAAACAGTTGAGGTGGACTCATGCATGAACTCATTTATCAGTAGGTTTCAGGATAATGACAGCTCTTTAGCAAAATTTTAATTATGACTTATTTCTAAGATGTACTGAAGTAAATCAGACTTTACTCTTTATTAGTTATTTAGCTTAATGCACACACAAATCACTCCATATGAATGATGAAATTTTTGTGGTGGTCTATGTTCTTTTAGACAAACAGTCACTGTGTCCCTTTGCACAAATTCTGAGGACACGTTCTAGTTATATGGTCTGATGATTAAGTCCTGAAGACTATAACTCAGAACTTGTATGAAAACTTACTAAGATAGATATTCCTTGTTCGAGTTAAGACATTATGTTCTGATGACTGTTAAGTTCTGGTATAGGTCTAAGTTCTGATTTTTCAGTCTAACCCTTTACTTGACTTATCTGTGAGTAAAATTTGGTAACAGTCTCAGATTAATTTCGAAATGTTGAAGTGGAAGATTAATAGTCTATGGTTAAAACATAATGGCACTCGTCCTTGAACAGTTCACTCTTGTTACATGTGCACATTCCTTTTCCAATGACTATTATTCTTTTTCAAGTCTAGGGAGACGAGGTAGACTTAACTCTATCTGTCAGCATTAAATATCTTCGCGTCTCCTGGCATTCTCTTGCCTATATAATCAGCCACTTCACTTTAGCCCTTTCATCAATTTTTCTCACAATCGTAACTTCATATTCTTTTTCAAAAGCATCATGGTTCGATACAACATGTTTTTGAATTACCAAAATTTTCATATGGAGCTTAGCTGCGCCGACTGGCAGCAGGAGTGGCATGTAACTGCCATTCCTGAAGAGATATGGGGCTCTGTCCCACAGGAGGTGCTGAACCAACTTCTGTTCTTCGAGATGGACTACCAGCTTCATCTTGATCGATTGGAGGCAGGAACGGCGGGAAGCTATCCGTCAGCAAGAGCGAATCATTCGACTCGCTATCTTGTTTGTCGAAGATAGGAAGAGGAAGATGACTTAATCTCGTCTTCTTCCTGTTCTTCTTCATCCTCAGCTTTGTCAGGCTTCTTAGCTAGGACTAAGGCTGTTGATGTTAGATTTAGAAGCTTAGGACAAGAATGTAAAAGTTCTGATGTAATTTCAATTTCATCAATGTATTATTTTGATATATTAATGGAATTTGTTTTAAGTCTTATGATCTTGTCTCTGAGAAATTTTGATATGCATTGATAAATCCTGATAAATATTCTGATGATCGTATAAATTGTGTCTGATTTTAAGTTCTGATACTGTTTTATCAGTACTTACTTAACTGATTGATTTTACTCATTCTCACACACAGTTTTTTTCTCGGAATATTAATATTGCAGAGTAAAATATTTGAATTAGTGGGAACAGTTTCAATTTTAAATTAAAACTGATTCACCTTGATTAATGGAATCTAGGTAAGTGAAACGGTTTGTTTTTCCTTGAAAAACTGCAAGTGGGTGGTAATTATTCCTTATTTACCGTGCCCATTACTTTTTGCTTTCTCTATGTAAAACAGGTGTCAAGGTATTTCCCACTACTTTTAAATGCATGTCTTCCATGTGTCCTCAACGGTTACTTTTTGTGTATAAGTAAAAGAGAGCAAAGATTGTCAAATCTTTTATTTACCATTATATTTTATCTCTCTCTTTACTTTTAAACTCTCTCATCTTCTGACGATTTTCTTTTCAGAGGCATTTTCTCAAACACATTACAGGTTACCGTTTTCTTATCAAAACATAATGGCACCCAAGGACATTCTCTTTGATGGAGCAAAGTTTGTTCCTAATAACTTCTCTGCTATACTACACACTACAGAGGCACCCTCTGAATTTCATTTTATTCAAGACTTTCTCACAAGTTCTGATATTGGGTTTGCTCTAACTGAGCCTACATCAATTTCTGGGGTTCAAGTACTGGAGTTTTGGAGGAGTGGAGTATATGACAATGGTGGTGCTCACGGGTCCCCAAGTTTAATATTTTCATCAGGGGAAAATGAGTATGTTGTGACTCTGTCTACGGTTAGACAGGCATTACAGCTTCCTGAGGACTGTGTTTATTCTACTGTTGATGACTCAGTTCTTCAAAATATGATGGTTAGTCTGGGATATGAAGGGACATTGACCAAGCTTGGACAGTTGAAGAGATCCTTCATACGGAGGGAATGGAGTTTCTTCTTTGATTGCATTACCAAAGCTTTCGCCAACAAATGTTCAAATTTTGATGTAATTCCCATATTCAGCCAACAAATCGGGTATGCACTTCTAAATCACACTGATTTTGATTATACACGTGCAGTTTTGGGTTCTATTGGGGATAGGATGACAGAAGATCGCAATACTGTATATTTTGCAAGATTTTGTCAGCTTATTTATAATTTTTGTTGTAATTCCCCCCAAAATTTTGGTGATCTCATTCCATCTTTCAGAATAGCTAAGAGAGCTTTTACTGATTTATTATCTTCTGATAATAAAAAGGCTGTGTTAAGACCCCTCTTAATACCTTTATCTGTCAAACAAGCCTTAATCACCTATGATCCTGTTAAGTACACTGCACTTTATCCTGATGTTCAAACATCAGAACCTGGTTCATCAGCACCTACCATCTCTACTCAGCCACCTCAAACCTCTCAACCATCTCTCAGAACATATCTCAAGTCCTATGTGAAACCTACATCTTCCAAGCCAAAGAGAACAAAGACTGTTTCTCACACACCTCAGAAGAAGAGGAGGATCACCTTGAGAGATGACTCAGATTCTGAGGAACCGATTCTTTCTTCAGAACCTGTTGTAACTGCAGCTGAGAAAAAGATTTCTCAGAAGGATTCTGAACTTGGAGGATCTAAGCTTCTCAAGAGGCTTAGAAAAATGACAATTCCTGATACTTCCAAGGACTCTAAATTACCAAGGACATACAAGAAACAGAGGGCAAAAAGGCCAGTTTCAGATGATGATGAGGAAGCAGCTAAGGAAGGGGATCAGGAATCTCTGATCTCACAAGAAAAAGAATTTGCTCCAGTTACTTCTTCTCCATCCACTCCATCTCAGGAAACTGTATCTGATAAGGCTAATTTCCCATCTATGTCTCTTGGTCATCAAGGCACAAGTGCTGATATTGCTGATCAACACTTAGTTGTGCCTGGAGTAATTTTCTTAGAAGCTCCAACAGCAACAAATCTTTTGCCAACAACTGTTACTGATGCTATTAAAACTCCGGAATTATCTAAGTCACCTTCTCTGCATTTAGACACTGATGATCAGACTTTAGGTGAGCATCAGGATTTGGCTGTTGATCAGAACTTAGCATCAGATCAGCAATTAGAGGATGCTGACGCCTCCATTGCTACTCACACTGCTATTATATCAGATGATACTGATTCTATAAGTTCTGATGCTGCACATGCTGGAGATACTGGTGATGCTGCTCCAACTGCAAATACTGATGCAGCAGGTCCTTCAGGACACATTCCTCTTTCAAAGTCTGAACTAGTAAAGAAGTATGTTACAGAGGAACCACCAGTGCCTTGGAGTGAAACTCCTGCAGGACAGGAGTGGACTAAGGAATGGAACTCAGTCTCATGTATTCCATCTGCGTTACATCTTACTGAGCACTTTACTAAAGCTGATGAAATATTAAATTCTGATGATTTCAAAGCTCAGCTTCGTGTCACTGCATTGAGTACTAAAAATCTACAAGGTCTTCATTCAACTACTCATGCCGAAATACACAAGATTCAGGAGAACTTTACCAAACAAGAACAAGTTTGGAAACTTGATAAGAAAAAGTTCTTTCAACCATCTATGGACAAGATTGCTTATATTGAGAAGACTCAAGATCGCCAACAAGCACAGATTGATAAAATTCTGCAAAATCAAGCTTCTCAGCAATCACAACTGACAGAAATCCAATCTTCATTGGAATTGCTTATCTCTCTTCTACTTCCTGCTGATGCCAAAAAGGGGGAGAAAGTGATTAAGTCCAAATGCAAGGATGATAAGACACTGCAAGGAAAGGATGATGAAAAAGATGACCAAGGAAACTCTGGAATGGGTGGAGGTCATAGTCAAAGTAAAAGATTCTCATCAAGAAATGCTGAAATTGCAAGTCACAGGATAAGTTCTGATACTGGGAAGAGATTAAGTTCTGATACTGGTAAAAGAATAAATTCTGATGAACTTCTAGATCTTGATGAAGAAATGTCAAGACAGTTATTTATTCAAGAAAATCCAGGAATGGACTTGGAAAGTTTAAAGGAAGAAGAAGCTAGACTTAAATCATAGAAAGTCACATCTAAATCTGAAGCTTCTGGTAAAAAGTCACTTCCAAAACTGAAAGGTATTGTGATTAAAGAAAAGGCACAAACTGAAGCAACATTTGCTAAATCACAACCAAAGATAGATCCAAGATCCAAGGGTAAAGAAAAGGTTGGTGAACCTGTTAAAGTCTATGTACCTCCTGAAGATGAAGAAATTACTGATGACAAAGATAATCTTGCTCTGACTTCAAGAAAAGTTCTTAAAACAACCTCTGACACAGCTCAAGTTGTTCAGAGTCAAGAAATTAAAAGTTCTGATATTCAAAAGAAGCAAGTAACCTCTGACACAGCTCAAGTTAACTTGATATCAGAAGGAAGATCAAATACACTCCTACCAGGATTCACTAAAGCAAAACAAACTCAACCTTTGAAGACTACTGCAAGTCGTTTTGAAGCTAGAGTAGTTACTGGAAAGGAAGCAAGAGATAAAACTGGATTGGGAAGTGCTGATGAAAGAAGAGTACACAACACTACCAATGATCCAACTTCCTTGTGTGAACCAGGAATTGGAGCAACTCCTGAAAGATTGAATCAATTGGAATCTGTACAAATGGTTTACCATACCTACTTGAAGGAACACATCTTGTTGTATTTCATGACAGATGGTAGGGTTTATCATATAAGACAAAATGCCATTCCATTGAAGTATTTTGAAGAATTGGAGCATGTATTATTCTTACTTCAAGTGGATGACAGATTGACAGGGACTGCTGCAAATTATTTGAAAGAACAGATTCAGAGACAGAAAAGACTTTATTCTGTTAAGTCTGACAGCATATATGTTTCAAAGTACAGAAATCACAATGGTGATATTGTTGATATGAAGCCTAATACTGCACAGATCAGAACATATCTTGGTATTAAGGGGCTTGAATTCAATCTAGAGTCTAACAAAGCTTATGTCATAAGACTAGATCTGGAGTTGAGAAGAGCAAAGATTAATGATCTCAGAGCTGCAATATTTCAAACTGGGGAAGATACTGCAGAGCTTAAAGATGTCAAACGGAGAATGATTGATGAACTCAGATATGCTGAGAAATGTTTGTTGAAGAATTATCTCAGAAAAACTCCTGACATCAGAGAGATCAGAAAATGATGAAGCCAAGTCAAAGATCTACAACTACTTAAATTCTGATGTGTATACAGACTAAAGTTGTTATCAGAAGTTGAATTGGTAAAAGCTTTAAGGACTGTAAGTTGTAGTTATCTTGTCTATTTCTCATGCATTTGTACTTAATGTTTTTGACATCATCAAATATCTGTTAAACTTGTATATTTTGCTAATTTACAAGTTGGGGGAGATTGTTAGATATATTTGATAATGTCATGGCTAATATGTTTTATGTTTAGATTTCAGATCTTATTTGAACAGAACAAATCAGTACTTAACTGATCAGTACTTATACTGGACGTCAGAACTTAAGGGATATCAGTACTTATGTTATCAGGAGATAAGCATCAGGAGATAGATATCAGAACTTAAGTGCTGAAGGACGATCAGATAAGGACAGTAGCTGATTAAAGTTAAGAAGATCAAGATAAACATAAGAAGAGATATGCATGAAGAAGGAATTCCGTAAAGAATGGAATACTTGGAAGGAAAGATATCTGATTGATATATATTAGGAAGCAGAATTATATTCCATATCAATTAGCGATTA
Organism: Apium graveolens; assembly: GCF_009905375.1. Classification (NCBI taxonomy): domain Eukaryota; kingdom Viridiplantae; phylum Streptophyta; class Magnoliopsida; order Apiales; family Apiaceae; genus Apium; species Apium graveolens. Next base: position 140,486,595 of record NC_133657.1, read on the forward strand.
TCTTGTAACTGTGTAATATATAAACACAGACATAGGGTTTATACTATAAGTGTTATCATTATCGAGAATATTATTTACTGTAACCCTAGCAGCTCTCGTGATATTTTGTTCATCACTGAGAGATAACAGTTCCAGATTGTAACAGAGTTTATTGTTTCAATAAACTTTGTTTTCTGTTACATAAGTTCTTGAAGTTTGATTTGATTGTAATAAACACTGTATTCACCCCCTCTACAGTGAAAGTGTGACCTAACAGTTAGGCTGATTAAAATTTGAGGGATGCAATGACATTTTTTAGGATGACATATAAAAGTTGATCATCTACGTTTAGAGTATCTGCAACGGGATGCACCTGTTAGCTAAAATGTCTATGTGGCAGTATTATATATATATATATATATATATATATATATTACGTGAGTTGCTCAAATGAGAACCCCTACTATTGTGAGAACTGAGATCTAATTTCAGCCCTCCATTTTAAATTTTTTTATATTTTTTTTAATCCATACCATACATATTCACTGCTGCTCATTTACCCAACCATATCCCATCTCTCTAATCTTCATCCCCCACCCCTGCCCGTATTTCTCCACCTCACACCGACTGTGCTCCGCTGCACCGCCGGTTACCACCACCTACCTGCACGTTCCTCTTTCTTGACACTCACCACTCACCCACCGGATCTCTCTCTCTCCCCCTCTCTCCCCTACACTACCACCATCCCCCTACTTTCACCATCAACAACCACAATATGCTACAGCCCCACCCCACAATCTTACGCTGCCCTGCCTACGGCGCTGCGCCTCCTTCCTCCGCCCCCTCGTCACCACTTCCTCGTCTATAAGCTTTCATTCTCCTCCTCTCTTTTTGAACCACTATCTCCGACGATTTCACTCTTTTCGTACTCATATTTGTTGAAATATTTGGTGGTGGTGGTGTGGTTATAATTTTATCGTTGTATTTTGTAATTAGATCTAGTGATTTTGTGATGATATTGGTGATCATAGTTGATGAACGGAATTGGTGGCCGGATCTGGTGGATAAAAGTGCTGACCAGTTGTGGTGATTTTTTTGTTCCAGTGGTGATTTTTTGTTTGCTGGTGGCCGGATGTGGTGATTTTTATGTTTCTGGTCGTGATTTTATATTTTGACAGTGGTGATTTTATGTTTGACGGCGGTGATTTTCTGGAGGTCGCCGGAATTAGTGGTCGCAGGTGGTTGGAGGTGGTGGTGGTGGTGGGTTGGTTTAGAAAGAAGATGGAGAAGGTGATGGTTGGAGAAGGTGATTTTGAGATTTAAAATGAGTGGTGTAGATTAAAAGTAATTTTAAATTTGTGTGATGTAGATTAGATCTCATATCTCATTTTAAAATGAGTTCTCAATTGAGTGAGACCCTATATATATTAGTTAAAAAAAGTACTCCTGCAACCCTGACACACTGTTAAAAATACTTTTACATATCTTCTATCACGTCTTCTATATTTGTTGATCCTGTAGTCATGAGCTAAAAGATTGTCAGCTTTCCATTTCTCTAAGTAATTTAAACCTAAACTCATTTATACATACATATATTTATATTATTTAAAACATATATTTTAAAACTCTTATTTTATATTTAATATATATAACTTTAATATTTATTTTAAAAATTCTAATATTATATTATAATAAACTATGCTTTACTTATAATTTCTATATATTTGTAAGTAATGTTTCTATATATTAATTTTATTATACTTATAATTGTAATATTTTTTAATTTTATAATACTTACTTTAAAATATTTACATAAATATAAAAAATCAAAAATATCGTCATTAAATATTTTTGATTTAAATAAATATTTTATTTTCAATTGTATTGAATATAATTAACTTAAATTTATTTTAATTCTATATTTAAAATTAAAAATAAAATAATATTTTGAATATAGCTAATGATCATATCTAACATCACTAGAGTATGAACCCTTGCAGGTTCAACAAAATTTTAGGCTAATTATATTTTAACTAACAAGTTTACCTAATATCCAAAATGATCTATTAGATATAATGTCTATCTAGCAGTCTAATATACCTAACATGTAAAAAAATTATCATTTTAACGGGAGCTCTTGTTATATATATTTTTAAAATGACGAGAAAAGGTACACTACATTTATTGAATGTACTACCATCATCTAAATCAATACACGTTAGCTCAATTCAAACTTAAAATATGGTCTAACACTTAACTTAATCTTACCCTATATTCTCTTTTATAAATATTTTTTATAACAAATAACATACTACCTTAAGTAATTTTTAAATATTATTTAATTATTAACCAAAAATAAAAATTCTAATATCATATTATAATAAACTATGCTTCGATTAAAAACTATATTTATATGTAGGTAATGTTTGTTAATTTTATTTTTTTTCATTTTTAAATATGTTATTATATTTATAATTGCAATATTTTTTTATTTTATAATATTTACTTTAAAATATTTTCTTAAATATAAAAAAATAAAAATATTGTCATTAAATATTTTTAATTTAAATACATATTTTATTTTCAATTGTATTGAATATAAATAGCTTAAATTAATTTTAATTTTATATTGAAAATTAAAAATAAAATAATATTTTAGATATAACTAACTACTGAAGTATAAATCCTTACAAGTACAATAAAATTTTAGCTAATGATATTTTAGCTAACAAATTTACATGTGGACACAACAGTGTTCAATGTTAATCATGTTTAGGAAGGTTCAATAATTCAACTCAAAATATATTATTATAAGTAGGGGTGCAGTGCATGTCGAGTTGGAATGAACGAGTTACACGTAAAATCCTGGTAAAACTTATTTATTTTATTTTAATATTATCATAATTAAAATTTGATTTAATTTTTATTTTTTTTTGCCATAATTTGATTTAAATTTTTTAGAATTAGATTAGAGTCGCTTTGGGTTTTAGAACCACGGGCTCCATGGGAGCAAGAGAGTCCCACAGATATCTTGTAAGTTGAAAGTGTGGGCATTTTGTTGTTTTTTAATATCCGGGGTGTTGGGGGGGGGGGGCACTACTCCTGCCAGCGTGGCAATGATTAAAAATGGAAAAGAAGAAAAAGAGATGGTAAACGAGTAAAACCCTAATTAGTGGGAGTAAGTTTGAAGGCCAACGGGAGCTTAACAAATTAGAAGTCCTCCAAACATCATCACGTGACTGACCTTTTTCTTTCATTTTATTATAGTATAGGAGTAATAATAAGTAGTGTACTCATCCCAAAAAAACGTTTTATATTTATGTTGAACATGTTTGTCAATGTATATTTTTTTATTAATATTTTTAGTTTTGTATTAATATTAAATATAAAAACTTCATTATATTAAAATATTCATAAATATGAATTCAACAAAAACATTTATAACTATATTTGATATTATAAATTAGACGTAAATTAATAGTTAATCGTTTACCAAAGAATGTAACAAGTTAAAATGAAAAATGTAATATGGGACTGAAGGAGTAGTAATTTATGTTTATGCATAGAGACACCTGGACAACAAGTGTTGCTCATCAGATCTCTTTTTATTCCTCACATTCACACTTTGCTAGATCTCTCCTCCACTAAGCCCCTGTCGACTGTCGGCGACCCACCCCCACCAAGTCTTTGTTTTATCCATTTTTTTTTTTGCTAAATTGTTTTATCCATTTTATTAATACTAGTATATTATTGCCTCTGTCCCAATCATTTTTTTACACTTTTCTTTTGATGTTTCATCCAATTTTTTACATTTCAAAATTTATCATAAATAGTCAATGGGTTCCAGCACTTTCTCATTTTTCTTTCATTTTTACACTATTTTTACTTCACTATCTCTATTTTATACATTGAAAACCAGTGGGTACCACCATTTCACCCATTTTTTTTCTTTTTTACTATTTTATACATATTTCTTAACCTCCGTGCTCAAACCAAACATAAAAAATTGTTTAGAACGGAGGGAGTATAATCTATTACAAAATATCACATAAAATTTGCCAACTATTCTCGAATCTAATTTGCATATTTTAGTGTTTCCTTAATTCCCACGGAACACCTACACATGTTGTCTCCATGTTATTGGTCCAATTAGATTCATTTTTAAATGAGCTTTTACATTACAAAATTCGATGATTTTGACTTAAAATATTTGATACATTCTGATACTCTTGCTTACACACTGTTGCACGTGACTTCAAATGAAATTCAGTATACTTATCTACTTTGTACTAAAATTTTAAGTTGATCATTCAACTCAAAATTCAGTTTACTTACTTAATCACTGAAGTCACTATAATATTTGGTTGGGAACTTGGGTGTTCTCAATATTTAATGAAAGCAGTTGATTCATTCACGTTCAAAGCTAAATGCACAATCTGTCTTCGATTTTAAAACCGACGAGTACAGTGATTAACCAACCGATAAATGTAAATGTACTTCATCTATTATATATATAATATAATAGAGCAACTAGGGGGTTTATTAAGACATATTATTTCTTATAATTTTACTAAAATACCCCTCATAATTATAAATATTAATAACTTTTCATTTAATATACACGTATTAATTACAAGTAATGTGAATGTATTAATTAGTCGAACTCATTATTACATATATTTATTACTATTGCATCATTTAAAATAATTTATAACTATATATATGGATTACACCTATCTTATTCTATCTTAAAACTGAACATAATTTTAATACAATTTTAAAAATTTATTATTTTGAGTGACTATATTAAATACAAAGAGTATTTTTTAAGAAAAAAAATAGGTTAGTATATTAAGACTGAGCATGAATAGCACAAATTATTTTTATATAAAAGGTACAAAGAATTATTGTGCCCGTTTGGGAAATTTTAAAATAAGTAACTTATGACTTAAAATGATTAAGTGCGAAATAAGTGATAAGTTGATAAATACTTATAAGTTCTATAAGTGTTTGGATAAATTTACTTATAAGTCAGAAGTTTTTTTACTTAAATGAATTAAAACAACTAATTATTAAATACAATTATCTTAGTTCATGAATCTTAAATTAGAAAATATTTAAAAATTTATATTTTAAAATCAAAACTTTAGAAAAAAGTGAAAAAATGAAAATAAGTTGGAAAAAAGTACGTCACTGCCAACTTTCAACTTATCAGCTTATAAGTTGTAAATTCAGCTTATAAGTTGGGTCGACAAACACTCGTCGATAAGCTGTTACGGGCTTATAAGCCATAAGTGGCTTATAAGTAAGTTGCCAAACAGGCCCATTATTAAAAAACATAGTTGTCATCATACGACCAAAACTAAACGTACACAAATATTAGATCAAAAGATATACGTGATATAATGCTGAAAGTTTAAAACGTAAATAAATATTTTAATTAATATAAGAAAAACAGTTGAGCAAATTTATGGGGTAATTAATCTTACGACACGTACTCCTCGGAGATTATTAATCCCACAATACGAAGATTTCAGGGTAACGAGCACAAATTATTTTTATGCGAATGTTATAAGAAACTATTATAAGAAAATATAGTTATCATCATACGACTAAGACTCAACGGAAGTCAGAAGTTTTCTGGGATTAGCCAGCTAAGAACCAGCTAAGATAGAACCATCTAAGATAGAAGCTGTGATAAATTGGGAAGGCCCAAGACTCAACGGAAGTCAGAAGTTTTCTGGGATTAGCCGGATACCATAGAAGATTTGTGCAAGATTTCTCAAAGATTGCGGTCCCATTGACTAAGTTGACAAGGAAGAACGAGAAGTTTGTGTGGACGGATAAATGTGAAGAAAGTTTTCAAGAATTAAAGAAGAGTTTGGTAACCGCCCCAGTCTTGGTGTTACCAGATGAAAAAGGAGAGTTTGTGATCTTTAGCGATGCTTCGTATAAAGGGCTAGGATGTGTGTTAATGCAACACGGGAAAGTAATATCATATGCATCAAGGCAAATAAAGCCGCATGAACAAAAGTATCCCACGCATGATTTGAAATTGGCATCGATTGTGTTTGCTCTTAAAATTTGGAGGCATTACTTATATGGAGAAAAGTGTGATATCTATACGAATCATAAAAGTTTAAAGTATATTTTTATGCAGAATGAGTTGAATATGAGACAGATAAGGTGGTTGGAATTGATCAAAGATTACGATTGTACGATAAATTATCACCCCGAAAAGGCGAATGTGGTAGCAGATGCTTTAAGCCGCAAAGAAAGATTGAATGTGTTAACTTCATCAAAGGAATTGATCAAAGATTTTGAAAAGCTGGAAATAGAAGTGCAGATTCCAGAGTTAGAAAGAGAAGACATGTATGCAATGAAATTTCAACCAGAAATTTTGGAAAAGATTCGATGTTGTCAAGAACAAGTAATGAACCACGAGAAAGATAAGTTGACAGGAGAGGAAGTAAAAGCTTAAAAGGATGAAAAAGGCATATATCGCGTTAATTCGCGCATTTGGATACCTAACATTATGGAGTTAAAGCATGAGATTTTGCACGAAGCGCATAACTCAAGATTTTCAATTCACCCTGGAAGTACGAAAATGTACAAGGACTTAAAAGAGAGCAATTGGTGGCCAAACATGAAAAAGGAAATTGTGGAATGGATAAGTAAATGTTATACGTGTCAAAGAGTAAAAGCGGAACATCAACGACCAAGTGGATTGCTTCAACTACTGGACATACCTGAATCGAAATGGGAACATATCACGATGGATTTCGTGGTAGGTTTGCCAAAGACCAAGTCTAATTATGATGCGATTTGGGTGATAGTTGATCGACTGACGAAGTCAGCGCATTTCTTTCCTATCAACGAAAGATTTTCATTGAAAAAGTTGGACAAATTGTATTTGGACGAGATTGTGATGCGTCACGAAGTTCCAGTATCTATCGTGTCTGATAGAGATCTGATATTTAACTCGAGATTTTGGTGACAATTTCATGATCATTTAGGAACTAAATGAAAATGAGTACGGCATATCATCCGCAGACCGAAGGACAAAGTGAAAGGACAATTCAAACGATCGAGGATATGTTGTGAACCTGTGCAATAGATTTCAAAGGAAATTGGGATGATCAGTTGCCATTGATTGGGTTATCCTACAATAACAGTTATCACGCGAGTATTGGCATGCCGCCTTATGAAGCGTTGTATGGAAGAAAATGCAGATCCCCTACATATTGGGATGAGGTTGGTGAGCACAAACTAATTGGCCCAGAACTAGTTCAACAAACGAAAAAGAAATTGGAAATGATTCGTAAAAGGTTAATTGCTGCTCAAGATCGACAGAAGAAGTATGCGGATCGAGATCGAAAGGATATACAATTCGAGCCTGAAGACAAACTGTTGTTAAAGATATCTCCCTGGAAAGGTTTATCCAGATTCGGAAAGAAAGGAAAATTGAGTCCTAGGTATATTGGACCATTCGAAGTATTACGATAAGTTGGAAAAGTGGCTTATGAATTAGTGTTACCTCCGCAGATGCAACATCTTCATAACGTGTTTCACGTTTCTCTTCTAAAGAAGTATAATGCTGATGCAAGCCATGTGATCGAATTGGAACCAGTGTAAATACAACAAGATTTGTCTTATGTGGAACAACCAGTTCGAATCTTAGATCGAAAAGAAAGAACGCTCAGAAATAAAGTTGTACCTCTAGTTAGAGTGTTGTGGAGAAATCCTATAGTAGAAGAGTCAACTTGGGAATTAGAAAGTGAAATGCAAGAAAAATATCCCCATCTATTTGCTTAGACTAGATTCTGGAGACAAAATCCTTTTAAGGGGGGTAGATTGTGACGACTGGGAATTTCGTGACATGATTAAGTGAATAAAGTATAATTCTGTGGTGTAATTATAAATTATGTGATTAAATAAAGGGATAAATGATTTTGTTGATTAATTGTCTTTATTGTATATTAGTAACTGGGAACGTAAAATGACTCGTTCCAGTTTGATGAGTCAGCTTAGGGGATAAGCTGTGTTGTCGGGCCGTCAGGTAGAACGGAACCCGTCTTAAAAGGGATTAAAGTGTTTAAATGTGAACTATGTGCTATTGTGTGAACTAGGAATGTTTAAGTGAGTATTATATTCCAGCGATGTGTCAGTTGGTATAAAGCGAATGATTGTAAAGCGTAATTGAAACGCTTAGCGTCGGGCCGTCAAGGTGAACACGACCCGTTACGCGAAAAGGGGAATAATAATAAAAAAAAGGAAATTTTATGATCGAATATGAGTCGTTATATGTGAATATGTGTTATTTCTTGAAAATATGCTTGATTATGTGCTCTGTTGAATTTTAAATGATTTTAAGGGATTTATTTGATTTAAAATAAGGTTTATTGAACCTTTAAATGTCTTATAAAATTATCTGAGTATGTTCAAAGTGTGAAATTTGTTTTGTTATCTTCAGAATAGTCCTAGATACTTTAATAAAATGATAGATAGATTTATTTTATTATCGGTGTATTTTAAAATAATTTTATTGAGTAATAATTCTATTTTGAGCGCAATCTTGTAAAATCCATAACAAATAAACCGTACGCTCAAAAATTATTTTAAAAATATGGTTGGAAATCTAATTTCGAGATCTATTTTCTAAAAATGATATTCGTGGTATTTTCATCTTTTCTGAATAAATTTTCTATTAATCAAATCCATTTTTGATTTAAGCATAAAAGGAAATTGGAAGTTTAAATTGTAAATTACCAAAATGTCCTCCTTGGTGGCTATAAAAGAGAGCACACCCTCCCCACTTCTTTCTCTTCCTCCCCGCTTCTCTCTTTTCTCTCTTTTCTCTCTTCTCTCACTCCCGAACTCTCTCCCTCTCGGCTCTCTCTCTCTCTCTCTCCCCCTCTCTCTCCTACACTCCATTTCTTATCTATCTTACATGCAAATTCTAAATCTAGTTGGAAATCAAAGTTTTCACCATCAATCTTCCTTATTTCTCATTCTCTATCTGTTTATCTTTTGCATGTAAGTGTTCAAGTTAATTTCGAAATCAACTTCTTTTGATTTTATCTAAGAAAATCTCAATTTCTTAATGCATAATCATAAAAGAAGTATAGTGGATGTTGTGTTGTATTTTCTTTGGTTTTGTTTGATGATAGTTAGAATTTTGATGTTAAAAGGGGATTTTTGATTTCGAATGATGAGTAGCTTAATTGTTTTAGTGTTAAACTTGATATTGAATATAAATCTTTGTTTCTAAGGAAGTTTCATGGCATGCATGTAAGGTTTTAGTATAATCAAGTGAGTTTACTTTGATTTGTAAAGAAAATGAGTTGAATGGTTAGGTTAAAGGTCAAAGTGAGTTGAAATTGTAATTTAAAGACTTGCATGTCAAAATTTGTTTATGCATGTGTATTTTTTTGAAAAACCCAAATGAGTCTTTGTTAAGTGGCATTTATAACACTTATTTATGCTCTAATAAGCTTTGAGTTGGTGTATTTGTACTCAAGTTATTTGTGTTTTAACGTGTTTTCAAGTATTTTTGCATTTCAGGCTTTACTTCGTGAATCAGGTGAATTAGCATTGTTTTATGCTAATATTGTATTTAGGATATGTTGGAATAAAAGCTTGGAAGATTGGCTCGAAGTTGCAAGGAATAAAGAAGAAGAAAAAATGAAGTGTTGGCAGAAGACAGGCGCGCCCGCGCAGGTGTTGCGCGCAGCCGCGCCGGGAGTGCAGAAAGATAGCGCGCCCGCGCTGGTGAAGCGCGCGGCCGCGCTGGGTCGGGATATTAAAATCCTGATTCTTTTATAATTCAAATTGATGGACTCCTGGGATGATGGACTGCTATATAAGCATAACTTAGGTCATTTTTCAGGAGATATTCAGAGTTATCAAGACATCAAGGAGGGAGAAGACGACAAGAGACCTTTTGGCACAATTCGATAAAGGCGAAGACGAACTAGTTTATTCTTGCGAATCTTTGTTTTGAGTTGTAATTTGGATGTTTGTTTCTTATTTTTCTGGACCTTTACGCTTGTTTGTACTTTGGTTTATTTATTCGTATAAAGACTGCGTTTGCTCTATCATGTTTTTATTGGAACCCGTGTTGGCGATGAGTTCGATTATGGGCTAATCGTTATCGTGGGGTTCTAGAGGATTTATTTATGGATTTCTTCAGTTAAATTGTTTGATGACTTAGTATGTGGTGATTGTATGATATCCTAGTATTGGTTGTACGTATTCGTCTTATGAGCGTCGTGAACTTATAAGATAGTGTGTTAATTCTTAATGAAGCAAAAGTAAATTTAAGGATTTAGAACTTTCCATGCTAGCATAGGTTCATGTATTGATATGCATGATTCGTAGGTAATTTTAACCATCTTACTTGCCCTATGTAATCAAGATAGCTAACTTGTGCTCAAACCATTATGTTGTCAAATTTTATAGACATATATGGTCTCAATATAATTGGTGCCTATTCAGCTTCTATCTCTTTTGTGGATGTCTGGTCGAATGGTACTCGTGCAATGAAAGGTGGCGTTTATTAGTCTCGTGTTGTCTGATTAGTGTCATCACTATTGCATGCTAAGGTTGAGAATAATAAGGCTATTGAATGAAGTATTTAATGAAGTTAAAATCCCATGTCTGACATATATATTAATTCAATCAATCTTATTCTCGTAGTTATAATAGTTAGCGTAATTCTTAGTTATAAACATTCTCAATTTGTTATCGTCTTAGCATTAAATAATAACCATACATTGTTGCTTAGGTGCATGTATTAAACAATACAGTCTCTGTGGGAACGAACTAGAAAAGATTATATACTACTTGTGAACTCGTATACTTGCGTGTATTATTAGCGCGTTTTTAGCGACTAACAAGTTTTTGGCGCCGCTGTCGGGGACTGCAGTGTTAATTACTAGTTTATGTGATTTCCATCAGTGGTCGTTAAAGTTCATTGACTCGGACATTGTTACTTATTTGTTTCCTTATTTTATTTCAGGTAATCTAGCGTTCTCGTACTCGTAAGAGAACACTGGATAAAGCCGAGGAAGAATTGTGGTAATTCGCAGGGAAGTTTTTGAGGAAGAAAAGAAGGTAGAAGAAGAAGAGAAAGTTGAAGAGCCAATTATAGTAGCTATGGGTGATCAAGCAGAAAATTCGAAGGCTTTGATGGACTATTATAAGCCAACTATTAATGACATTCAGTCTAGCATCATTATACCAGCCATCGCGGCTAACACTTTTGAGATCAAGTCCAACACGATCCAGATGATACAGAACTCAGTTCAGTTTGGGGGTTCTCCTACCGAAGACCCCAACATGCACATCAGGGATTTCATCGAGATCTGCGACACTTTCAAGTTCAATGGTGTGACTGAAGATACTATCAATCTGCGACTCTTCCCATTCTCTTTAAGGGACAAAGCTAAGTGCTGGTTACACTCTCTACCGGTAGGGTCTATCACAACTTGGGAAGATCTTGCTCAAAAGTTTCTCACTAAATCTTTTCCCATGGTGAAGACTGCAACAATCAGGAATGCTCTTACTCAGTTCGTGCAGCAAACTGGAGAATCTATGTGTGAGGCTTGGGATCGATATAAGGAGATGCTAAGAAAGTGCCCACACCATGGCATACCTGATTGGATGATTATCAACTGTTTCTATAATAGATTGGATCCTACTTCTAGGCCCATGCTTGATGCAACATCAGGAGGAGCCTTGTGGGCTAAGAGCTACGATGAAGCTTATGAACTTATTAAACTGATGGCTGCTAATGAGTACCAGAATCCTTCCCAGAGACTGACTCAGGGAAAAGTAGAAGGAATTCTGGAATTGGATGCAGCAACTGCTATAACTTCCCAACTTAAGGCTTTGACAATGAAGGTAGACACTTTGGCTAATTATGGAGTTAATCAAATTATTAGTGTCTGTGAGCTTTGTGATGGTACCCATGAGACTGATCAGTGTGCAATTTTTAATGAATCAGCTCAGTTCATGAGCAACTTCCCGCGAGCGCAGCAACCTGTGCCAGCCACCTATCATCCTAACAACCGCAATCATCCTAATTTCAGTTGGAGTGATGCTCAGAATGCGGTTCAACAGCCTTATCAGCAGTATCCAGCTAAGTAGTACAACCCCCCTGGGTTTCAGCAACCGCGGTATGTACCAAAACAACAGCTCCAGCAGCAACAAGCTAATGAAAAATCTGAATTAGAGGAGTTGAAGCTCATGTGCAAGAGTTAAGTTCCTTCTATCAAGACCTTGGAAAATCAAATTGGGAAAATTGCCAATGCCTTGCTAAATCGTCAACCTGGTACATTGCCTAGTGAAATTGAAGTACCAGGAAAGAAGGAAGCTAAGGAGCCGGTAAAGGCAATCACTTTGAGGTCTGGGAAGGTTACAAATCCTGATCAAACTCAAGAGTTGACTGAAGAAGCTGGGGTTGAGGAAGAAGCAAAGCAGCATGATGAAGAAGTGGAACCAAGGAAGACTACTGTTGGGCTAAATCTGCCTGAGGGTAATACAGAGGAGAAACAAATCTATCCTCCACCGCCTTTTCCTAAGATGCTGCAGAAGAAAAAGCTGGACAAGCAATTCGAGAAGTTTCTGGAGGTGTTCAAGAAACTTCATATCAACATACCTTTCCCGGAGGCTCTCGAGCAGATGCCTAGTTATGCAAAGTTTATGAAAGGTATTCTCTCTCGGAAGGTGAAGCTAGATGATTTAGAGACTGTCGCTCTTACGGAGGAATGCAGTGTTGTGCTGCAGCAGAAGTTGCCTCCGAAGCTTAAAGATCCATGAAGCTTTATTATTCCATGTACTATTGGAAAAGTGTCTTTTGACAGATGCTTATGTGACTTGGGAGCTAGCATCAATCTAATGCCCTTGTCAATCTTCAAGCAATTGGACTTACCTGATCCCAAACCAACTTATATGACCTTGAAGTTGGCCGACCATTCTATTACATATCCAAGGGGTATTGTGGAGGATGTCTTGGTCAAGGTGGATAAACTCATCTTCTCTACTGATTTCATCATTCTTGATTTTGAGGAGGATAAGAAGATTCCCATAATCTTGGAAAGTCCCTTCTTGGCAACTGGCTGGACCTTGATTGATGTGCAGAAGGGTGAGCTTACAATATGAGTGTTGGATCGGGATGTTACTTTCAATGTGTTCAATGCTATAAAATTTCCTACTTATAATGAGAAGTACTTAAAAGTCGCGTTGGTCGACTCGGTGGTCACATCAGAACTTGATCAAATGCTAAGGTCTGATGCCTTAGAAAAAGCCTTGTTGGGAAATTCAGACAGTGAAGATGACGAAGGAGATGAGCAATTGCAATATTTGAATGCGTCTCCCTGGAAGAGGAAGATAGATATGCCTTTTGAATCTCTTGGAATGGAAGAATTGAGCAAAGCTCCTAAACGCCTCAAGCCTTCTATTGAGGAAGCTCCTACTCTTGAACTTAAGCCTTTACCTGAACATTTGAGGAATGCTTTTTTAGGTGATGCATCTACTCTGCCTGTTATTATTGCATCTGACCTTTCAGGTAGCGATGAGGAAAAGCTTTTGAGAATTCTGAGAGAGTTCAAATCAGCAATTGGATGGACTATAGAAGATATCAAGGGAATCAGCCCTTCTTACTATATGCATAAAATTCTGCTAGAAGAAGGTAGCAAGCCCACAGACGAGCAGCAAAGAAGACTTAATCCAATCATGAAGGAAGTAGTAAAGAAGGAAATTTTAAAGTGGCTAGATGCAGGGATCATTTATCCTATCTCTGACAGTTCATGGGTAAGCCCGGTTCAATATGTACCAAAGAAAGGTGGTATTACTGTGGTAGTAAATGAGAAGAATGAGCTTATTCCTACATGGACAGTCATGGGGTGGAGAGTCTGTATGGACTATAGGAAGCTAAACAAGGCCACTAGGAAGGATCACTTTCCCTTGCCCTTAATTGATCAGATGCTTGACAGGTTGGCTGGTCATGAGTACTATTGTCTTCTGGATGGTTATTCGGGGTATAATCAGATTTGTATCGCTTCAGAAGATCAAGAGAAAACTACCTTCACTTGTCCATTCGGTACATTCGCCTTTAGACGAGTTTCTTTTGGTCTGTGTGGTGCACCAGCCACATTTCAACGATGTATGATGGCCATCTTTTCTGACATGATTGGCCAGATGTGGAAGTGTTCATGGACGACTTCTCAGTCTTTGGCGATTCTTTTGATGAATGCTTGCAAAATCTTGGACACGTTCTCAAGAGGTGCGTTGAGACCAATTTGGTTCTCAATTGGGAGAAATGTCACTTTATGGTGCGTCAAGGCATAATTCTCGGGCACAATGTAACACCCCCAGATCCGGGGTCGGGGATCCGGGTCGTCACGGTCTTTCTTTCCACAATATCACTTCACTTAATTAATAATAATAACCTTATGCTGTGACCCCACACTAACACACACCACAACCCGTTATAGTCTCAGAGATGAAATTGAAATAAGTACAAGTCTTTGAATCCACAATTTAAAAGTTATTACAACCCAAAATGATTACTTGATAAATTTACAGTTAATAGCCATTATCTGCCACAAGTTATAATTATACATAATTGATTCTCAAAAGTAGATGGTCTGATCTACAATAGATCTACCTCTGCAGCTATAGCAGCTACAACATCATCGGGAAGACGCGGGACGCTTCCCACGCGCTTGCGCTGGGTCTGCTGGAGTCTGGCCATCTTTCCTAACTGTTGTTGTGTGATGAAGAAATAAAGCAAGAGTGAGCCTTATAGCTCGCAAGATAATATATAGTGATAACAATGATATAAGTATCTAAATGGATACTTACTAGAATCTTTTATCGAACGTAAGATAATTACTTACTAGATATAAGTAAAAACAAAGGATGAAGTTACCAAATACTTCACTACACTTATATCATTTATAAAGCTACTTGAACTACCACTGTTCAAAGTATAAAGAGTTTTCAACAGTTCATCACATAGATGAGACTACAAGACAAGATTTGAATAGATTAAATCTTTGAAATATTATTAAAGGAAATGAAGTTATGATATACTTCATTAAGTTCTGATATATATATATATATATATATCCACATATACATCTTCTTTATACAATTTCCTGAAAACCTCTGTCATGTAAAGTATGAACAGAATTGCAATATCCAATAAATTTGGAAAGGAAAAGAATTTTGGCATAAACCATATATCTTACTGATCAGGCAAAGATACCCATAAGTAACCTTTTTTACTAGTAGATGGACGAATTCCCCACTGGTCATTACCCTGGTCGTAATAGGACCTTATGCTGGACTGCCACTCAGCCACTTATGCATTTGATGGACTCCCACTGAGCCACTTACACTATCATGGACGCCCACTGAGCCCATGTTGCTTATGCCGACTCAATAGATGGACTTACTTCCCGAACGTTGGGCAAGTAATCAAGATGTTTACCAAAACTGCAACCTTGTTGCGAATATAAAATACACCACAGAGCCGGATCCCTCAGGTTTTGAGCGAGTATTTAAATCCCCTTAAAAAGGAAGATCTTAAATATAAAAATGAGTTTTGGGATCCGCTCTAACTTTTAAAATCATTTTGAAGACTCGAAAACACTTTAAAGAGTGTTTGGAGTAAAGCTGATTTAATGAAGTAAATCAGTCCCCAGTATATTTAGAAAATGTCTGAATATTATTATTTAAATAATATTCCCATAAAGAATAATCTTTATAAAAATAATCGAAGTAGAAGTATTAAAACTTATACTTGAAATGGATATCAAATAACCAAAGATATAGTTATGTGAAAGTACTATCTTTATTTGAATAATCGAAAATAAGTTTGATTATTGACACCTTATTCTTTAATAAAATAAAGAATATTATTAAGTAATAAGCGGACTCATAATACCTCGAATGAATATTATAATAATATTCAAATAATAACATGAAAGGAGTCGTAAGTCCTCGAATGAATATCCAAGTGATATTCAATAATAATATAAAGGAGTCATAAGCCCTCGAATAATATTCGAAATAATATTCAATAATTAATAAAAAGTTATCGAATAACCCTTATTCGATTAATAGTTTTGAAAACTATGACCATATATATATATAAATATATATATATATATACATATATACAAAATCTACTCGGGATCCTCGACTCCCGGTTTAGAAAATATTTTCACCTTTGGGTCCCTATACTAAGGGTATATGCAAATTACCGCTATCCTCTAGCATATGTATTATCAACTGAATCAACAATTATATATGGAAAGAATACGAAACAGGCATGCATATATATATACCATAGCAGCATGCTTCAATATATTGCAACATTTGCTAATTAACCAACATGCATCTATCGCAAGATAATGCATATACATATATACATCACAACAACAGTTATAACGGGTAGAAAACTTGCCTGAGCGACTTGGGGTGATAAAAGGCTCGGGACGAGTCTGGTAACCTATAAACAACAAGTAAGTTGGAATTAAACCAAAGTCACTTGTAAATCTATTCTTTAACTAACTTAGACTCTAACGCTTGTTTTGCGCTTACTGATTCGCTTAAGTCACTCGGGTACCCTCGGCTCCACCATTTTTAATAATTTAACTTTTACGAGTTTTAAGGCGATTCCTTCGCGAATGTCTTACAAACTGCCTAACACACTTACCATAAATGTTTCATACATTAATTAACCCTTTTTGGTCTTTAACCTATGTTTCAAAGTAAGGCGAGGGGAAAAGTTTCGTTCGCGAAACGCCGTTACTTGAAACGGTCGTTTCTCCTAAACCGTGCATCGGAATCGAACGAACTACATATCAAAACGAAGCTTGTAACATGAGCTATCTAAAAATGGCAATGGTCATAATCTAGCAGGGGGTTCTCGGGTCCTAATGTTATGCACAAAAATAGTCTAAAGAAAATCGGACGTTACGACGTCTATGTTTACGCGATTTCCCAATTTAAAACCATTCAAAACCAACCCAATTCAACCTCAAATCCAACATACAACCAACATCCATCCTTATCACATCATAACAACCCCAACCAATTCAATTTTAACATTCATACTTATGCCTAAGCTTGAATTTAACTAAACTACATTCTTTGGAGATGATATACCTTCCTTGAAGTGGTGGGAGTAGCTAGGAAGCCTTAAGAAGCTTTGAGAAGTCTTAGGAATGCTTGGATCTTCAAGGAAATCAAGAAAAATTTCAAGTTAAAAACTTGAAAACACTATTCATTGTCTTCTTCTTTGATTAAATGAAGAAGATTGAGAAGGAATTGATGGCTTAAACTCATGATATAGCCCTAACTAAGCATAAAGATGATTAGGGAATTAACTCACCAATTTAAGAAGCTTGGATCTTTGATTTTGAAATTCTTGCCCTTTAAAAAGTCAAAAAGCCGAGAGCAAAAGATGAACAATGCCTTGGTTTTCTTTTTGATTTTGATGAAAATGATTTGCTTGGCTTGGTTGGTTTGTTTTTGTGTTTGATTTAGTTAATTACCTTGTTGCCCTTGAATTTGTGTGGTTCTCATTCAACCACACCTCCTTCCTTCCCATGTCATGCCTATGTCATGTGGTGATGTCATCTTTCCCTCCTTGTCCTCCTCTCATTGGTTGGGTGACATCACTCCCTCTAATCCCTTTGCTTAACTTCCTAATTGTTTGCCTAATGACCGCTGATCTGTTATACGGTTCGCTTAACTTTCGTTTTCGTTTATCGTTTGAAGGATCATACCCGGGATCTTATTACTTAGGTTCCCTTAACCTTTCTCAATACATTATATTCCTTTTTATGATCCTCTATTATAATCCTTAAATTTAAATCCTTTTTTTTATCCTGTTACCTTATACTCAATTCTCTCCATATCTAGTGGATTTCCGGGAAAAATCCAAGTGTTCGGAATTGGATTCTGACGATCTTTACATACACTTATATACTACATAGAGTACTAATAATATCCCAGTATATCCATAACAGAACCCCTACATAGTGTGGCATGAAAAGTTTTCTCATTCAGCTAAAACACTATTCACAAGGGTTACAAAAAGTTGAAAATTTTGGGGGTTATTACAGTCTCCCCTCCTTAAAAGGATTCCGTCCCGGAATCAAACAAGGAAAACAAATGGGGGTACTTTTCTAGCATTGCGCTCTCTAGTTCCCAAGTTGATTCTTCCACATTATGATTCTGCCATAGTACTCTGACTAGCTTGATCACTTTGTTCCGAAGCACCTGCTTCTTCTTATTTATAATCCTTACTGGCTTCTCCACGTAAGTTAGATCTGGCTGCATATCCACCTGCTCGTACTCCACTATGTGTCTGGCATCCCGATGATACTTCCTTAGCATTGACACATGGAACACATTATGAACTTGTTGCAAGTTAGGGGGTAAGGCTAGCTCGTAAGCTAACTTTCCAATCCGTCTTAATATCTCAAAAGGTCCAATGTATCTTGGGCTTAGTTTTCCTTTCTTTTCGAACCTCATTAATCCCTTCCAAGGGGATACCTTTAGCAGTACTAAGTCCCCTACTTCATATTCCTTGTCCTTTCGGGCTAGGTCTGCATATTTCTTCTGTCTGTCTTGGGCTGCTACAAGCCGTCCTCTGATAAGATCCACTATGTCTTTGGTCCTTTGGACCACTTCGGGTCCGAGCATCTTCCGCTCTCCTACTTTATCCCAGTATAAGGGAGATCAACACCTTCTTCCGTACAGGGCCTCATAAGGCGGCATTCCGATGCTAGCATGAAAGCTATTGTTATAAGAAAACTCGATCAACGGCAAGTGATCATCCCAACTCCCTTTAAAGTCTATTGCACAGACTCTCAACATATCATCTAGTGTCTGGATGGTCCTTTCACTCTGCCCATCCGTCTGGGGATGGTACGCGGTACTCATATTTAACTTGGTCCCCGCACATTCCTGAAAGCTCCTCCAAAATCTGGAGTTGAACCTGGGGTCTCGGTCTGAGACAATGGACGCTGGGACTCCATGTCGCGTCACTATTTCCTTAAGGTAAATGTCCACCAGCCTATCGACTGTGTATCTCTCATTGATAGGAATGAAATAAGCTGACTTTGTCAGTCGGTCTATAATTACCCAAATGGCGTCGTGATTGGCTTTCGTCCTTGGCAATCCTACAACAAAATCCATCACTATCTGTTCCCATTTCCATTCGGGAATCTCCAGGGGTCGTAAGAGTCCACTGGGTCTCTGGTGCTCTGCCTTTACCCTTTGGCAAGTCAAACATTTGCTTACCCATTCTGCTACGTCCCTCTTCATGTTGGGCCACCAGTAATATTCCTTCAAATCCCTATACATCTTGGTACTTCCCGGGTGAATGGAATACCTTGAACTATGGCTTTCATCCAATATCTCATCTTTAAGCTCTTGAACATTCGGAACCCAAATCCGGTAGGAGTACCTCATTATCCCTTTATCATCTTTCTCAGTATGGATCTCCTCTCCAGTCATCGACTCTCTGCCTTCATTCATTATTTTCTCTTGGCACAATCTGATCTTTTCCAATAACTCTGGCTGCATTGAGATCTCAAAAAGCTTTTCAGTTCCGGTTCCGGTTACCTTTACTTCTATTTCCATTTTCTCAAAATCCCTTATCAATTCTTCCGAAGTCGTTATCATTCTGAGTCTTTCCTTTCTACTAAGGGCATCAGCCACCACATTGGCTTTCCCTGGATGATAGAGAATCTCACAATCATAGTCCTTGATTAGTTCTAACCATCTCCTCTGGCGCATGTTGAGCTCTTTCTGCGTAAATATGTACTTGAGGCTCTTATGGTCTGTTAAAATCTCGCACTTCTCTCCATACAAGTAGTGCCTCCAAATTTTTAAGGCAAATACTATTGCCACGAGCTCAAGGTCATGAGTAGGATATCTAACCTCGTATTCCTTCAGTTGTCTCGACGCATACGCAATCACTTTACCGTGCTGCATAAGCACACATCCTAATCCTTTGTGCGACGCGTCACTATATATCACAAAATCTCCTTTTCCGTCTGGCAATGCCAACACCGGAGCCGTTATCAACCTTTTCTTTAATTCCTGAAAACTGTTCTCGCATTTCTCCGTCCATTCAAACTTCTCTGTCTTACGAGTAAGTCGTGTCAAAGGGGCTGCGATCTTCGCAAAGTCCTGTACGAATCTACGATAGTAGCCGGCCAATCCTATGAAACTCCTTACCTCTGTGGGTGTGGTTGGCCTTTCCCAATTTGAGACCGCCTCTATCTTGGAGGGGTCGACCAATACTCCTTCTTTATTGATCACATGTCCTAAAAACTGTACTTCATTCCGCCAGAATTCACACTTCGAGAATTTGGCATATAACTGTTCCTCTCTGAGTATTCCTAGAGCTATCCTCAAATGCTCTGCATGTTCTGTCTCAGTCCTTGAGTAGATCAAAATATCATCGATAAAAACTATCACACATTTGTCCAAGTACTTCTTAAATACTCTATTCATTAAATCCATGAAAGCCGTTGGGGCGTTGGTTAATCCAAAGGACATTACCAAGAACTCATAATGCCCATACCTGGTACGGAACGCTGTCTTGGAAATATCTTCGGGTTTAATCTTCAATTGGTGATATCCAGTTCTCAGGTCGATCTTGGAAAAATAAACAGCATCCTTTAGCTGGTCGAATAGATCGTCTATTCTAGGTAATGGGTACATGTTCTTTATGGTTAGCTTGTTCAACTCTCGATAGTCGATGCACAACCTCATGCTCCCATCTTTCTTCTTAACAAATAAAACTGGTGCTCCCCACGGAGACACACTGGGTCTTATCATACCCTTATCCAAGAGTTCCTGCAATTGGATAGCTAATTCCTTCATTTCTAACGGGGCTAACCGGTAAGGTGCTTTTGAAACTGGCGCCGTCCTCGGGGCCAACTCAATAGCAAATTCAATCACTCTATCGGGTGGTAATCCCGGAAGGTCTTGTGGGAATACATCTTCAAATTCGTTGACTACTGAAATATCTTGTAAGTTGGGCACCTCCTTCTGCGTATCCACCACATAGGCTAGGTAAGCCTCGCTTCCTTTTCGTAGCATCATTTTGGCCTGGGCCATGGTCAAAAATCTCTGCGTCTGCCTCTTTCCTCTAAATATAACTTCTTTCTTCCCTGGGATATTTAGCTTAACTTTCTTCCCTTTACAGTCTATCTGAGTATCATTACTAGATAGCCAGTCCATTCCCAAAATTATATCAAACTCCCCTAATTTAAAAGGAATCAGATCAACACTGAAAGATTGCTCCCCTATGCCTATCTCGCAGGCGGGGTGAATCTGGTTAACAGGAATAATTTCATGATTGGCTATTTCTACTTGTAAGGGTTCTATCAAGGGTTCAGCCTTAAGTCTTAACTTACGCGCAAAGTCCCTTGATATAAAAGATTTAGTTGCTCCCGAATCAAATAAAACGTTTGCACTGACTGAATTTAGAGAAAGGGTACCTGCTATCACATCTGAATCTTTTATAGCATCCTGGACTGTCATGTTGAAAGTCCTTGCAGTAGGTGGCTTATTAGAAGCAGCCCTGCTTGCTCCCGAAGCTGCTGGTTTGTTCATTGGGCATTCCCTCTTCAAATGACCCGGGCGTCCACACTAATGACAAGTGGTGGTTGGAATAATGGCAGGGGTTGATGATGGGCACTTAGTTGAATAGTGGCCTTCCCGACCGCACTTAAAGCAGGTTACTGGCTTTCCTTTACACTCCCCAGTGTGATTCCTTCCACATATGTTACAGGCTGGCAATGGGGGTCGAGACTGGTTGGGATAGGACATTCTTGACTTCTGGCCGCTCTGGCTCACACTCACGCTCATTGGCCGCTTAAACCCAGTATTCCTTCCTGGTAGGAACACTGCTCCTCGATTAAATCTAGTTGGGAAGCTCCTTCCTGCGGAACCTCCACCCATGCTCATACTTTTCCTCTTTATTCCTTTCTTCTCTCTTTCCTTCTGCATCTGTTCACTTCCGACTTCTACAATCGTTGCCTTTTACACCAGAGTGGCATAGTCCGTAAGCTCAAGGATTGCCACCCTATTCTGAATCCACGGTTTCAGTCCCTGCTGAAACCTCCTAGCTTTCTTTTCCTCGGTGCTCACAAACTCCGGCACAAACCTTGATAACTCAGTAAATTTCGCTTCGTACTCTGCTACAGACAAGTTATTCTGCTTTAGCTCCAAGAACTTGAGCTCCATCTGGTTTTCCATAAACCTCGGGAAATACTTTCCCAGAAACAACTGATTGAATCTCTCCTTTTCTTGGACTCCCACCAGTAGTTAGCCTCTTCTTTCAGAAGGTAGGTAACAAATACAGTCTTCTGCGCCTCATCGATACTCAGAATCTCAAAAGATTTCTCCATTTCCTTTAACCATGCCCTTGCCTCAACTAGGTCGGCTGATCCGTGGAACTCAGGGGGCTTAAGGGACTTAAAAGCCCTGAAAGAGTTTGCCACAACATTGTTATTTTCTTGAGGGGGTGGGTTGGGTTGACGTTCCAAATTTTGCCTTAGGAGTTGCATGAACTGGCCCATGGGATCCATGCCTGGGTTTGGTACTGGTTGCTCAACCTCAGTTTCTCCTTCTTCAGCCTCTATCTCAAATCCCTCAACATCATATGTTTCCTCTTCCTCTTCATACAGGGAGTCATCCTGTTCCACATAATCCTCATCTTCCTCTTCACTGTGTTCCTGGTTCCTATCATCCTAGTTATGGCTTCCCTGGTCCTCAGATCCAGGGTTCGCCCTAGTTCCAATCTTTCTTGGCGGCATGATACTGATAATAAAAAAAATTATTGGGAAATCCAACGTTAGGTCACAATCATATACAACATTGTGCCTTGCACAGCTCTTATAATGGGGAGAACGTATATCGCAATTCTATTATTTTATGACAGTTCTAATACGAAGTGCAGTAATAATAATGATAAAAACAGTGATCTCGTCACTATAGAACTGAACCGAAAGGAAACAAATATATACATAATGCGAGAAATACATAGTTTGATCTGGTCAAAAGTACAACAGTGCTACAGTCATCTGTCCCAAAAGTGATACACAAGAGTCTATCTGTCTAGTCAGAAAAAGGGATGCTATATACAAGTCAACTATCCCGGAAAATTGGCTCTTACTAAGGCCTCGGCTAACTAGACAACTAGACTATTCCATCATCAATCCTGACTCACACACCGGAGCGGGTCAGCTCCCATACCCTTTCCATCGCACGACGGAAGATATAGTCGGCCTGCCGCCTGGAGATCCTACCATGCCTGTCCCCCTGGAGAGATCTGAGTCTCGCTCGGGATGTGAGCTCTATCCCCGTAAGCTCCCTCCTCAAGGATCGGGGTATAGAAGCCCTAGTCTCATAAGCTCGGGTACGCCTATCCGCCCTCTTTGCATCCAACTCCCTCCTGGCCTCATCCAGTCGGGCCTCGGCAACAGCCACTCGGGTCCTCAGAACATCCTGAACATATCCATGAGCTAACGAAGACTGCCTGTGGGCAGGGTCAAGAGGTGGTGAATCCGGAGCCGCTGAGTGTGCCTCCTCGGTCTGCCTAGGCTCGGAAGTATGGGTCTCTGAGCTGTCATCATCGAGAATCCAAGATAGTGGTGGAGGGGTAGGGGTTCTTACCACCGGAAGTGTGGGTAATGGAGTACCAGCATACACTACCATAGGTCCAACACGCTCCTCAGCTACTGGGACCTCATCCGGGTCCTCCTCATCTGGAATAGCAATAACCTCTGTCTCTGACTCCTCTGAGGGGTCCTCCTCATCTGAAATAGCAATGACCTCCGTCTCTGACTCCTCTGAGGGGTCCTCCTCATCCTCCTCCATCTCAGGCTCCTCTTGATCCTCAACATCTAGCAATGCCTCATCATGCTCACGCTCGAACATCTCAGGGTCCTCTATCTCAGGCGCCTACACATTAAACGAGCTAAGTTACTATCATGATACTTATAAGGGTTCCCGTAAGGGTTTTAACTGTCAGCACTACTTTAAGTAGTCCGACCATGAACTTGGCAAGAGTTCTTATTTTCTTTGTGAGTTTGTTATTATATCGTCGCATCATCTCTGAGGTTTATAACGCTTAGCTCTGATACCATTTCTGTAACACCCCCAGATCCGGGGTCGGGGATCCGGGTCGTCACGGTCTTTCTTTTCACAATATCACTTCACTTAATTAATAATAATAACCTTATGCTGTGACCCCACACTAACACACACCACAACCTGTTATAGTCTCAGAGATGAAATTGAAATAAGTACAAGTCTTTGAATCCACAATTTAAAAGTTATTACAACACAAAATGATTACTTGATAAATTTACAGTTAATAGCCATTATCTGCCACAAGTTATAATTATACATAATTGATTCTCAAAAGTAGATGGTCTGATCTACAATAGATCTACCTCTGCAGCTATAGCAGCTACAACATCATCGGGAAGATGCGGGACGCTTCCCACGTGCTTGTGCTGGGTCTGCTGGAGTCTGGCCATCTTTCCTAACTGTTGTTGTGTGATGAAGAAATAAAGCAAGAGTGAGCCTTACAGCTCGCAAGATAATATATAGTGATAACAATGATATAAGTATCTAAATGGATACTTACTAGAATCTTTTATCAAACGTAAGATAATTACTTACTAGATATAAGTAAAAACAAAGGATGAAGTTACCAAATACTTCACTACACTTATATCATTTATAAAGCTACTTGAACTACCACTGTTCAAAGTATAAAGAGTTTTCAACAGTTCATCACATAGATGAGACTACAAGACAAGATTTAAATAGATTAAATCTTTGAAATATTATTAAAGGAAATGAAGTTATGATATACTTCATTAAGTTCTGATATATATATATATATCCATATATACATCTTCTTTATACAATTTCCTGAAAACCTCTGTCATGTAAAGTATGAACAGAATTGCAATATCCAATAAATTTGGAAAGGAAAAGAATTTTGGCATAAACCAGATATCTTGCTGATCAGGCAAAGATACCCATAAGTAACCTTTTCGACTAGTAGATGGACGAATTCCCCACTGGTCATCACCCTGGTCGTAATAGGACCTTATGCTGGACTGCCACTCAGCCACTTATGCATTTGATGGACTCCCACTGAGCCACTTACACTATCATGGACGCCCACTGAGCCCATGTTGCTTATGCCGACTCAATAGATGGACTTACTTCCCGAACGTTGGGCAAGTAATCAAGATGTTTACCAAAACTGCAACCTTGTTGCGAATATAAAATACACCACAGAGCCGGATTCCTCAGGTTTTGAGCGAGTATTTAAATCCCCTTAAAAAGGAAGATCTTAAATATAAAAATGAGTTTTGGGATCCGCTCTAACTTTTAAAATCATTTTGAAGACTCGAAAACACTTTAAAGAGTGTTTGGAGTAAAGCTGATTTAATGAAGTAAATCAGTCCCCAGTATATTTAGAAAATGTCTGAATATTATTATTTAAATAATATTCCCATAAAGAATAATCTTTATAAAAATAATCGAAGTAGAAGTATTAAAACTTATACTTGAAATGGATATCAAATAACCAAAGATATACTTATATGAAAGTACTATCTTTATTTGAATAATCGAAAATAAGTTTGATTATTGACACCTTATTCTTTAATAAAATAAAGAATATTATTAAGTAATAAGCGGACTCATAATACCTCGAATGAATATTATAATAATATTCAAATAATAACATGAAAGGAGTCGTAAGTCCTCGAATGAATATCCAAGTGATATTCAATAATAATATAAAGGAGTCATAAGCCCTCGAATAATATTCGAAATAATATTCAATAATTAATAAAAAGTTATCGAATAACCCTTATTCGATTAATAGTTTTGAAAACTATGACCATATATATATATATATAAATATATATATATACATATATACAAAATCTACTCGGGATCCTCGACTCCCGGTTTAGAAAATATTTTCACCTTTGGGTCCCTATACTAAGGGTATATGCAAATTACCGCTATCCTCTAGCATAGGTATTATCAACTGAATCAACAATTATATATGGAAAGAATACGAAACAGGCATGCATATATATATACCATAGCAGCATGCTTCAATATATTGCAACATTTGCTAATTAACCAACATGCATCTATCGCAAGATAATGCATATACATATATACATCACAACAACAGTTATAACGGGTAGAAAACTCGCCTGAGCGACTTGGGATGATAAAAGGCTCGGGACGAGTCTGGTAACCTATAAACAACAAGTAAGTTGGAATTAAACCAAAGTCACTTGTAAATCTATTCTTTAACTAACTTAGACTCTAACGCTTGTTTTGCGCTTACTGATTCGCTTAAGTCATTCGGGTACCCTCGGCTCCACCATTTTTAATAATTTAACCTTTACGAGTTTTAAGGCGATTCCTTCGCGAGTGTCTTACCAACTGCCTAACACACTTACCATAAATGTTTCATACATTAATTAACCCTTTTTGGTCTTTAACCTATGTTTCAAAGTAAGGCGAGGGGAAAAGTTTCGTTCGCGAAACGCCGTTACTTGAAACGGTCGTTTCTCCTAAACCGTGCATCGGAATCGAACGAACTACATATCAAAACGAAGCTTGTAACATGAGCTATCTAAACATGGCAATGGTCATAATCTAGCAGGGGGTTCTCGGGTCCTAATGTTATGCACAAAAACAGTCTAAAGAAAATCGGACGTTACGACGGCTATGTTTACGCGATTTCCCAATTTAAAACCATTCAAAACCAACCCAATTCAACCTCAAATCCAACATACAACCAACATCCATCCTTATCACATCATAACAACCCCAACCAATTCAATTTTAACATTCATACTTATGCCTAAGCTTGAATTTAACTAAACTACATTCTTTTAACCAAAACAACAAGATTTACCAATCCGATTCAATACCATTTCAACCCAAACTCTAAACCACAAACATTAAGCTACAATATCACCCTACTAATCAAAATCATCTTATAATACATAGGAATCTAGGGTTTGGAGATGATATACCTTCCTTGAAGTGGTGGGAGTAGCTAGGAAGCCTTAAGAAGCTTTGAGAAGTCTTAGGATTGCTTGGATTTTCAAGGAAATCAAGAAAAATTTCAAGTTAAAAACTTGAAAACACTATTCATTGTCTTCTTCTTTGATTAAATGAAGAAGATTGAGAAGGAATTGATGGCTTAAACTCATGATATAGCCCTAACTAAGCATAAAGATGATTAGGGAATTAACTCACCAATTTAGGAAGCTTGGATCTTTGATTTTGAAATTCTTGCCCTTTAAAAAGTCAAAAAGTCGAGAGCAAAAGATGAACAATGCCTTGGTTTTCTTTTTGATTTTGATGAAAATGATTTGCTTGGCTTGGTTGGTTTGTTTTTGTGTTTGATTTAGTTAATTACCTTGTTGCCCTTGAATTTGTGTGGTTCTCATTCAACCACACCTCCTTCCTTCCCATGTCATGCCTATGTCATGTGGTGATGTCATCTTTCCCTCCTTGTCCTCCTCTCATTGGTTGGGTGACATCACTCCCTCTAATCCCTTTGCTTAACTTCCTAATTGTTTGCCTAATGATCGCTTATCTGTTATACGGTTCGCTTAACTTTCGTTTTCGTTTATCATTTGAAGGATCATACCCGGGATCTTATTACTTAGGTTCCCTTAACCTTTCTCAATACATTATATTCCTTTTTATGATCCTCTATTATAATCCTTAAATTTAAATCCTTTTTTTTATCCTGTTACCTTATACTCAATTCTCTCCGTATCTAGTGGATTTCCGGGAAAAATCCAAGTGTTCGGAATTGGATTCTGACGATCTTTACATACACTTATATACTACATAGAGTACTAATAATATCCCAGAATATCCATAACAGAACCCCTGCATAGTGTGGCATGAAAAGTTTTCTCATTCAGCTAAAACACTATTCACAAGGGTTACAAAAAGTTGAAAATTTTGGGGGTTATTACACACAAGGTTTCTAGTAAGGGTCTTGAGGCGGATAAGGCCAAGGTGGGTGTCATTGAGAATCTTCCCCCACCTAATTCTGTTAAGGGAATCCGCAGTTTTCTTGGTCACACGGGTTTCTACAGGCGTTTCATCAAAGACTTCTCGAAAATTTCAAAGCCATTGTGCAGTTTACTACAGAAAGATGTCCCTTTCAAGTTTAATGACGAGTGCCTTGCGGCTTTTGAGACATTGAAGAAGAGTCTAATTTTGGCACCAGTCATAACTGCACCTGATTGGAATGAGCCTTTTGAGATGATGTGCGATGAAAGTGATTATGCATTTGGAGCAGTTCTTGGGCAGAGGATGAACAATATATTTCATGTAGTCTACTACGCAAGTAAGACTCTAAATGGTGCTCAACTGAATTACACTACTACGGAGAAAGAACTTTTGGCTATTGTCTATGGTTTTGAGAAATTTTGATCTTATCTACTTGGGACTAAGGTGACAGTTTTCACTGATCACGCCGCCATTCGATATCTCGTCTCGAAGAAGGACTCGAAGCCTAGATTGATTAGATGGGTTTTTTTGCTCCAAGAATTTGAACTAGAGATCAAGGATAGAAAAGGAACTGAAAATCAAGTCGTTGTTCATCTCTCGTGTTCATAGAATCCTAATGCTACTTCATTGGATAAGACCTTGATAAATGAGTCTTTTCCCGATGAGAAGCTGTTTTGAGTGCAAGAAGAAGAACTGTGGTTTGCAGACATTGTGAACTACCTTGTGAGTAATATCATGCCTCCCGACTTATCTTATGCTCAAAGGAAGAAGTTTCTACATGAAGTGAAGTGGTATATATGGGATGAGCCGTTTCTTTTTCGCCAAGGAGCTGACCAATTCATCAGGAGATGTATTCCTTATAGCGAAACGGGGGGGGGGGGATCTTGCGAGATTGCCACTCAACGGCTTATGGGGGACATTATGGTGGAGAAAAGACAGCAGCTCGTGTCCTTCAAGAAGGTTTCTTTTGGCCAACATGGTTTAAAGATGCACATCAGTTTGTTTTGCAATGTGATCGATGTCAACGTGCGGGTAATATGTCTAAAAAGGATGAGATGCCTCTTAATGTGCTTCTCGAGGTTGAGGTCTTTGATGTTTGGGGAATTGACTTCATGGGGCCATTCGTCTCATCTTGCAACAATCAGTATATCCTGTTGGCGATTGATTATATGTCGAAATGGGTTGAAGTTAAGGCGTTTCCAATAAACGATACGAAAGTCATGCTTAATTTTCTTCACAAGCAGATATTCACAATGTTTGGGAATCCAAGAGTCATAATCAGTGATGAGGGGTCACATTTTTGCAATCGCAAGTTCACTTCTATGATAAAAAGGTACAATGTGAATCATCGCATTGCTACGGCTTATCATCCTTAGACGAATGGTCAAGCTAAGGTATCTAACAGAGAGATCAAACGCTAACTAGAGAAGGTTGTGTATCTATCAAGGAAAGATTGGTCTTTGAAGCTTGATGAAGCTGTTTGGGCGTATAGAACAGCATATAAGACTCCATTGGGAATGTCGTCATTTTAGTTGGTTTATGGTAAGGGGTGTCATTTGCCGGTGGAGCTCGAGCATAAAGCTTATTGGCCTTTGAAAAAATTGAATCTGGAATTGGATGCAGCTAGAAAGAAAAGGATGCTTCAATTGAACGAACTTGACGAATTTCGACTTCAAGCTTACGAGAACAATAAAATGTACAAGGAGAAAGTCAAGAGGTGGCACGATCGGGGTCTAGTGCTCAAGAAATTTGTGTCAGTGCAACAAGTTCTTTTATTCAACTCTCGTCTCCGTCTTTTTCCTGGAAAGTTGAAGTCAAGATGGTCAGGGCCCTTCATAATCAAAACTGCGTTTCCACATGGAGCGGTGGAAATTTTTGAGAATGATCGGGGCCAAGCATTCAAGGTAAATGGTCAACGGTTTAAGCATTATTATGGTGATACGGCAAACCGCGAGGTGGTTAGTACCGTTTTATTGTCCACTTGATCTCGAGATTCTATGTCGAGCTAGTGACGTAAAGGAAGCGCTTCTTGGGAGGCAACCCAAGTTTGTTGTACATTAGTATATAGAGGAAACAAGAAAAAAAGAAAAAAACACAAAAAAATCAGAAAAAGGAAAAAATTCGGGGCCAAGTACAGAAACTAGGCACGTCCACACTGGCCAAGTGCTCGGTCGCGCCATTTTTCCAGTAACCAAGCGCGCCCGCGCTGTCCTAGCGCGCTCGCGCTGTCCTAGTGCGCGCCCACGCCGGTTTTCCAGAATGTTAGCGCGCCCGTGCTGTCCTAGCGCGCGCCCGCGCCGAGTCCCTGTTCAGAAAAAAAATAAAAACAACAGTTTTATTAGAGAAAATCGGGATTTTAATTCCAAAATCAATTCTAACCCGATTTTTACTCTTCCACATCCCATAATTCCCTCTCCTAATCAATTCCATTATTCCCACGATTCCCATAATCAATTCCCATTTCTATTCCTTATCAAATTCACACCCCTCCACCTATAAATACATACACTTGCATACATCTTCTCCACCAATTCACAAACTCTCAAGCACAAATTCTCCCTAAACACTTAAGTTTTTATTCTTTCTTTTTCAATTCCGATGGCACCCAAAAGACAGAGAACTCAAGTTGGAAGCAGTAGCACCGACTCTTCATCTGCGGGTGGTGTGAGGCCCAGATTTTCTACTTTTGGGGCTGAAGAGGAGTACACAAGGCTTCTCTCGAAGCCTATTGCTAAGGAGAGGGGGGTTTTGCCATCACGGAGTGATGGTAAGCTTTTGGAGATGATCCTTGAGATGGGCTGGGTTTCTTTTTGTGAGGCTCCCGCTGCTGTGCCCATGAGTGTTGTGCGGGATTTTACGCCAACGCGAAGGCAGAGAAGAATGGTTTTATGATGGTGAGAGTAATGACTGTTGAGTACAGTGCAGAGGCTATCAGGAGGGTGATTGAGCAGCCTGCAAGGAAGGTGGGCCAGGATACATGGAATGATAAGACGCTGGAGGACTTTGATTTGGATCTTATTGTTGCTACTCTCTGTGTGCCTGAGACTCATTGGAAGTTCAAGAGGGGCAATACTGATTACTCTATGTTCCCTGCTTCATGCATGAACAGGTATGCACGTGCTTGGAACTCTTTTATTTGTGCTAACATCATGCCATCTTCGCATGTGCATGAGATTACGGTGGAGTGTGCTCGTCTGCTTTGGGGGATTCTGCAGGGTGATTACATTGATTTGGGGATGGTGATATATCAGGGGATCCTGAGGTTTTTGAGAGGAGGTACTACTGGGGATATTCCTTATGCATCCATTGTGACGAAGTTGTGCGTGGCAGTTAGTGTTCATTGGCCAGCACGTGAGCAGCTGCAGCTTCCCAGTGCTCCTATTGATAGCGCTACGCTGCAAAGCATGATTGAGTAGTATGGAGGGAAGCCCGAGCCTAAGGGGCTTGGTTACTCTTATGCTCATCTGCCAGGTGGTGTGCCTATTGAGGCAGCTACAGCAGGAGGTTCTCAGCATGCCCGACGAGCAGCTTGGAGGGCTCAGTATGGAGAGAAGGCTGGACTGTCAAGATCGCGGCAGGAGGAGGCAGCAGGAGCAGAAATGGGAGCTGGTTTGAGTACGACGCAGTATAGGCATCTTGCGAGAAGGATGGATGCGATGCATGTTAGGTCACACAACACTCTAGAAGGGGGTTGAATACAGTGTAGAATACAATCGAATTGATTTAATGGACAAGTAACTGAAAACAGATGTATTCGATATAACAAACTCTGTTATCACTTCTGTCTCAACATCTTTCATCTTTTCAGAATCAGACTTTACAGTTTCAGTTACAAATTTAACAGGATTTACCTTTGTGTTAGTAGTCTGTTTAACAATAATTGGCTTAACTTGTTCAGTTCCTTTTTCACTTTTCTCATCTCCATAACCTAAGCCCTTTTTCCAGTTTCCACTACTTAGTATATCCTGAGTTGCTCTGCCAGAGTTAGTCCAAGTTCTGATAATCTCTCTCTCCTTTTCTAACTCAGTTTTTAGAGATTTGTTCATTTTTAGCACTTCATCTCTAACATAGAAAGCATCATCTCTATCCTTCTGAGTTTGATTGAATATAACTAACTCTTTTTCTAAATAATCATTCCTCTTTTTAAAAGCAAGATTTTCAGAAGTTAATCTTTCACATGTTAAAGTTTGATCTCTGTAACTAATAAACATGGTTTTAAGATATAATCTCAACTCAGTAATATTATCAATATGAAAGGCATAAGTTGTTTGAGGTACCTTTAACTGTAACACCCCCAAATCCGGGGTCGGGGATCCAGGTTGTCACGAGTTCCAATTCCCTTAACAACTCTTAATCTTAATAAACAACCAACCACTGCGTACCGTGACCCCACAATATACACACACACACCACAAGTTATAGTCTCAGAGATGAATACCAAAAATAACACAAGTCATTTTATTCCACAATTATAAGTCATTACACCTCAAAAGGGTTTCTGAATAAATTTACATATTCTTTTCCATTATTACAATTCATAAATATACATAAGTCTGGTACAACAAAAGTTGAAAGCCTATCCTATTGGTAGTTCCTACCTCAGCTACAACGGCATCAACGCCTACAGGAAACTGCGGAATGTTTCCTAACCGCTCATAAATTGGGAGCTTGATCCTGTTCATCTTGTCTATCTGTTGTTGTGTGATGAAAGAAGAAAGCAAGGGTGAGCAACAAGCCCACCGAAATAATATGTATTATAATTAACAATATATGAGCATTCTCATAGTACTCATGAAAGTCTTGGTCAAGAAGAAATGAACCAAGTTTGTTATTTTAATGCGACGAAGTCACAAAATATTCAGTATATATATACATATATACTTCTCAAATTTTTGAAATCCTCTGACATGTATAATATACACAAAGTTCCAGTTTATAACTGTATAAAATATCGTTGCAAGGTGATCTCATATATCTAACCTTGTCTCATCATTTTTCTGAAAATCTTTGTCATGCATAAGATAATCATTTACTAGATATAAGTTGAAAATATGAAGTTACAAGATACTCCAATATACTTATATCTTTTCCGAATACTACTTGAACTACCACCGTTCAAGTTATAATTAGTTTCAAAAGTTCATCACACAGATGAGACTACAAGATAAGACTTGAATAGATTCAATTTTTGAAATATTATTGAATGAAATGAAGTTACGAGATACTTCATTAAGTCCCGATATATATATATATATATATCCATATATATCTCTCATACATTTCCTGAAAACCTCTTTCATGTAAAGTATGAACAGAGTTGTAATATCCAATGAATTTGGAAAGAAAAGAATTTTGGCATAAACCCGATATCTTGCTGATCAGGCAAAGATACCAATAAGTAACATTTTCTACTAGTAGATGGATGAATCCCCCACCGGTCATCACCCTGGCCTCATTAGGACCTTGTGCTAGACCGCCACCCGGCCTCTTACGCGTTGATGGGCTGCCACCCAGCCACTTACACTTTGATAGACCGTACCCCGGCCTGCCACTTATGCCGACTCAATTAGATGGACTTACTTCCCGAACGTTGGGTTAGTAATCAATTCAATTATAAAACAGCAACCTCGTTGCTAATATAAAATACACCACAGAGCCGGATCCCTTAATTTAAAAGCAAGTATTTAAATCCCCTTCGAAAGGAAGATCTTAAATTTGAAAACGAGTTTTGGGATCCGCTCTAACTTTTAAAATCATTTTAAAGACTCGAAAACATTTTTAAGAATGTTTGGAGTAATGCTGATTTAATGAAATAAATCAGTCCCGATATATTAGAAAATATCTAAATATTATTATTTAAATAATATTCCCACAAGGATAATCCTTATAAAAATAATTGAAGTAGAAGTTTTAAAACTTATACTTGAAATGAATAATAAATAACCAAAGATGTACTTATACGAAAGTACGATCTTTATTTGAATAATCGAAAATAAGTTTGATTATCGAAACATTATTCTTTAATAAAATAAAGAATATTATTTAATAAAAGAAGCGGAGTCATAAGTCCTCGAATGAATATTCAAAATAATATTCATTTAATAAAATAAGCGGAGTCATAAGTCCTCGAATGAATATTCAAAATAATATTCATTAAATAAAATAAAGTTATCGAATAAACCTTATTCGATTAATAGTTTTGAAAACTGTATCTATATATATAAATAAATATATATTATACTCGGGAACATCGACTCCCGGTTTGGAAAATGTTCACCTTTGGGTCCCCTATACTAAGGGTATACGCAACTACTGCTTATCTCTAGCATAGGTATTATGCAACATATAAGCATTTGAACCAACAATTATATATCAAGATTACGAAACAGACATGCATATATACCATATCAGCATGCTCCAATATATCGCAAAATTTGCTAATAACAATCATGCACTTATCACAAGATAATGCATATACATATATTTACATCACAACAACAATATAACGGGTAGAAAACTTGCCTGAGTGTTCCCGGTTAGACTTAAGCTTAGAGTGGGTCCGATAACCTATGAACAACAACATAAGTCGGAATTAAACCACGGTCGCTTAAGAAACTAGACTTTAACCAATTGAACCCTAACGTTTGGTTATGGTCACTTCTACGCTTAACGAATCACATAAGTCGTTCGAGTACCCTTGGCTCCACCATTTTTAATAAATTAACCATTAAGAATTTTAAGGCGATTCTTTCGCGAGTACTCTACCAAATGCCTAATCCACTTTACATAATTGTTTCATACTCCAATTAGGCATTTAAGGGCCTTAACCAAGGTTTCAAAGTAAGGCAAGGGGTAATGGTTCGTTCGCGAAATGCCGTTACTTAAAACTTGATCTTAGGGAGCCTTAGGGAACCTTAATCTAACCTCCTACAAGCTTGATCTTTCCAAAGAAATCAAGAACACAAAGTTAGGTTTTGAAGTTTCTAAAAGACCGATTTAAAGAACTGTAAACATGAGGGTCTTACCATGCTTATTTGGACGAGACTTGTGAACAAGAGTTGTAGGCCATCTCAATACCTTTGTAACGAGCTATAGAACATAACATTTGAGTGAGTATTGAAGGAGATATGGTAGTTTTAAGTTGCTACTCTGGTTTTTGCCGAGAGCAAGGGAAGAAAAAGTGAAGTAAAAAATGTTTCTAGTTTGATTAAATGATTTGTGTGGTGTTTTGCTTGGTTACTTCGTTTTGTTGTTAATTAGATTGTTGCCATGGTAAAAATTTTGTGGCTCACAATCAACCAACCAATCCCTCCATTTGTCATGCTTATGTCACCATGCCTATGTCATCTTTCTCATGTCATCCTCTTACACTTGTCTTCTTCTTGTTGGTGTGATGACATCATCATCCACTAACCTCTTTGATTAACCCCTAATTACTTGGCTAATGACCGCTTATCTGTTATACGGTTCGCTTAACTTTTGTTCTCGTTTATCGTTTGAGGGATCATACCTGAGATCTTATTACTTAGGTTCCCCTAAACCTTTCTCAATATTTTATATTCCTTTTATGATCCTCTCTAAAAATCCTTGAATTTAAATCATTTTTATCATGTTACCTTATACTCAATTCTTTCGGTATCTGGTGGATTTTCGGGAAAAATCAAAGTGTTCAGATTTGGATTTTGACGATCTTTACATACACTTATATACCATATATAGTACTAATAAGACCTCGGAATATCAATAAAAGAACTGCTACATTGTGTGGCATGAAAAGTTTTCTTATTCAGCATAATCAGCAAAATCACTATTCATAAGGTTTACAAAAAGTCCAAAACTTTTGGGGTTATTACATTAACTCAGCAGCATCAGAACTGCTATCAGCATTTGCCATCAAGGCATAGTTCTCCTCATCTTCAGAATCTGAGCTGTCTATCCAGCTTTTCTTCTTTGTGACAAGTGTCTTGCCTTTTTCACTCTTTCCTTTCTTGCAGTCAGGAGATATGTGGCCTTTCTCACCACAGTTGTAGCATTTGACATTTGAGTAATCTCCTCTGTCAGACTTTCCTCCTTTGTCTTCAGATTTTTTGAAACCCTTTCTATCAGAACTTCTTCCTTTCCTGGAAAACTTCTTTCCCCTTCTGAATTTCCTGTAGGCTATCTTTGTGATACCCTTCACCATAAGAGCACACAGCTTCATCATCTCTTCATCAACATCTACTTCAGGTAGACTTTTAGTTTCTGAATCATCATCATCAGAACTTGATGATTCTGAATCAGACTTTATGATGAGAGCCTCATTTTCCTTTCTTTGAGACAGCCACTTTGGGGGATTCCTCCTCAGCATTAAGAGCAACTGTTCTTGACTTTCTCCCATGTCTCTTGCTTCTTTGATTCATCTCAAGTTCATAATTCTTGAGCATTTCATAAATTTCATCAAAAGTAGTTTCATCAAGAGCATAGTTATCTCTTATAATAGTAGCTTTAAAATCCCAACTTTCAGGAAGAGCTAAAAGGAATTTTAGATTTGAATCTTCAATGTCATATTCCTTGTCCACCAGTGACAGATCATTCAAGAGTTTGACAAACCTGTCGTATAAGTCAGTTAATGACTCATCACTTTTTGAGTCAAAGTGCTCGTACTCTTGAGTGAGTATAGTCCTCCTGTTTTTCTTGATTGCATCAGTTCCCTGACACCTTGTCTCCAAAGCATCCCATATCTCCTTTGCAGTCTTGCATTGAATTACCCTATTTGACATGACATTATCAATGGCACTATGCAGCAAATGCCTTACCTTTGCATCCTTGGCAATAGATGAGATTTCTTCAGTTGTGTATTCACTTTTCTCCTTTGGTATGGTCTTTGCTGGCTGATCTGCAACTACAATAGAGACCTTGGTTGGCTTATGCGGTCCTTCATTAATTCTGTCAAGGTATTCTGGATCTGTAGCTTCCAGAAACGTAGCCATCTTCATTTTCCATATGGGATACTCAGAAGGTCTCAATATGGGAACCCTAATAGTCTCATATCGACTGTGGATTTGAGTGTTTTTAGTTTCTTCAGTTTTGGTGGCCTTGGTTGGAGTTTCTGCTTCTTCAGACATGATTGTTTGGATCTTTACTGTATGTGTGTTAACAGATAAGCTCTGATACCAATTGTTAGGTCACACAACACTGTAGAAGGGGGTTGAATATAGTGTTTATTACAATCAAATCGATTTCGAACACAAGTAAGAGTAAACAGATATATTCCATATAATAAACTATGTTACAATGGAACTGTTCTCTCTCAGTGATGAACAAATATCACGAGAGCTGCTAGGTTACAATAAATGATCTTTTCGATGATCGTAACTCTTATAGAGTAAACCTATGTCTGTGTTTATATAGACATACAGTTACAAGATAACTTCTAGTTGATATGGAATATAATTTTGTCTCCTAAAATATATCAACCAGATATCTTATATAATTCTTCTAGTCCTCGAACTCTTTCCATGCATATCTTATTCCGTATTAGTTTCGATCTTCTTTCCTGTAAATCAGCTTCCTTCCTTAACTGTTAGTCCTCCGGTACTTAAGTTTTGATATCCATCTTCTGATAATCTAAGTCCTGATATCCTTAAGTCCTGACTTCCAGTAAGTCCTGATTTCAGTAAGAACTAATATTTCCTGTTAGTTAAGATCTGAAAACTAAACATGAAACATATTAGACATGACATCTCAAATATATCCAACAATGCACGACATCCATAGTCATTTTGCACGCGATCTCACCCAGACACTTGGGATTGCATTTAGAGCCACAGGAGTTGACATTTAGTGGCCAAGATATATTGGTTGGCCATTAAAAAGCAATTGGAATCGTTACTGTTTTGTAATATTAAAAAGATATTTACATGTTATGATGTATAATTTCTATGTATATACCATTATGTAGACTCTGAATTTGAAAGTTTACAATATTAAATTTTTATTTCTTTCCAATTTGGTTGTAATATGATCATGATATTAGTAAGTTAAAGGCTTTATTTATAGAGGTTGTTATTTAATTAATCTTTGTAGTTAAAATAGTTGAAGTATGTACAATGGGGGGTATTTGATTTAAAGGGTTTTACAATTTTAAAAGGAACTGAAATCACGTGTCTATCATGCGAAAGCAGGGACTAAGGATGTCATAGCTCATGCTATTGTGGAAGAACGGGGAGTGTTGTAGAACAGGTTGTAGGATATTATATTGTATTGACACCACCAACATTTAACCACCCGAGCTTATGATTAGGTGGTTTTTATAAGATTAATTATTTAGTACATGTAGGTATCATTTGACCATTTGATATTAAATTAAGTTTTAGAACTGAGGTATAAAAACAGTTACAAAGTGATATATCATTTGTTTGTATAAAACATTAATAAAGATTTTAGTATGTACTAACCTTTGAATCTCTTGAGGACCTCTTTATTAATAAGGTCAACATCTTCGTTTAGGGGAGTCAAGATGGCACGATCCCTGTAGTAATCTGAGTTTTTAGGGCTATCACATAATTCAGCATACACAGTATCAATAATTACCCTTTTCCCATCATCTTCTGGATCAAGGTGAAGCTCAGGAGGAATTTCTATCCGGCAAGGTTCACTCCCTTCAACAAATGCAACTACTGGAACATTTCCATTGCCAACACCAACTACCCAATCAGCATATGGTTTTTTTTGTCCGAAAACTGTAACTGCCGGGACACCAGATTCCATGCGCATATTTTTCTCCAAGTTAAAAACTATACAATCATCCTATAAATATGATTTATTTACAGATGCCATCACAATATCTTCGCGTCCTTTTTTTGGCAAAATAGGAAGTATTTTCCTGAAATCACCCCCCAATAAAACTATTTTTCCTCCGAATGGTTTGTTTAGGTTGTTCTTATCTTTATGACGCATTAGATCATGAATTGACCAATCAACAGCTTCAAAGACAAATTTATGGTTCATTGGAGCCTCGTCCCAAATTATCAAATCACATTGCACAATGAGTTTGGCCAAAAATGATTGTTGTTTTATATCACATGTGATATTCTCATTCATATCAATTGGTATCTTAAATCTGGAATGTGTAGTTCGACCACCTTCAAATAATAGTGATGCAATGCCAAAAGATGCAACTGCAAGCACTATTTTTCCTTCTGACTTAAGATTACTTATTATAGTTTTCCATAGGAAAGTCTTTCCTATACCTCCATATCCATAAACGAAAAATAAACCCCCGGTTTTACACCTAACATTGTTCATAATTGTCTCAAAAATGTCTGCTTGTTTGTCATTTAACATAGCATGATAATTTTTTCCTTCAATAGCCAATGCATGCCTGTCATACATATTTTCTTCATATAAAGGGGTGTTGTTACTTTGTCTTCGCAAATCGTCATTTAGCTTTGGCAGAGTCGGAAAATCACATATTGTTTTGCCTCTTTTTCGTAATTGTAAATCCACGTCATATCATGTATGACTCTCTAATTGTTGGTCACTCATTACAAAATCCGCACTTGGAAAATCTCTTTGTTGTTTACGCTCTATATCATCAGAAAAAATCTTCCAATGTCTATCCCATAAAGCCCTGACATCTGAAATATCATAAAACAATAATAGCGTAACAAATAACTCACGCAATTGAGCACCGGTCTGATGGATAGAAGCATCTGTAATCACTACATGCCATTCGTCATCATATTCTAATAGACCATGATGAAAGCAAGCTTATTTATAGTGTTGTAGACAATACCATTTACTGTGCGAACATCTTCAAAAGACATTGCACCCTGCACAAAGTTTAACAATATTCTCAGTTAGAATCTTTCACCTGCAATCGGGTAAGCAGTTGTCAAATTACGTGTACCAGTATAAATCGAAAATAACCTTTATGTTTGATCTTTTGAAACTAATAAGTTCATTCAGATATTCAAAGCATGTGAAGTCAATTTCAGTGAAGTTGATTTGGTTATCAAGCAGGAGCTAGCAGATGAGAATAATGAAAAGAAATGCACAAAAACAACTCCAACCTCTAAAACTGAAAAGAAGCCCATGGTCAATAAAGGTTCTAAGACACTTGTCAAGGAAATTAAAACTGAAAATGCAGGAAAGAAAAAGAGGAACAGGAATGGGAAGATTGGAGTAAACAAAAGCAATAACTTTGCATTTGTTGCAGATGCTCCCAGGAAACAATGTCAATAGTGTGGCTCTGTGAATAATCTAACTCACCTTTGTAAAAAGGTTGTTAGTAATCCAGTATTGGGAGCATGCAAGTATAATAAAGTAAAGGCTAAAGATCCCTACTCATTATGTGACAAGTTTGATTGCATTCTTTACAACATGAAAGTGATGACAAGTTACCACAAGATGAGAGTAGACCTCAAAGAAGTTAACATTAGGTCTGCAGCTAAAAAGGAATATGGAAATCAATCAATGAATATTGTTCTTTCTGATCATCAAATTCTACCCAAAATTGCTTGGGTAGCTAAACACACTTAATCCTCATTGTGTGCAGGGAAAAATGAAAAGAGTCATATGGATCATAGACAGTGGATGCTCAAGACACATGACAGGTGATAAGGCCCTGCTATCATTATTTGAGGAGATGGTTGGCCAATTAGTGAATTTTGGAGACAACAACAAAGATTTCACAATGGAATATGTCAACTTAGTTTCTGGAATTGTTATCATTGAAGATGTAGCACTGATGGCTGGTTTAGAAGTGAATCTCCTGAGTGTCATTCAATTCACAGATAAAGGATTCATTATTTCATTTGACAAAGGAGATTGTTCAATAATCAGCAAAAAGACTGGTGAAACTGCTTTGAAAGAGGCAAGAAAGGGAAGCTTATTTGTTGTAGAATTACACTCAACAAATAAGGATAGAAATGCTGCTTCTACACCACGGAATCTATTGATCAAAGCAAGCTATGGCACAAAAAGCTCTCTCACCTGAATTACAAGACAATCAATACTCTGGCGAAAAAGAAGTTAGTGAGAAATATGCCAAACTTGGAGTTTACTCAGAATGAAGTCTGTGAGGCTTGTCAAAAAGGCTAAATGGAGAGATCAAGTCACAAGAGCAAAACTTTGAATTCTATAAGTACACCTTTACAACTCATTCATATGGACCTATTTGGACCAGTTAATGTCTTATCTATTTTTAGAAAGAAATACACATTTGTGATGGTGGATGACAACTC
Organism: Apium graveolens; assembly: GCF_009905375.1. NCBI lineage: Eukaryota > Viridiplantae > Streptophyta > Magnoliopsida > Apiales > Apiaceae > Apium > Apium graveolens. The sequence goes on from NC_133657.1 coordinate 140,527,934, forward strand.
AATGTAATGACCGAGAAATTACGTTTGTATTATATTCTAGTAAAGATAATTTATGTGTATTATTATATGATTAAGTGTGTTGAGTCGTGAACCCTGACTACTATGTGCTACGTGTTGTCTGTTTCGATCGGAATGTGTTTCGGGTATTTATTGAGTGTTTTATTATAAGTTATAGGTTTTATATCAAAATCTGTACATCTCAAACGGTGTTTTAAAAGCCCGTATTTCAAACAAGATCATTGGCCCTATTTTTTCCAAGAGCGGCCTATACCACATCGTTATTCTGAACATCTAGACGTTTTACAAATTTACCTCTTTCGCGAAAAATGACTTTTCCGGACCCCTTCGGGTGTCAAAAACCCCACAAAAATCACATTTTTATTTTTATATGATCATGAAATTATCAAACATCATTTTTCTTTGCATTTTTGTAATATTCACAATTTTTGGGAATTTTTGGCATATATTTTGTATTTATTGGATATTTAAAAATTCATAATTAATACCCAAAAATTATATAAATTGGGGCCAAATAATTTTATTAGATGTATAATTAGACACTTAATTTTATTTAGGGGTATTATTTTCATAAATATAAATAGCTGATTTATGGTTAATTAATTAGTTAATTATTATAAAAAATCAGAAAATCAAGAACAAGGAGTGTTGGTGAAGAACAACTGCATAATTAAACCTCAGATTTCATAGTGTTTATGTGCACCAAATCTTTCATGTGAGTAATCAAAACAAAGCTTATGATCTCTACTTTCTATTCGTATCATCAATTTCATGTTTTGTTGTTTAGATTTTCAATTCGAATTTTAGGGTTTATGAACTGAATTGGGGGTTTTTGATTGTGGGGTTTTGGGTTGAATTTCATGCTTGGTATAGTTTCATATACTTGTTTACAATCGATTTATACTATTCAATTCATCAAAGTAAGGTTCTAAGTGCTAGTTCTTATATTCAAGTTTACACTATTTTGATTATAATTCATTTTTGAACTTACATGAATATGAGGTTACTTTGCTGATAGGTGTTAGATTGTAGAAGTGATAAGCTTTATTTTGAGATTTTATTTACAATTTTTCATGTACGAAATTGATACTTGTGATTTTGGCCGAAAAATGTTTGAGTTTGGCCGGAGAATTTGATATAGATGTTGTTAGGATTGGATAATGATATGGTTGAATTGCTGGTGTGATTTTGAATGGAGTGGAGGGTCGAATCGAATCAAACGACTCTGTTTGATGCTGAATCGACGTCGCCGGACTTGGGTTTTGAGGTCGCCGGAAACGGCATCGTCGCTGCCCTGTTTTTCACTTTTCAGGGATCGTGGTCGATGGAAGAAGGAGGAGGAGGGTGTCTGGGATCGTGAGGAGTGAAAGCCCAGAAGAAATGAGGCGTTTCGTCGCCGTGTTGTCGCCGGAACGACCACCAGCGGCATAGCCGCGGTGGCTATTCTTCCCGACCCGACTGGGTTCGTGGATGACCCGTTAACCCGAGAGTGCAACCCGGTTTTGATCCTTAGAAACCCTAATCCTATTTCCTGATATCTGTTTCTGAATAATTAATTATTTAGTTCATTTTTATAAAATAGAAAATCAGTTTTAATAATTCTAAAAATCAATTAAAAAATAGTTTTTAAAATTTGAAAAATATTATATTTAATTTCTAAATTACTTTATTATTTTAGAAATTCAAAATTGATTATTTATTTATTTATTTAATTATTTATCTAATTATTTATTCAATTATCTATTATTCTATAATTAAGTAATAAATAAGATTAAATAATAAATAATAGATCAAATAATTTGAATAATGATTCGATAATTAATCGAATAATTCGATTAACACGTACTTATTCAAGTAGAGCTTCGATAAGTTGGAATTAGTATTCGAGCGTTCGTTTATTTATACGATCAATGTTGTAATAATTATTCGTATCGAATAATTAATTTCAAATAGTCAATTTTATTGTATAATTCGTGAATAATTGGTAATAATTATAATTAATTATAATTAATGGTAATAAATTGTAAATAATTCTAAAAATTAGGGATTAATCATTTTAAAATACAAGATATTCTTAAATAATTATTTAAAAATATAATTAAGGGTTAATTAATGATGATTAATTAATTATAATTGATTTATAATTAATTAAATCTTGTTTATTGCGTAGTAATTAAACCGTTAGTCCGATTTGAGTGAAACGAAGACCCCTAGACTCTGAAAAATGACCCGATTCCATTAAAAATAATTATAAATTATAATTTATTTTGAAAGTGAGTCGTCTTGTGGTAATTAATTGTTTATAGTTCCTATTTGGGGTAGAATTGAGTCTAATAAATCTCAAAAAATTATGAATCGAACCGAATAGTGTTAGTTTGTGTGAGTATAAGTATAGTATCAATTCTAAAAATAATTACAAGTCTAAAATCAATTTTGTGCCTTATGTGCTATGTGTTTTATGTGATTATGTGAACCTTATGTGTTATATTATATATGCGAATCTGATAGAATTGTATGGGTAGACGATTAGGGCTACGTGGTATCAACTCAAGATACACGTATGAGATAAGTTATCTAAACGAATATCTTTTCATCATAGATTCAATACCAACAAGGTGAATTAAACCAGAAATAGAAGGCAATAAATCATATGAGGTGAAGTGCGCGCCAGACAAGTTTTTCCCCTATTCTAAGTTCAGAATAGTGAAATATATTCAACTTTCCATATCAATTACACCTTGATAATTCTTGTTCACATATACTGATACACAATTATGGATCCTTGTTTCTATTTCATTTCGATTCTTGATTTCTCCCAATTTATTGAATCCTCTATTTATATTTCAATATTGATACCCTTACTTACATATACTCTGATATATCCTGATATTGGGATACATCAAAAGCAAACTGATTGTTCCGGATGCTAAGCTATGGATTGGATGGTTACGATGCGGGTCAGATATTAACCGGACCCTTGATTATGAGGCCATAGTTGCCTAGGTACCCCTTATGTTGGTTGGGTCTTTGCAGTTGGGTATAGATCCGCACTGTATCCTGACTGATCAGCAGGTTATAGTGCATATGTTGGTTTTTGTTTCCAGTCTAGTTCATTTGGCACTCGCCAGTAATGGAAATTTATTATTCTTTACAGAAATAGATTATTATTCAAACCAACAGATTATCGGTTCATTTATTCTTTTCTCTTTACACTATATATATTATGGCAGGCTTGTTGAGCAATTTTGGCTCACCCCCTTTTATTGTTATTCACCTTGTTTTTAAGTTAAGGTAGAGAATGAAACCCATCAGAACCCGAGTAGTCAAGAAGCGAGTCAAGCAGCGGGACCCTCTTATACCAAGAGTGTTTGTCTCTATCCCAGAAGAGAACTTTGAGTTGCCAGAGCAGGTGTAGCAGGATAAGTAATAATTGTAGTTTGAATTAAAGATATTTACTTTAAAATGTGAATAGAATAATGTTTTGTAATAAAGAGAGTTCTTGAGACAGATTGTTTAAACTGGTTTGTAATAAAGTTGGTTTGTCATTCTTGTTTTCAATCCTTAACCTTGAAAAGATCCTGAGTAGTAGTAGTTCGGGGTAATTATTTTATTTATATTATGCTTGTGCAGGTTTAGTAAGTAGTTAGTGTTAATAATGTCCCAAATTTATACCCTGGATTTAGAGGGTGTTATACTCAAGGTACATATGGGTAGAGTTTATGCATTCTAAGGATAAAACTCCACACATCATAATTGAACTCATCAATAAAATTGAGAAGCAGGCTGAAGATCAGAATTGTGTGAAAGGACTGAGGAGTGACAATGGCACTAAATTCATAAATGCAACTCTACATGAATTCTTCCAGGATAAGGGCATTGTTCAAGAGTTCTCAGCTGCAAGGACACCTCAGAAAAATGGGTTAGTTGAGAGAAAGAATAGAACACTAGTAGAATCTGCTTGAACAATGTTGCAAGATGCCAAGTTGCCAACAAGTTTTTGGGAAGAAACTGTCAACATTGCATGCTACACTCAAAACAGATATCTCATCAACAAAATCTTGGCAAGTCACCCTACTCAATTTTGTCAAAAAGGAAGCCTACTGTAAAGCATCGGTATGTGTTTGAAAGCAAGTGTTTTGTGTTAAAAGAAAACTCCGAATATGTGGGAAAATTTGACTCTAAATTATTTGAAGCAATTTTTATGGGATAATTATTGGAAAGAACTGCCTACAGAGTTTATGTGCTTGAACAAAAGAAGCTTATGGAAAGCACATATATGACTTTTTATGATGACAAGTGTCCAGGCTTGGAGTGCCTTGATGAAAGTGAAGTTGAAGCCCTTAAGGTTGAAAATTTGAACATTGATAGTGATTCTGAAGATGAAGCTGAAATCGACACAGACAATAGAATGAATGAAGAGTCAACTGAGCAAGTGAATCATGATAATGGAAGCTCATCTTAAATATCTGAATTTGACAGCACAAACTCAGGAGGAGAAAGAGAAGAAAGTTCTGCAAGTCATGCCAATGATGAAGGAAATTCAGAAACTTCAAGTCAATAAAATCATATCAGAAAGTGGGATAGAAGTCACACTAGATATGCAATTATTGGTGATCCAAATGCTGGTGTGAGGACTAGAAGTGCAACTGCTAATGAATGTCTACATGCATGCAAGAGGAGCTAAATTAGTTTGAGAGAAAAAAATTGGAAACTGGTTCCTACACCAAAGAATAGAAGTATAATTGGAACAAAGTGGGTGTTCAGGAAAAAGATGGATGAAAATGGAATTGTAACAAGAAACAAAGCAAGGTTGGTTGCAAAAGGTTACTCACAGGAGGAAAGAATTGATTATGATGAAACATTTGCTCCAGTCGCAAGACTTGAAGTAATAAGGATCTTTCTTGCATTTGTTACACACTCAAACTTTAAAGTGTATCAAATGGATGTAAAGAATGCATTCCTTAATGGTGAGTTGGAAGAAGAAGTTTATATACAACAGCCACTTGGCTTTGAAGATCCATAATTTCCAGACTTTGTATACAAATTACTCAAGGCTCTATATGGACTAAAACAAGCACCTAATCGTATGACACACTGTCAGAATTTCTGCTTAAGCATGGATTCACTAGAGGAACAATTGACAAGACTCTCTTCTACAAGCAACATGGAGGTGATATGATCCTAGTTCAGATCTATGTGGATGGTATCATTTTTGGTTCTACTAATGAAAAGTTGTCAAAGATTCTCAAAACTTATGCAGAGTGAATATGAAATGAGCATAATGGGAGAATTAAATTACTTTCTTGGACTTCAAGTCAGTCAAAGAAGTTATGGAATTTTCATCAGCCAAACTAAGTATGTTAAGGATTTATTGAAGAAATTTGGAATGGTTGATTGTTCGCCTGCATCTACACTTATATCTACAGCTATAAAATTGGATGAAGATAAGAAAGGTAAAAGTGTAGACATTTAGGGTATAGAGGAATAATTGGATCTTTGTTGTACCTGACTGCTAGTAGACCAGACATTATGTTTGAAGCATGTCTGTGTGCAAGATTTCAAGCAAATCCAAAGGAATAGCATTTGATGGTTGTAAAAAGAATTTTCAGATACTTAAAGGGGACACCAAACTTGGGATTATGGTATTCTAAGGGAACTGGATTTGAAGCTGTTGGATATACAAATGCAGATTTTGCTGGATGCAGGGTTGACAGGAAGAGTACTAGTGGAAGCTATCAATTTCTTGGGCAAAGACTTGTTTCCCGGTATAGCAAGAAATAACAGTCTGTTTCAACTTCCATAACTGAGGCTAAATACATAGTTGCTGGAAGTTGTTGTGCTCAAATGCTTTGGATTAGAAATCAGCTAATGGACTATGGCTTAGTGTTACACAAAATTCCAATTATATGTGACAATACTAGTGCTATTTCTATTATCGCTAATCCAGTTAATCATTCTAGAACTGTTAGGAATATCATGTAGGCTTGATAATATTTCACCAAAACACCTTAGTAGATTTAATTAAGTGCATTTGTAGCTTTCAACGGATAATCTTACTTTGTCATCTGTTGAAAGAGTGGCTTATGTTTAAACAAGTTTCTGTAGCACATTCCTGTATACTGTAATGTCTTAGAAAATTAGAGCTTGTAGGATATTCAACGTCATGTTGACTACTAGAATGATATGCAAAATAGGTTGGCCAGTTGTAAATATTAGATGCCTTATAACTTTACATAAATGAAATTGTGTCAGCTGCTATGAAAATACTTTCAACGGATGTTTCCATAAGGCTTCGACGGATGACCCAAGTCACTCTAGCGGATGATCCAATATAGGCTCGACTGATAATCTACATAGTCTCGACGGATAACAAATTCAAATAGGGGTTGATAGTGACTTGATAGTCACATGGGTTGATTGTATACAAAAGGAATGTGGCAGCCTATTAGCAGGATTTTGAGAACAAAGAAGTATTTCCATTTCCATGCTTACTTGAAGAAATACAAAGATACTGGATAGAGAAATGAAGGAACTTGTGATCAGACTTAGACATTTTTTTATTAGTTTTTCTTTTTCATATGTAACTTGGTGATATATAAACCAAGAGTAGCAAGTAGATAATGATCAATTGAAAAGAAATGAGAAACAGAAGAAGGAAAAATCTGTTAATAATTTCTCTGTTCTTACTTTGTAATTTTACTTGTAAGCAGCTGTGTGCATTTTTGCATCACAGAGTTCTCAATAAATATATATATATATGGTGGAAAGTTCAATCCACCAGAAATTTTTTAAATCTTTGTGTTTAATTACTTTGTGTTTTGAATATATTTATATTTCATTCCGCACACTTGCATATTCAAACACTGATATACTTTGGTAAAGAATTTCCTTAATTTTGAAAAAAGAACAAAGAATTACATTCAACCCCCCTTCTGTAATTCTATTATTAGATTATTTGGGAACAACAATTGGTATCCGAGTAAGCTTTTGGCATACTAAGAGTTTAAAAATCAAAACAACTAATAACATGAGTAGGAAAGATGTTGGAGTGAAGATCCCGTTTCTGGATAAAGACAACTATCATCATTAGATGGTGAAAATGCACCTGCATCTTCTCTCTCAAGATGAAAGGTATGTTGATTGCATTGAGAAAGGCCATCATGTTCCTCGAAGAGCTGCTACAGATGTTGAAGGAGTTGTAGGCAATGAGCAAAGCATTCCAAATCCATAATCAGAATGGACAAATAAAGACATTTAGAAAGTGCACAAAGATAGAAAGGCTGTGAACATTTTGTTCAATGGTCTTGATGATGACATGTTTGACAATGTTATCAACTATAAATCTGCTAAGGATATTTAGGATACAATTTAAATCATATGTGATGGAACTGAACAAGTGAGGGAAAACAAGATACAACTTCTAATCCAGAAGTATGAGCACTTTCATTGTGAAGACAGTGAATCTTTAAGTGACATTTTAGTAGGTTTCAAAAGCACTGAAGCTGCATGGAAGAGTCTATCAGACAAAAGATTCTAACCTGAAATTCCTTAGATCTCTACCAAAAGACTGGAAGCCTATGACTGTCTCTCTTAGAAACTCTCAAGATTATATGGAATTTACTTTGGAAAGACTGTATGGCATTCTAAAAACTTATGAGCCTGAGTTGGAACAAGATGAGCATATAGAGAAAGGAAGGAAGAAGGGAGGATCTATTGCATTGGTAGCTGAATAAGAGAGAGTGAAATAGATAAAGGTTGAAGATGTGGAATCTGCACCAAACTCAAGGGTTTGTGAAGCCAAAGGAAAAGGGCTAATGGTTGAGCATGAAGACCATCCCAGTCAGGATGAAATGGAGGACATAGATGAAGATCTAGCTTTCCTATCAACAAGATTTGCCAAGCTCAAATTCAAAAAGAATTTTGGAGCAACCAATCCAAATAGAAACATGGTGGATAAATCTAAATTCAAGTATTCCAAATGTGGCTTGAGTGGTCATTTTTCCAATGAATGCAGAAAGCCTGATTCTGAGAAAAAGAAGTTTGAGCCTATGAATTACAAAAAGAAGTACTTTGAATTGCTCAAACAAAAGGAAAGGGCTTTCCTAACTCAATAAAATGACTGGGGCAGCTGATGGAGTAGATGAAGATGAAGAAATAAACTATGTCAATCTAGTTCTAATGGCCAAATCAGATGAAGCAGAAGTCATTTTTTCAAGTAATCAGGTAATCACTACTAATCTAGCACACCTTTCTAAAGATGAGTGTAATGATGTTATAAATGACATGTCAACAGAATTATATTACCTACATGTTACACTTAAATCACTCACTAAAGAAAACACAAAAACTAAAGATAACAATCTATTTTAAGTGAGAGGAATACTGAGTTAGAAACTCAATTTGTTGAGTTTGAGAAACTAAAGATAGAGTGTAAGATTGCAAAGGATGAATTGACTGAATCTTTGAAGAAAGTGGAAATTTTGAGAAAGCAGTTTGAACGAGAGTAAGAGGTAATCAAGGCCTGAAAGTCATCAAGGAATGTACATGCCCAAATTGCTAAAGTTCAAGAAATAGAATCATTCTTTGAAGAAGCCTGGAAAAAGAGTAAGGAGAAACTGGATCCTGAGTTGGTAAGGATTATCAACAGATGTGGATTCACCAGATGATGAAGTTTATCCATCAAAAGATAAAAGCAATTATCTATTGAAAACCAAGGATGCTCATCTGTTGAAAGAATATAAGACAATTGGTAAAGCCAAGCTAGCTAAATTCAATGGGAAATATGGATTAGTTTCCAAGAACTTTGTTACAGGAGAATCAAGTCAAGTCAAGGAGAACAAAAGAGTTAATATGGGGCATCTGTTAATGAAGTAACTGAATGACAGATTGGAGAAAATTGAGGTCAAGGCAGACTCCAAAAGGAAAAATAATAGAAATGGGAAAGTGGTAATTAACAAATATAACAACTACACACCTGATATATATGCAACTAGGAAAATATGTGTTAAGTGTGGTAGTGTCAATCATTTGTCTGTTAATTACAAATCTTCTATACATGCACCCATATATGCACATCCCTCATTTCCCAACATGTCCACAATGCCTGTGAATGTTATGCTTGCACAAAATTTGAATGCACAATTTGCTAATATGTCATTTGCACAAAATCCTTACTTTGCTGCATTCAATATACCTTAAATGCCATTTAGCATGCCATACTGGAAAAGCATGTTTGCACATAATATGCCATTTCATGTTAACCAACCTATGCATGATAATTTTACAAATATGAATGGTTTTCAAAGCCCTACTCTAATGATAAAGGTTGAATCTCTATCACCTAAGTCAAATGAGGAAAAGCCTAAGAAACCTAAAAAGAAGGGTAACAAGGTAGGCCCAAGGAAACTTGGGTACCAAAATCAACTTGATTTGATATTGATGTGTGCTGGAAAATAGAAAGAATCTTTGGTATCTGGATAGTGGTTGCTCAAGGCACATGACTGGAGATTCTACCCTGCTCACTGAGTTCAAGGAAAGAGCTGGCCCTAGTATCACTTTTGGAGATGACAGCAAAGGTTATACTGTGGGATATGGCTTGATTTCAAAAGACAATGTCATCATTAAAGAAGTTGCTCTAGTGGATGGACTAAAACATAACCTTTTGAGTGTTAGCCAGCTATGTGGCAAGGGCAACTCGGTAACCTTCAATTTACAAACAAAAAGAATAACAAAGTGGTTCTCACGGGAATGAGAAAAGGAAATGTGTATCTAGCTGACTTTAACTCATCCAATGCAAATTCCATTACTTGTCTTTTCAACAAAGCAAGCCAATATGAAAGTTGGCTATGGCACAAGAAGCTGTCCCATCTGAACTTTAAGACGATGAATGAGTTAGTCATGAAAGTTCTAGTAAGAGGCATTCCTCAAGTCGAGTTCTCAAAGGATGGACTTTGTGATGCATGTCAAAAGGGAAAATAAATCAAGGCATCATTCAAGAAGAAACTTGAATCTATAATTGAAGAACCACTGCAACTATTGCACATGGACTTATTTGGACTAGTCAATGTGTTGTCAATCTAAAAAAAAGATATTGCCTAGTAATTGTGGATGATTTCTCAAAGTTCACTTGAACATATTTACTAAAATCTAAAGATGAAGCTAGTGAAATCATTATCAATCATATAAGCAAAGTCAACAATCATCTTGATCTCAAAGTTAGAAGAATCAAGAGTGACAATGGAACTGAGTTCAAGAATTCTGCAATGTGGTTATTTTGTGAAGAAAATGGGATCATGCTTGAGTTTTTAGCAGCAAGGACTCCACAACAAAATGGAGTGGTGGAAAGAAAGAATAGGTCTCTTATTGAAGCTGCGAAGACAATGCTAGAAGAATCAAAGTTACCAACTTATTTTTGGGTAGAAGCTGTAAATACTACATGCTACACTCTAAATATTTCTTTGGTCAATAAAGAAAAATGCATGACTCTTTATCAACTATTTAAGAATAGGAAAACAACACTTAACTTTCTTCATGTCTTTGGATGCAAATGCTACATTCTAAGGAATCAAACTGAGCAACATGGAAAGTTTGATGCCAAACCTGATGAAGGTATATTTATTGGATATGCTGTGGGAAAAGCATATAGAGTCTACAATCTTAGAACCAACATTGTTATGGAATCTTTACATGTTGTGTTTGATGATAAGAAGATTGAAGGACTGCAAGATGAAGGTTTTTATGAAAGCCTAAAATTTGACAATATTGAGATGAATTATGATGATAATGATGATGAAAGTGATCAAGAAATATATTTTAAGGAAAATGCAGAAAAGTCAGCAACAAATGAAGCACATATTTCTACATCCGTCGAAAGATAAGGTGCATCATCCGTTGAGAGACAAACTACATCATCCGTCGAAAGGAAAAATTCAACATTCGTTGAGCCATCAATAGGAGTTAAAAGTCATTTTAGATCCCACAAAAAAAGGATCCTAACTTCAAATTAAAGATCCACAAACTCAGGGGAGTTTCTTCTAATCAAAACTCAGTCACACATCAAGACAACTTTGAGGCCTCTTCATCTAGAGCTAATCTACCGCAACAAAGGAAATGGACTAGAGATCACCCATTGGAACTAATTATTGGTGATGCGTCTTCAAGAGTGTAAATAAGGAAAGCAACTCAAGATGAATGTCTATATAGCAGCTTCCTGTCACAGGAAGAGCCAAAAAAGGTAGAGGAAACTTTGTTGGATCCTGATTGGGTTTTACCCATGCAGGAAGAGCTAAACCAATTTGAAAGGAATGGAGTTTGGAAGCTAGTAACCGAACCAAAAGGAAAGAATTCTATTGACACCAAATGGGTATTCAGAAACAAGATGGATGAGAATGGCATAGTCATAAGGAACAAATCCAGATTGGTTGCTAAAGGAAATTGTCAACAGGAAGGGATAGATTTTGATGAAATTTTTGCTCATGTTGCAAGACTTGAAGCTATCAGAATTTTTCTAGCCTATGCAGCCCATGCCAATTTCAAAGTCTATCAAATAGATATAAAGAGTGCCTTTCTGAATGGAGACTTGGAGGAGGAAGTCTATGTCAGTCAGCCTCCTAGTTTTGAAGACCCCAACTTTTCAGAATATGTTTACTATCTTTTAAAATAACTCTATGTATTAAAGCAAGCACCTAGAGCCTGGTATGATACCTCGTCAAAATTTCTTCTAGAAAATCATTTCACAAGAAGTACTGTTGACAAAACTCTTTTCTTTAAAACTGTTAATGGCTCTAGTATACTTGTTCAAATTTATGTAGATGATATTATATTTGGCTCTACAAATGAAAAACTCTGTAAAAAGTTTGTCAAACTAATGCCAAGAAAATATGAAATGAGCATGATGGGAGAACTAACTTACATTCTTGGTCTCTAAGTTAAGCAAGTTAGTGATGGAATATTCATTAGCCAAACCAAATACATTCATGAACTTTTAAAGAAGTTTGACTTAATGGATTGCACATCTGCAAAAACTCATATGGCCAATGCCACTAAACTTGAAATAAACACAACTGATCTATAGATATTTCAAATTATAGAGGCATGGTAGGTTCTCTTTTATATTTAATAGCTAGTAGGCCATATATAATATTTGCTACTTATCTTTGTGCTAGATTTCAAGCTGATCCTAGAGAATCCCATTTAGTAGCTATTAAGAGAATTTCAGATATCTCAAAGGAACACCAAAACTTGGCATTTGGTATTCTAGAGATTATGGTTCTAATCTAATTGGTTATTCAGATGCAGATTATACAGGTTGTAGAATGGACAGAAAAAATACAACAGGATCCTGTCTGTTTCTAGGAAACAAGCTAGTGTCCTGGTTTAGTAAGAAAAAAAATTAGTTTCTATTTCCACAGTTGAGGCTGAATATATTGCTGCTAGTAGTTGTGCACAGATTTCAATGGATGAAAAATCAGCTATTGGATTATGGTCTACATGTGGACAAGATTCCAATTTTCTGTGACAACACAAGTGTCATTGCCATTACTAAAAATCTTGTACAGCATTCAAGGACAAAGCACATTGATTACAAGTACCATTTCATTCGAGAACATGTCATGAATGGTACTGTGGAACTTCATTTTGTTCCAAGTGAGCAACAACTTGCAGATATATTTACCAAACCACTTGATGAGTCCACCTTCACTAGGTTGGTAAGTGAGTTAGGTATGCTTAATTATTCATAAGTTATTTTGATGTCTAAGTAATTTGTAATGCATCCAGAAATTAATTTGATTTTTCCCAAAAAGATGAAATTTTGGCTAAGTCAAAATGTGTATCTTGACGGATGTTCATTATGTAATATCCGGGATATATCGTGTAATTATTTTTATCAATAAATAATTATTATGTGAATATTATGTGAATTTTGGTGAATTATCTGATAATTGGTATTGATGTTGGATGTTTATATGTGATAAAATTTGAGTATTTTATTTTTAATATGTCCTAAAATAAAGTATAGATAATTTTGGTATTTTTATGGTAATTTTTAGGTTGTTATATGATTTTATAAATGATTTATGGATTTAATATTTATTTTCTGAGTAATTATAAAACTATTTTATAAAACTGGAAATCGTCCAACTTCAACCGTTTTTGCGTTTTTATAACCTGAAACTCTTCGGAAAACTCCTTCATTACCTAATTTGATTATTCTGAACATTTTCCGTGTTTTGACTTTTTCAATCCAGACTACGGTTTGACCCGTACGAGTCTCGGTGCAAAATTTTCGATACGATGGTCATTTTGATAGATCAATATAATCCGTATTCTCGAGATAAGGGATATTTTTACATTATTTTCTCGTAGAGTGTTTTATAAGAAGCCCGGTTTTGATAATTATCCAAAACTGGTATCAAATTAGATCATTTTTGCAGTTATTTAGCGGCTAAGTAATCTATTTCCGGATCCAATACGACCTAACAGTATTAATATTCCATAAGTATAAATAGCCTTTTCTTATATTATTTTATTCTATTCAAGAGAGTGCAACAATCCTTTCCTTTGACACAGGTCCCGTAAACGCGTGGGATTATCATAAACAAACAGTTAAAACATATAATTTACAGAGAAACCCCGAATATTCGTCACGTTCTTCAAAATCAAACCTAAAAATGAAGGCGTTATCGAAATCGAAATCAAGCGTGCAAATAACCGAATCGAAACCCTCGAAAATTACGTTCATAATCCACCATAAATTTCAGTGCATAAATCAAAGGTAATTTTTTATTTGATTATTTAAATTCAAATTAATTTATGATTAATATATGAAATTTTGATTTGATGTTGTTTATATGATTTGATGATTGTATCTTGTTGATAATTTTATCCTGATCATTTTGGTATATTATATTTTGAATTTGGAGTTCAATTACATATAGAAAATTGAGTTTGATTCTCGAATTAATAAAATTAAGGTTTATAGGTTTGAATGATCTCAATTGATTTTTAGGCGTTTTTGATTTGAAGGTTATTAGCTTGAATTAATTGCACCAATGAATAGATCGTTGAAAAATGAATCGATTGGTACTAGTGGCTTGAACGGAGGGTTCCTGGAAGGTGTTTGCCGGAAAAATGAGTGTGGCGACGTCGGAAAATTCGACGAGATTTTCCGGCCAAACCACGCATCGTTTGGTCGATTTGATTCTGCAGATACGTTTCTGGAAGCGTGGGGAATGATTTCTATTAATTTAGCTCGTTTCTGGGTGGTTTGACGGTTGCCGGAAAAGCTCGGGGCCGCCGTTAATGGCGACCATCGGCAAGGTGGAGAAGACGGCAAAAATGCTGTTTGGCCCCCCTAGTTTGCAAAGTTTTGCATTTCAGTCCCTGGGATTTTCAAAATTCACAAAAATTAGATTTCTATTTTATATATTTTCAAAAATGATATTATCTATTTATATTATTTTCAGAAAATAGATTTTGATTATTTTAAATTCCAAAATTCATTATTTTTAATTCTAAAAATTATTTTTAGTTCGAAAATAAATCTGAAATTATTTAATTAATTAATTTTAGTTGATAATTATTTATTTAATCAGTCAATTAATTTAAATATTAATTGATTGGTTAATTTAATTAGTTATTAATAAGTTTTAATTGATTATTTAATTATATTAAATTATTTCTCTTGATTTAAAAATTCTGAAAACTAGTTTCGACCTTTAAATATTATTTTAAATTATTTTCAAGGCTCGATAATTTTTAATAAATGATTTTAAAGTCAGATTCGGGTGTTCGAACTTTGTTATTTAATTATAAAATGATTTTTTGACTCATTTTAATTCCAAAAAATGTTTAAAAATTCGTATTAAATACCGGGAAAATCATTTTAACCCCGAATCTTCTTTGAAAAAATTATTTTGATCGAATATTATTGTGCAAGACATGCTTGTACTTTAACAAGACTAAGTCAAATTGACAACACTAAGTAAGTTGTATTGTAAACTTAGTTTACATTTTGTATCATAACATTTAAAGTCTATAAAAATGTCAAAAGAGCAGACTGGAGTCTTTTTTTTTAAACAGTATCAAGCCTAAGAAACTATCTGGAAGAAGATCAAGAAGATCATGTCTCAGAAGAAATATGAAAAAGCTTGGAGTTGAATAAATATGTTTTGGGAAAAATGTTCTAAGTCAAGATCTCTACAAGTCACAGATTTAGTGTTATAGAGAAGTTATTCGAGAACTCCAGAATAACTTATAGAGAACTCAGGAAAGCTACTAGAGAACTCAGAGATATCGACAAGCCAAATTGAAGACATGAAGATTGGAAATATCGACAAGTCATTTCTTCACTAGAAAACTCAGAGTTATCGACAAATCAACATTCATTAAAGAACTCTGAGTTATCGATAAGTCAAATTTCATTAGAGAACTCAAAGATATCGACAAGCCAAAATTCACTAGAGAACTCTGAGTTATCGACAAGTCAAATTTGACTAGAGAACTTTGAGTTATCGACAAGTGAATAAATCACTAGAGAACTCGTAGATATCGATAAGCCAAAGTGAAGATATTAATATGAGAGATCTCAAAAAGCTAAATTCTCTTATAGAGAACTCAGATACCTCTGCAAGTCAAATTAACTGTGGAGTATTAGAGATCTTGATAAGTCAATATACTTATCGAGATGACAAGATCTCTATATGCAAAACTGGAGATCTCGAGGTAAAATCTCAAAGTACAAATTGCATACCAGTTCAATATCTAAGATTAGCAATCAACAAACAATCCAACCAGTTGGATTGACAAGTCTACAAAAAGAAGCTTGAAGAATGTTCAAGATCAAGGGTGAAGTTTAACTGACAAAGGAAGATCAAGTTAACACGGTATGTAAAGATATGCTAAGCCAAAAATGGAAGATATACTTTTTCTAAAATGGAAATGATGAGTGATATATTACTAAAGTGAATAGCATCTCTTATTATACATTGTGTAAACCAGTATTTAACTATGATATAAAGTTAACACTAGTCCTTTGTTAGTTATAACAATTTAGATAAGAAAATCTTGTATTTCTCTCAAGGAAGAAGCTAAGCTCTTTATCAACAAAGAGCCTAGAAATTTTGTTGAAAAAAATTCTTAATTTTAATATAAAATTAAGTGAGTTTTGAAAGATCTATGTTCACTGTTATTGCTTGTTTAAATTCAGTATTAACACATATCACTGCAAGATTTACATTTACTTTTTTCAAACCATAAATACTTCAAGAAAATTAAAAAACACAAAAACACATTCACTCCCCCTGTGTATAATTCATTACCTAAGAAGTGGTATCAGAGCAAAATCTGAAAGTAAACAGATTCAAGATCTTGGAAGAATGAATACACAGAAAATCAGTAGCATCAAAATTCCTACTTTCGACAAAGTTAACTACACTCTTTGGAAAAAGAAAATGTTGTTGTTTATCAGGATGGCCAATCCACTATACATTCAGATTTTCAAAAATGGGCCCTTCACTCCTATGGTTAGAGTTGAGGAATCTACAGATGGTGATATGGTCATTCCAGCTCATTATCCTCCAAAAGACCCTTCTGAGTACACTGAGCCTGAGAAAGAAAAGTTTCCCTGGATAGTGGCTTACAGCTAATTTTGATAGAGTCACTTGACAATGTAATGTACATCAATATTGTCAACTATGACACTGCCAAGAAGATTTGGGAAAAGATTGAAATACTCTATGAGAGAATTGAGGAAGTTAGATCTAATCAAAGAAGGATATTGATTTCACATTATGAGGATTTCATGGCTAAGCCAAAAGAAAGTATCACAGATGTGTTTGAAAGGTTTAATAAGCTGATAAATGACTTGCAGCTCCATGACAAATACTATGAAGCTGAAGAAGTGAATTGGAAATTTTTTATTACACTTCCTTATCATTTGGAACAGAAAATTTCAGCAATCAGAGAAGGGAGAGAGTTTAGTAGAATAACTCTGGAAGTTCAGTATGGAATCTTAAAAACATATGAATTAGAAATGATTCGAAGAAAATCATTAAGAGCTGGTCAAGGGCATGTTGTAGATGGTTCAAGTGCTCTAATTGTCAATGAAAGCCAGACCTTTAATGATGTGTCAAGATCCCAGACTCCAGTTGCCTCAACAAGTGAGAAAAGAAATAATGATTCACAGGAACAAGTCATTCTGGAATTGGAAGAAAATGAGTTCTACACCCTAGATGAACTTGATGAGCTTGATCAGTCAATGGCCTGTCTGGCAAGAAAGTTCTCTAACATTAGAGTAAAGAAGCCAAGATTCTTCAAGGGTAAAGGAAAGTCATTCAACACAGACAGTAGCTGGAAAGGAAAAGGGAAGTACACGTCTGATAGAAAAAATGGTTACAAAACTGGATTTGTTGACATATCAAAGATAAGGTGCTTTAATTGTGATGAACTACACCATTTTGCTACAGAATACAGGAAACCCAAGAAAGCAAATAAAGGCAAAGCTTATCTTGAACTAGAAGCAAAGTATGAAGCTCTTCTAAAG
Organism: Apium graveolens; assembly: GCF_009905375.1. Taxonomy (NCBI): domain Eukaryota; kingdom Viridiplantae; phylum Streptophyta; class Magnoliopsida; order Apiales; family Apiaceae; genus Apium; species Apium graveolens. Next base: position 140,545,494 of record NC_133657.1, read on the forward strand.
AAACAGCAAAGCAAAGCTTATATTACAGAGGGGAAAAGTTGGGATGATTCTGATAATGATGAAGATGAGGAAGTTGGAAATTATGCACTAATGGACTTGGAGCAAGGAGAATCATCCTCATCAAAATCACAGGTACCAATTCTCACTATCATTGATTTAAATATGAGTCAATATAAGGAAACTATAGAAAAGATGAGCACAAAAATGTTTCACATTCATACAAGTATGGTTGCTGCTAATGAAGAGGTTAGCAGACTGACAAAGATAAATGAGAAGCTTGAAAATGAGAAACAAGAAGCTGAATTATTATTGGTAGAGCTTGAAGCTATGAGACAAGAGAATGCATATCTAAAGAACAAGCTCAAGTGTGCAAATGAGATTGAAGCAGTGTTAAGAGAGAAGCTGGAAAAGAATGAAGTGAAGTTGAAGTCCTTCAAGAATGCATCTGAGTTAGTTGGGAAATATCGTGAGAAAAACAAACCATGTATAAATATTGCTATTGGTCTTGATTATGATGCATTGAACAGCAAAAAGAAAAATATAAGTGACAAAGAAAAAGCAACAAAAAATAAAAATGTTCCGGCAATGTTGAAAAGGTTGTTTCACCTATGTTCAAGGCATGTGAAGTTAACTTCAGTGAAGAAGAGTTGATTATCAAGAAAGAAATTGATGATGAAGACTATGAGAAGAAAAATGCAAAAGCAACTCAATCTTCTTAAGCTGAAGAGAAGCTCTATAAGTGTAATTTAAAATGACTTCTCGATATGTAATTCCTTTTCAAATTGACTTCTCGATAAGTATAACCCAAACGTCTATTTTTGAATTCTCGATAAGTTATTTGCTTTTACTATAAATACCCAGACATCTCAATACATATACATACTTACACATTCGAGATCTCAAGTTACCTAGCTTTTCAATCCAAAACCAATTTCTTTCTCGTGTTTACACCTTTCTCACTAATTCTTCTTACCCGCTAAACTTTATACTCGTAACAATGGCATCCATCAATATTGTTCCCTTCATCCCCAAGGAGACTAACTTTCTTGCATTCTTAGATGCAAATCAAGCACCTGAGATTTTTCAATGCTTTGTCAAGTTCATATCTGAGACCTACTTTGTAGGTGCTCTTACTGCTAATCTTGTGTTATACTTGGATGTGTTAGGAGACTTTTGGAACACATTTACAGCAAGGACAATTGTGCATGACAACCAGGCTGCAACAATTGTGATTAGTTGCACAATCAAGGGACAACAAGTGGAGATCTCTGAAAATGATGTCAATCTGGCATTGGGCATTTCTACTGACAAGCTGGTGGAGGCTCCAACTCAGGATGAGCTGTATGAATTCATGGACTTCATTAATTATTCTGAGAAGATCAACCTGGCCAGCATGAGCAAGAAGCATTTAAGGAGGGAATGGTCCTTTCTTTTTGACTCAGTAAGGGCCTTCACCTGCAGGAAGTCAGGGTTTGACAACATATCAAGGGTTGTCCAGAAGCTGGTCTACTCAATGGCCCATAACAAACAGATCAATGTAGGACACTACATACTGGAGGAATTGAGCACCAGGCTAACAATGCCATTGGAGTCAAGAGGTAAGGAAATCTTTCTACCTAGATTTATTATGTCAGCTTTAAACTATAAAGTTAATGACATACATATGCTAGAAGGAGTAAATAGGTCACTAATTAGAAATTGTAAGCAAGTATCTAAAATTCTATTTGGATCACTTCTTACTAAGAATAAGGTTCCAGTAAATCTTAAATTAACACCTTTCATGATTAAAAGATTTAAGACTTACCCTTATTTTATGCCAGACATGAGAACTAGTGCAAGTCAACCTAGTGCAACAATGGTTCCTGAGCCTGTGGAAGCACAAACACAAGCACACCTACAAAAACCTACCCATGTTGAGCCTATTCCTTATCTACCAATAGCATCTAGGAAACCAACCACTTCATCCTCTCAAAAGGGTGAAGTGAGTAAAAAGAAGAGAAAGGAGATAACATTGATAGTTATGAATGAGAGTGGTGAGGAACAAACAGAAGTTGAGTCACCATTGGTCAAGAGAATAAAGAAGAGTAAGAAATCTGAGCTGACCACTCAAGCCACCTATGTATCCTCCCAAAAGAATGCAGTTGTAACAATGGGGACTAAACAGACTCTAGTTACATCCTCTCAACAGGGTGTGTCTATTGAAAAGAGCATTCACCCCAATGCATCATGTATAGAGTCTGCACAGCCTACACTTGATCAAATCCAAGTGTATGATAGAAGAAATAAGGATGGCACACATAGTGAGGGCACATCTATTGAATCTCCCTCATCCATTCAGGGGAGGGCTGCCAACACTCACTTCTGAACAACAACTTCTAATCTCACAAATTTTTTCTCCACCTACAGCACTTGAATCCAATTCTCAAGTGCAAGCTAAATCAAGTGACTTGGTTCAAAAACCCTGTTCACCACCCAGCACTACAATCAGATGGTAAGAGGCTACTAGCTGGGGTAGACCTTAATGACACCAACAAAACCATAAGGGATTCATTAGTTTTTACAAAAGACCCCATGGATGTTTCAAATGCACCTTCATGTGCAAATTAGCCTTCACAAACTGTTAGGTTTGAGGGTAGTACTCCTGAGGGAGAGCTATCTAAATCCTCTCCAATTTAATTGGAGGTTCCTGTACAAGGAACAACTCCCCTCAAAACCCTAGCAGAAATTGCATTATCAGTTGATGCTAGGAGTACAATTGCCAATAACCCTGTTATGGGAGAGCCAAGTTTATCACATTCATGTGATAGTGCTTTGCAAGAAGCACAAGGGTTTGAGACTGGTGCACATGACATAACCCAGTCAAATCCCCTCCAATTCAATTGGAGATTCCTACAACTAGTGAGGAACAATAACTGGTCATAAACACAGATCAATCTGTGAGTAAAACTGTGACTTCAGTCACAGGTGGTTCTGATACTTCAATAGCTCAACCCTCAACCTCACAACATCAACAACAACACATTCTCTCTCAATGTCTGCAAGAATATAACTCTTAACCCACATTTGTAGATGATCTTCTTGTTGAGCAGATTTCTGGATTAGTAAATATCTCACAACATCTACTCACTTCTGACATGAGCAATCAAGACTATCAAGCCATCATGCTCACATACAATGAAGATGTTAAAAAACAGAAGGAGAAGATTGTGAATGCTGAAGAACATGATGGGAATGTAGATGCATGGTTATCTCATGATTTTGTACTGGAAATGGATCATATCTTGGCCAGGTTTAGGGATGAATATGTCACTATTCTTGGAAGCAATGCCAAGGTCTTGACTCCACAGGATGTCTATGATGCAGTCACTAAGGTCTATAAAGCTCAACTCAAGGCTTTTCACCTATTTGGTAAAGCTCTAGAACTCAAGATGACTGGTCATGAAGATAAGATAAGGAAGCTGGTGAAGGAGAAAATGGATGAGATTATACCATTTCAAGTACAGATTACATCCAAGTTCAAGCACTTTGCTGATCAAATGTCAAGGATGGATCTGCCTACCATTGAAAAGGAGGTCAAAAATCTAAAACAATCCTTCATTGCTCTTCATGAAGTAGTCCAGAAGCAAATCAAAAATATAAATGACTCCAAGGTCAAACTGGAACAGCTTCACCAGAGAAAATTTGAGCCTTCTTCATTGCTTATGGATGGAATCAAACAGGTTGTGGAAGCAACTTTTGGCTCCTCAACCTCTACCAGCTCCTCTTCTACTAATACTCAAATCCAGTCTCTCCAACAACAAGTCTCAGACTTGCAGGCTTCAAATGTCTCTCTTACTGCTCAGGTTTAAGCCTTGACTTCTCTAGTCCAAAGTCAACAATCAGATATCCAGGCCTTGGTGGACTCTCACAAGCATCTTTAAATACAGAATTCTGTTACTTTGGGGGCCATCATGGGGAAGCTCGACATACCACTGCCCTCTTTACCTGAACAAATTAGGCCAAAAATTCCAACTCCCCTGCTCATGCCTGTTCCCAAGACTAAAGGGGAGATTGAGGCTAGAATTCAACAATCTAGGGATGCTAAGGAAAAATCTAAAGAGCCTATTCAGGTTGGTCAAAGCTCAAGTGCTCAAATTGATGTTGGAAAGGAAAGACTTCAAAGGGCTGCAGAAGGACCCAATCAAGATAAGGAATTTAATGACCTTCTTGCAGCACTGAGAGTGTCTCTTCAAAACAACTATATGGCCTGCAAGAAAGCTTTGGGCAAAAACATAAATTTCATAAGGGCAGTGGTAGTGAAAGTTGATAATTTTCTAGAGAAAAGGATTATCATGAACATCAATGATGGTGGTGTGGACAGGTCTCTCCAGGTAACTCTTCCATATCTTCAAACTTTAAGAGCATCTGAACTGGATGTAATGATTGACAGAGTAAATCCAGTTATTCAATAAGACACTCAACTTCTCCAAGAGCTCAAAAGGGCACAGATAGCAGCTTTTCTAGAAGCCTATCTATATCCACACAAAGGAGTATTTTATGTATGTCCAACAACCAGTCAAGCAAGACATCTCATTGTTCCTAAACATTGTGTCAAATCAAACATGAGGCTGATCATCATCTTGCAGTCTGATCTAAAGTATAAAGGAACAAGAAGCAGGAGGATGTGGAGATGATAAAAATCTTGGACAGATATCTTGTAAATCCTGACACCATGTTGTCAAATACTCAATACAATTTAAGGAAAGATGAGGATGATGATGAGCAGAAGGATGACAAACAAAATCCCTCTGGCTCAAATCCAAGTCAAGCCTCTAAAGCAATTGGTAGCAAGGACAAGAGTTAAGGAGAGAAGAAGGAGGATGAAAAGAAGGATGATGAGAAGAAGAGAGGAAGTGGGAGAAGAAGCAAGAAGAGACATGATGGCTCAGAACCACAACAAACCCTAAAAATCCAAACAAAACTAGCTCAACCTTTAGCTCAACCTTCAAAGTCAACAATCTCAAACATCAAACCACCTCAAACCTCTAAGCCCAAATTTCTATATAGACAAACTGCTAACTCTTTTCTAAAAAATCCAATCACCACAAGCCAAACATCTCTCAAGAAAATCACAGACCTACCTAATGTCAAACCATCACATAAAACTCATTTCAAGTCTGTTAGGAGAAAACCTAAGAAATCTAAGCCTACTGAAAAAGTTGAAGTTACTGAAAGGGCCATCTAGAATTGTTTCAAGCAGAATGATTTTCTACACTTAAACTGGTGTTGTTCAGATGAAGATTATTTTCAACAACTGGATGAGGAAATAGTTAAAGTCTGGGTTATCACTCTAAAGGAAGTGAGAATCTACTTTTAAGATGGGACCTTCTTTTCTTGGCAACAATTTGATGGACACTCTCTATCCAACAAAAATCAAAAGAGTGATAAGTTTGTTGAAGGACAAGGATACTGCTACAAGAGCATGGAGATATGTTCTAGCTGAATGGTTGATTGGGAGGGAGGAAAGAAGAGCAAGGAGTAAAGCAGAATATGAGGAGAAAAAGAGGAAGTATGATGAAGAGATTGAAATGTACATCAAAAGATCAGAAGAACTCGAAGCAAAAGGGATGATCAGAATTTCCAAAGATGGAAGATTTCTGAATGTAAAAGCTGGCTCATTTTCAAGATTCAGAATTGAAATGTTAGATGGTTATCCAAAGCAAGACATACTCAATTTGATAGAAGCTCTAACATGGACTCCAATCATAGAGGAACTTGAAATTCTTGTATATTTAAAAGACCTCATAAGAAAAGAATAAGAAGTTCCAATCTTTGTCTCATGCTTGTAAATACTCAAACTCAAAATCATCTAATGTACAATTGCTGTAATTGTGTTAATTTTTATGTTAGTCTTATTTTCCATTTTAACTTAGGGTTAGTCTTGCTAACAGGCATGAATTTGTGTTAAGCAAAATTCTCACAAATTGGGGGAGATTGTTGTGCAAGACATGCATGTACTTTAACAAGACTAAATCAAATTGACAACCCTAAGTAAGTTGTATTGTAATTTTAGTTTGGATTTTGTACTGTAACATTTAAAGTCTGTAAAAATGTCAAAAGAGCAGACTGGAGTCTTTTTCTTTAAATAGTACCAAGCCTAAGAATTCTATCTGGAAGAAGATCAAGAAGATCATGCTTCAGAAGAACTATGAAGAAGCTTGAAGTTGAATAAATCTGTTTTGGGAAAAATGTTCTAAGTCAAGATCTCTACAAGTCACAGATTTAGTGTTATAGAGAAGTCATTCGAGAACTCCAAAATGATTTATAGTGAACTCAGGAAAGCTACTAGAGAACTCAGAGATATCAACAAGCCAAATTGAAGACATGAAGATTGGAGATATCGACAAGTCATTTCTTCACTAGAGAACTCGGAGTTATCTACAAGTCAACATTCATTAGAGAACTCTGAGTTATCAATAAGTCAAATTTCACTAGAGAACTCAGAGATGTCGACAAGCCAAAATTCACTAGAGAACTCTGAGTTATCAACAAGTCAAATTTGACTAGAGAACTCTAAGTTATCAACAAGTCAATAAGTCACTAGAGAACTCATAGATATCAATAAGCCAAAGTGAAGATATGAAGATGAGAGATCTCGATAAGCTAAATTCTCTTATAGAGAACTCAGAGACCTCTGCAAGTCAAATCAACTATGGAGTATTAGAGATCTCGATAAGTCAATATACTTATCGAGATGTCAAGATATCTATATGCCTAACTGGAGATCTTGAGGTAAAATCTCAAAGTATAAATTGCAGACCAGTTCAATATTCAAGATTAACAATCAATAAACAATCCAACCAGTTGGATTGACAAGTCTATAAAAAGAAGCTTGAAGAATGTGCAAGATCAAGGGTGAAGGTTAACTGACAAAGGAAGATCAAAGTTAACACAGTATGCAAAGATATGCTAAGCCAGAAATGGAAGATATACTTTTCCTAAAATGGAAATGATAAGTGACAGTTTCCTAAAGTGAATATCATCTCTTATTATACACTGTGTAAACCAGTTTTTGACTATGATATAAAGTTAACACTGGTCCTTTGTTAGTTGTAACAATTTAGATAAGAAAATCTTGTATTTCTCTCAAGGAAGAAGCTAAGCTCTTTATCAATAAAGAACCTAGAAATTTTGTAGCAAAACATTTTTAATTTTAATATAAAATTAAGTGAGTTTTGAAATATCTGTGTTCACTGTTATTGCTTGTTTAAATTCAGTATTAACACATATCACTGCAAGATTTACATTTACTTTGTTCAAACCATAAATACTTCAAGAAAAGCATAAAAACACAAAAACACATTCACCCCCCCCCCCCGTGTGTAATTCATTACCTAACAAATATCTTATGTGCTATGTGCTATATGTGATCAGATTGACGTATAATATGCCTATATATGTATTGTTTGACGGTTTTATCATAACTTTCAATCCGTACGTCGGATTTGGGTAAAATGAAGGGTAGATAGAAGCTTGTAACGAATAAAATGAGATGAGAATAACTACATGTGATGTATAACAGGGGAAGAAGGACGTAGAAAGGGAAACCAAGTGGTTAGTGAGTGAGAATCAATAGACGAGTACAATTAAAGTGAAAGTGGATTGATAAGGCAAGTATCCCTGAACTTTCTTGTAGTATAATGACAAGTATTTTTGTTCTTCCTTGTTATGTTACAAGTATTCCAAATAGTTTTTGTTATATATTGCAAGTACTTTGAGGTACTTAACCCTAAACCCTGATTCTTGTTATTGATCTTGAGCCATAAACCTTATTCTTCGTAAACCATTGATTATTGAATTCCCAGATACGAACCACACATATACAATACTACTCCACAAATACATATATACCACATACAGATTCCTGATATAAAGTTACTTAACATACAAACTTTCATATCTTGTACAACAGAAGACCAACCCTTGTAACCACTAAACCTTTGGTCTTCTACTTTCTGATTCTTTCCCTGGATGAAAGTTGATCTTCATGTTTACCTTGTTATACCTTCATGGTGTTACGAATCACCCTATACTTCAAGATAAATGTTGTTTATAATTCAGCTTATTGATTTACATTATTTATCATGTTGTTATTATAGAATTGGATTGTTTTTAAATGTGGACCAGATTCTTGGTCAGACCAGATTCGTGGTCATGATAGGCCAATGTGTGCCTTGGATCCAGTATAAAGAGCAGAGCTGTGAGCCTTGCTCGGGGTTAGTGCGTGAGTGATCAGCAGCCTAACCTTGGTTTTAAAAATGAAAGTGAATATCCAATTCTAATCATTGCTTATCAGGAAACTTAATTCCTTATATCATTTTCATTGATCATTATTTAATCTCAGTGTCGTCATTATGACTTGCTGAGCTAGTTAGCTCACTCTTGCAAATTTGTTTATGTTCTTTTCCAGTTAAAAAGGAAATTGGTGGTAGCGAGGATCCCTAGACAAGTATGCGAGCTAGGTTTCCAGGTTGAAATGGAATAAGCTAGTAGAAGGTGATTGTCTTAGTTTGTGTTTGAAGTTTGTAAGACTGTTTTACTTTCAGTTGTAAGATAAATAAATCGGGATTTGGTATGTTGTAATATAAATAAGGTTGTGGAAGTGGGCATACTTTAAACTGTCGCGATCTGTGGTTATAGTAAGTAGGGTCATTGCATATATATTATTTTCATAAACGGGTTTATATATGGTGTTTGTGTGTGTGTTGTGGACCCCAAACTTTTGACCCGGGTTTGGAGGGCGCTACAAATTATCCGCTGAAAATGAATATCCGTTGAATTTTATTATCTATTGAAAATCAAATATTTTTCTGGGTACTTTATATCTCGACGGATATGTGTTTACTCTACCGTTGAATTTCTTTAATCATAGTCGTTAATTCTATAACTTATCTGTCGAATTTACTAACAGTATGTATGTATATGTCAATGTATAATCTTTAGAATTTCTACAGTTATTTCATTTTTAAACGGGTATTTTTGGAAGTTTTCATTGGGTACTTTATTGCACTTTTTAATTTTTACTTGTTTATTTCTGAGAAAGTATAAAAGCCCCCTTTCATTTTTCATTTTACTTTTATCTTTCTCAAAGTAATTTTTACTCTCTTCACTCCAAAAACCCTCTTTCTCTGTAACTGCTTTCAATCACAATAATGGCACCCGTAGTCAATATTATGTCTCGGTCTGGATTTGTCTATGAGAAGAACAATTTTGTGGCTCTGGTGGACAAGAACATTGCTGCTTCTGAGGACTATCACAAGATGATGGACTTCATTCGCAACTGCAAATTAAGCCACGCTATTTGCAACTGCAAACTAAGCCACTCTATGCTTGAGTCTCTAGTAATTTACTGTGAAGTTGTGGAGCAGATCTGGATCACGGATGTTTACAATTCCAAAGATAAAACCATTGCCTTCTCTCTGAAAGGTAATGATTATTGTATTAATGGTAATGAAATACAAGCATGCTTCCATTTACCTGAAAAAATACTAATGTTCCACACACAGACACAAATATGAGCATCATGTTTGTTTCTATGGGTTATTCTCTCAATCCTGCCAAGCTAGGTGAGGTTTGGGCCTTATAAAAAAGTGGAAATTTCTCTGTGATTCACTTATAAAAGCATTTTTTTAGTAAAATTAGGAACTTTGATGCAGTTACTTACCCTATGGTTAATATGCTTTACATGCTTTTAAATGACAAGTACTTCAATTTTAGTAACTATGTCATGATAGAATTAGGGTACAAATTAGGAGATATTAAGAAAAGGTCCAAGAATATATATTATGATAGGTTTTTATGATGCTAGCAAACCATGTTTTTAAGGACCTCTTGATTGAGAACCCAATAAATAAGCTTGATTGTTGGTTCCAAGAAAAGAGGGTACTTGCTGATTTGAATATGAATAATTTTCACAATGAAGTGCCTCTCAACTATCTTCCAATCATGGAGGTACCTCAGGTAAATGAGGTAACTGTTTCTATCACTATTCTTTCCCAACCTCCTGTTTCATTGTAAACAACTGTGGTTATGGCATCTGTGACAGTGACCAAACAGATGCCTACCCAAGCCACAAAGCCTAAAATTTTAAAATCCAAATCAAAGAAACCACACTCTAGTTCCTCTCTAAAGAAACTAGTTTTAAAAACTATCACAACACAAGAGGGGAGTGTGAAGGGTGGTAAGAAATGTGAGGGACAGATCATCAAAGAAACCCTAAGGATAAGGTGGGTGAGGTTAGTGAATCCCAACCTAGCCACATCACAGTCTTCCAACAGGCTCTAATGATTAATAAGAAAAGTAGCACATTGCTAGCTGCATCCTCCCAAAAGAATGTAACTATTGAAAATAGCTCTCCTCCTAGAGCACAAAACAAAAGGGGTAGGGACACTACATACCAAACTCAAACCTATGTCAGAAAGAAGAATTTGAAATCTTTGAGGGAGTCACAGGGTACACACAGTGCCAACTGCAGTTAAAGAATCAGTTACTTCACCATCTCAAACTCAGGTTGATGTGGCTCCAATAAATGTGGAGTCACAACCAAAATCTCTCACAATTGAAACACCTCACACACATAATTCTCCCATAAACTCACTAGATGTATATATGATAAACACATCAATTCCTGATTCTCCATCTTTGAAACTCATGGAGGAGCCAAAATCTAAAGCAAGTGAGCATCATCTTATTGATGATTTGTTGGCTCACTTGCCCTTTCTTTCTGGAACTACTGAGAAATCTATGCATAATCTCAAATCAATCATCACATATTCAACAGTAGTTTCAACTCTTAACTCTTTTATTTCTACTCTCTCGAAGGATATTCCTCATTTGTCGATAAATGATTATTTCTTAACGGATAAGCTTCACAGCAATTATCCGTCGACATTCATAACCGCTATTTCGATGGATATCTCTCATCCGTCGGAAGTCTCTACACAACTTGAAATTTCCAACATAGTATCAAGTGTAGACAACTTAGTAGTTTTTCAATCACTCATAGGATTGAGGGAAGGGAGTGACTTGAGTGAGAGGCTGAGTTGCTCTCAGGAAAAAGGAGAGGAAAAGAGTGAACATATGCATGCTATTTCTTCTAGCATGGCAAAAGTGAGTGAGAGGAGTCCCATCTTAGATGGTGAGGGTGTGAGCGTGGAAAGCCAAGGGGAGCCCTTGATGCAAAAATAGAGAGATAATGAGAGAAAAGTAGGTATATAAGAATGGGAAGATCCCACTGCTAATGAGTTAATGGATGTCAATAATGCAGAAAAAGAGCAACTATTTCGGCAAGAATATCAAGATGTTCTAGCTCTGTCTCTTTTGATGCTGAGGCATTTACTCATCATGTTCCAGCATATCAGATTATAGCTGAACAGGGCAATGGGGATGCTGAGAAGATTCTCAATTTGGTACACACTACACCCTCCATGCAGAGGGAAAATGATGCAATCAACTCTCTTCCACCTACAGCCGGTGATGATCTTGAGTTAGATTCTGGTGGCTCTTTTGGGGATGACTCTAATGACACTACACCATATTTGACCTGTACCAACACTCTTTTTGGTGTTACAAGCAAAAATGTTGCCTTAAAGCACTAAAATTTGATATAAGATAACATTTTATTTTTATGTTACAACATAGGATAAAAAATGTTACCATAGACATTATGACACTGATAGTGTAACATAAAATAGAGTGTTAGTATTGATATTGTAGTTAGTGTTACCATAGGACTCATGGTTTGGGGGCATTATATTGGCGGGCCAAATTTTGGCAAAATTTTAACCAAATTTTAAGCGGCCCAAGACCCGCTCATTTTCTTTTGCATAATAAAATATACACTCAACCAGACACTCTTACTTCTGCAGAAACATTCAGAGTCAAAAAATTGAGCGGGTCTTTATTCTTCTCTAATGAGTTCAACAGTTGGAGTTTGTAATTTGGGGTTTTCTTCTTATTCGATTCAACATACATCGCCTCTACACATACAAGTATACAATCATTAATTAAAATATTAGAATTGAAAAGTGAGTACACAAGCTTCTCTCCGCAACTAGTTTAGTACAAAAACGTAACCCTAAAAAAACGGCTACTCAATCGGAGAATTGCATTGCCGCCACTGCCACTAATGGAAGCTTCTCGAAGCCTCTTTCTCCTGTTCACTCCAAATCAGTTCATTTTATTTTTATTTTATTTAATATTGCTTGTATTTGTATATATGTTTGTTTAATTTTAATTACTGTGTTTTAATTTAGTTTAATTGAATTAGTTATTAATTTAATTAGTTATTAATTTAATTAGTGGATAGAGTTTTGATTGTTATGAATTGTTTTGGTGTTTTTGTGTTGGTAGTGAGAGGACCGTGAAGAAGCAGAGATTATCGAAGGCTCTTACGATTCCAGAGGGGACTACGGTTTATGATGCTTGTTAGAGGATGGATGCTAGGCGGATTGATGTTGTACTTTTGACTGATGTTAATGCCTTGCTTTCAGGAATTATTACTGACAGGGTCTGGTTTTACTAATCCGAGGATAGATATTTTATTTTGTTTCATTTACTAACTTTTTCGAAGAATCAATATTTAGTTCTGCTTACGAATTTGAGGAATTAGCTTTTAGTTTCGTTTATTAACTTGAGAAACTAGTTTTTAGTTTCGTTTACTATCTTGAGATATAGATTTTTTGATTTTGTTACAAACTTGAGGAATTAATATTTAGTTCCGCGTACTAACTTGAGAAATCAGCTTCTAAATTTGTTGAACTTGCTTTTTTGCTTGATGGCAAGTGTAACTAGTTAATGTAATTACTTTTCATTTTCAATCTTTGATAAAGATAAAGTGGAAAAATATATGCAGCACGGCACGGTTTTCTGAATCAGGTCGTTAAAAAGGTAAAATTTTAAATAAATGTTTACAAAGCGGATTTAAATGTTTATATGCAGCACATCACGGTTTTCTGGATCCACCACCTACTGTTTGTATGAAGTATGGAAATAGATTATGTCGACGCATTTATAATACATCAGAGTTGTTTAAATATATATAGGAATCCAGATATTTATATGAACAAACGGATTACAGTGTACCTGGTATATTGCTATCTTATCATGTCATTATCAGAGTCAACATATAGTGCAGGCAATTTGACTATTCATGGAGATATCGGGATATGGAGATAGGGATAAATTTTTCTGTAAAGGTTTAGACATTTGAAGAAAATTGGGTGAATCTATTGGGCATTTGATATACACGTTAGCTAGAAATTGTATATCGTAAAGAAATCTATATTATCTGGCGCTAAAGGAAAAACAAATCACAGTGTTATGATAATTGAGCTAGAATGTTTCAATTACAGATATTAATTATGTAAATACGGACCTAATATAGTAGCACATAATTATATATTCAGTGTGTTTGAAAAGCTGAAGAGTCCACAAAGGCCTGAAGTGGACGAGTTGTTTGACTCTCTGGAGGGTTGGGCCAGGGACAACATCCCTGTGCACCTAAAATCAGTTGAGAACTCATGGCAGCCGCAAGACTATCTACCTGATCCAACATATGATGCATTTGAAGATCAAGTCAAGGAGATCAGAGAGAGGGCCAAGGACATCCATGATGATTACTATGTTGTTCTTGTTGGAGACATGATCACTGTGAAAGGAATATGTCCTAAGTCCAATCATGTATTAGGATTTAGGAATAACCTTTTATGTAATCTATTTTGATTCCATTGATATTAATAAAAGACTTGTTTTGTTTTTATTATGGGCTCTATCTATTTAAGTGTTTAAATAAGATATACCATAGTTTAGAGTAAAGCTTTTTATGGATTATGATGAGATCATAATAGTGAGACCTAAAAGATGATAACTCTAAACTTAAATAGTTCCTGGTCATAGGATTACTAACTGGTAATTAATAATCCGCAAATATCGGTACATACTATGCTTGCTTCATTATGAAGGATGTCTGTTCTCATAGACATTTGTGTGGTGACACTATAGCTAGTATGTAGGTGCTTATTATAGAATAAGTTCACTGAACATGACTCGCACAGCTGAACAACTGATGGAGTTCACTCACGTGTCAGCAGTTGTTCACATAGTGATAGTTGTACAAGTATCCTTAGACTTGAGGTCATCATAGTCATCTTGTGTACACTGAACTATGCTTTGGTTTAGTTATTAGTCTCCAGGGACAATTATTAGGGCTCTACTGGGTATAGGAATTTGTACACGAAGATAGTATATGATCAATAAAGGATCTACCCCTTCCAGTGAAGGAAGTGAATGTTCAAGGCTGATCCACTTATGCTAGTTCAGGAATCTCTGGCCAGAGTGAATGAAATTAGAAAGGAGTTTCTAATTTGCATAGAACTAAACATAGTAAATGGTAAGCAAGTGATTAAATTAGATAGGCTTGACACGAGGTCCATGCCTTGTATTTAATCGAGACATTGTAGGGTAGAAGGAGTTTATTGTACGGTAACTATTCACTGAATAGGTTCTTGGTATTCTAAGCAGTGAATTCATATTATCCGGATAGTCGCGATATGCTGAGAAGTATCCCTCACGATGTAGAATAAATGTGATTAATTAATTAATCATATTTAATAAATTAGAGAATTTATATAAATAATGATAAAATAGTTTTATTATTATTTATTTCTACTACCGGCTTAATATTGAACCTACAGGGTCACACCATAAAAAGAGAATGATTTTATAGTGGAGGAGTTAATTAATAATGGCTAATAATTATTTATTTGTGAAATAAATAATTAATTGGCAAATTTAATAATTGATTAAATGAGATTTAATTGATTATAAATTAATTAAGAAAAGTTCTTAATATTATTAATTAAGGATTTAATTTTTGGAAATTAAATCAAGAGAGAGAATTATTTCTAAAGTGTTTAGAAAAAGGATTAATGATTAAAAGGTGTTTTAATTATTAATGAGAATAATAAATGGGATAATAATAATAATAATATTTATGGGAAAATTTCAGCTGAAAATTTTGCCTATAAATACACTATTATAAACCCTATTTTTATGCTAACCCCAAAAACCCAAAAGTTTTAGAAAACCAAATTCTCTCCACCTCCTTCTTCTCCTTAACGTCGTTTTCTTGGTGGATACCGGTGGAGTGCTTCACGTTTGAGGAGCAGCTGCTAAGGATCTTCGATCGTTGCTTTTGGATCGCATATTAAAGGTTAGTAATCGATCCCTACGTTTTTACCACGATTTATGTGCTTTTATTTGGATTTTGTATGTGTAAAAGTGTTTTACCATGCCCCGCTGCGTTTAAAATCCTACAATGGTATCAGAGCATAGGTTGTATGCATATAGATCTGTGGTAAAAATTTCAGAATTTTATATGCTTATATGAATTAATTATGATTTTTATAAGTTATATTATGGATTAATTTTGTATGATGAGAAATCGTTTCTCAGAATAATTTTGAATGTTGATCTGGGTTCTACAAGTGTTGTAGATCGTCTGGGTATTTTTTTCATAATTTTATGATGTATAGATTTTTTATTATGAATTTTTGAAGTTATTGCAATTAAATTCATAATTAAATAATTATATATATATATATGAATTGTATGTATATATATATCTGTATATCTGTTGTTGTATTGTCTGTGTTGTACTGCTGCACGGAAAAGGAGACAGACATGGCAGAGTTGACAGGTGCGGCACGCTGATCGAGAAGAAAGCAGGCGGCGGCTGCTGCAAAAGAAAAAAAAATATAGGGGTGTCGCACATTCCGGGAATGCGTTACACCCTGTGACGCATTCACGGAATGCGTTACACCTTTTAATTGGTTAAAACGGTTGTAACGCATCACCGGAATGCGTTACAGGGCTTGTAACGCGTTCCTGTAATGCGTTACAGCCCGACTGTCCATATTAAATTTGATTTTCTGGGAGTTTCGTAACTCCGTTTTGGGCGTGCAATATACCGTTGGATTCGTTTTTCCGAGACGGATCTAATGGAGTGATCAATTTTAGTTTATATAAAAGTTTTGAACTGTTTATATTTCCGGAAGTGTTTTAAAGCTGTTTTTGACTGTTTTAATTGCTTTTAAATGTTTCATGTGATACATAGAGATGTATAATGCTTAGTCCAATATGCTAGATGATGTAACATGCCTACCTTGACGTTTATTCATGTTTATATATGTGATATATGCTTAGTTTATCATGCGATGATAGATTTCGGTGAACTTAAATGAACATAAGGCGTTTGTTAGACAACCTAGTATAGTGAAATTGTTTCATAACCTTAAGAACAATATTATGAATACAATCATGAGATTCTTGTGTTTGTGAAACACGTAATTGAATATGAATTTCCGATATGAGAGAAAGGATGATTCTGTCAACAACAGATTTCTATCTGTAAGAAAGGGTTATTAAGTGACGTCTCTTGACAATGCTCCACCCGATCTGGGAATCATCTGATTATTGATTATTGATTTGAAATATTTAATTTAAAAGGAAGAATCTCTTTATAATATGATTATGATTGTAACGTAATATAATCCCTCTAAAATTAAATAATATCAAGTAGTAATTGGTCAATGACACAACGGGCTTGTGTCAGTCATAGCCTTCCAACATGATAGAAAGTAGTTCTTATTTTTAAATCATTGTCGTTTCGTGCTACAGCCGAGGGCTTTGATTTCGAAATAAGAAATACTTGTCTATTACATAGAGATGTGTACATTGAATAAGAATCTAAAGGTCGTTACGTGCCACAGCCGTGGGCCTTTGGGGACTGATTCAATTGTACGGAATGTTGGGTTAGACTTGACTTAGAATATTGAGTTTGTCGTGCCACAGCCGTGACTCAATTATTCAAGAGGCTAAAGTTTGATTAGGGAATAACATTAGATGTAATTGACAAGAGTTTTCTGCCTATTGAACATTACATGGCGTTTCGTGCCACATCCGGGGTTGTGTAATGGAATGTAGGATCCCTATTCCCACTAGCATTATGAATGCTTAATTTTTCACGTAGGGGGTTGAATAAATTAGGTAAACTAGTGGGAGCCACTTATGAATAAAGACCCGATTCATATAGTATTTTGAAATGAAATCGAATATTTGCTAAGTATTGTTATGTGTTTATCATTTACAGATTTACTTTGTACGTTATGTCTTCTGCACTATCACTCAGGAGCATACTAGATGCTCACAAATTGGCTGGTCCTAATTATACTGACTGGCTTCGAAACTTGAGAATTGTTCTCAGGATTGAGAAGCTGGAATACGTGATTGACTCACCTAAGCCTACTGAACCTGCTAGTGATGCACATAATGATGAACATGTTGTGTATCGTAAGTGGATAGATGATGCAAATGTTGCTCAATGCATCATGCTAGCTTCCATGAACATTGAGCTACAGAAGCAACATGAGCATATGGATGCTCACACTATCCTCATGCATCTACAAGAGTTGTATGATGTGGCGGGGAGGATAGCTCGATATGAGATATCGAAGGAGTTGTTCGGTTATAGGATGTCTGAGGGATCATCTGTGAATGACCATGTACTTAAGATGATCAATTTGATTGAACGTCTTGGACAACTTGGTTTTGCCATGGATGGGGAGCTGAGCCAAGACTTGGTCTTGCAATCGCTTCCGAGTTCGTTCTCGCAGTTTGTTGTGAACTTTCACATGAATAAGTTGGATGTCAGCCTGCCTGAACTCCACAACATGTTGAAGACTGCGGAATCGAATTTTCCCCATAAGAAGAGTTATGTTCTTCTAATTGGTGAAGGTTCCAATCCTAAGAAAAGGAAGAGGAACTCTTCCAAGAAGAAGAAAGTAAGTGAGAAAACGCCGGTTCCACCAAAAGCTGAAGACCCCAAGAGCAAAGTTGTTTGCTTTCACTGTAACAAGGTGGGGCACTGGAAGAGGAACTGCAAGGTTTACCTTGCAGAATTGAAGAAGAAGAAGGGTAGTGAGACTACCGCTTCTGATTCAGGTATGTTCATGATAGAAGTGAATATGTCATTAAATCAAATTTCTACTTGGGTATTAGATACCACCTGTGGTTCTCAAATCTGCAATTTGTTGCAGGGACTAAGGAGAAGTAGGACTCTTGAAGAAGAGGAGGTGATTCTACTGATGGGAAATGGAGCAAGAGTTGCTGCTGAAGATGTAGCATCATTTCATTTACATATCCCTATGGGCAAGACTATTGTTTTAAATAATTATTATTTTGTTCCCTCGATTGTGAGGAATATTATTCCCATGTTAGACTTGGCTGGATTTTCATTTATTATTGAGAATAATGAATGTTCTATTCTTAGAGATAATATTCTTTATGGACGTGGTACTTTAAATAATGGTCTGTATAAATGTGATATAATTTACTTCAGATTGAACAAACTAATAAAAGAAAAGGGATGATGAAAATCTCACTTCATTGTGGCACTGCAGTCTCCATTTAGTAGACATGGAGAAAGTACTACAAATTTGCTAGGAATGGTACACACAGATGTATGTGGACCAGTGTCTAAGCAAGCCATGGGTGGATTTTAATACTTCATTACTTTCATAGATGATAGATCTAGATTCGGATATGTGTTTGATGAAACACAAGTCTGAAGCCTTTGAAAAGTTCAAAGAGTATAAGTATGAAGTGGAGAAACAACCAAACATAGTATTATAACTCTTCGATCAGATCGAGGTGGTGAATACTTTAATGGAGTGTTTCTAGATTATCTCAAAGTAAATGGTATAGTCTCCCAGTGGACTCCTCCAGATTGGTATCTGAAAGGAGAAATCGAACTTTGTTAGACATAGTTCGGTCCATGATGAGCTATAAGAATCTTCCAGTATTCCTATGGGGTTATGCATTGGAAACCTCAGCATATTTAATGAATAAGGTGCCTTCCAAAATCTGTTCCTCAAACTTCGTATGAGATATGGAAAGAAAGGAAACCGAGTCTTAAACACGTTAAGATTTGGGGATGTCCAGCTTATGTCAAGAAAGTTGACCCAGATTAGCTGGAATATCGATCCGTAAAATGTAGTTTTGTGGGATATCCTAAAGAGACTTTAGGGTATTACTTTTGTACCGATCATCGGGTGTTTGTCTCCAGACATGCTACCTTCTTGGAAAAGGAGTTTATCCTTGAAGGAAACAGTGGGAGCAAAATTGAACTTGATGAAGTTCAAGAAGCACAAACTACTACGGTTCAAGTGGAAACACCTGTTCTGACTGAACAACCTTTTGTGGAACAGCCCATTCATAGATCAGGGAGAGTGTCTCACCAACCTGAGAGGTAATATGGCCTTGTCATTGAGAATGACAATGAGTTGTCGATCATTGATGATGACAACCCTGTGACCTATAAAGAGGCTATGAGTAGTGTTGACTCAGAGAAATGGCATAATGCCATGATATCCGAAAAGGAATCTATGTATACGGTATACGAAAGATTGATTAGAGCAGATGGCCAGGTGGAGACCTTTAAGGCCAGGCTTTTGGGAAAAGGATTCAAACAAAGGCAATGGATTGACTTTGATGAAACCTTTTACCTGTAGCCCTGTTAAAATCAGTTCGAATTTTGATTACGATTGCTACTTACTACTACTATGAGATCTGGAAAATGGCCAGATGGTTTTGTTTCCAAGGGAAATGAAAACCTAGTGTGTAAGCTACTGTAAACCATATGTGGTTTAAAGCAAACTTCTCGAAATATGGAACATTCGTTTTGATGAGACAATCAAAGAGTTTGATTTTATCAAAAAACGCAGATGAACCATGCGTCTATAAAAGGGTTAGTGGGAGCGCGGTAACATTTCTTTTATTGTATTGAAATAGAGTTGACACACATAACAACATAGCAGACCCACTCACAAAGCTAGTTTATGAAAGTCCATTTGATCGTCATAAAGACAAGATGGGTTTTAGATACCAGAGTGATTGGCTTTAGTACAAGTGGGAGATTGAAAGTAATATGTCCTAAGTCCAATCATGTATTAGGATTTAGGAATAACCTTTTATGTAATCTATTTTGATTCCATTGATATTAATAAAAGACTTGTTTTGTTTTTATTACGGGCTCTATCTATTTAAGTGTTTAAATAAGATATACCATAGTTTAGAGTAAAGCTTCTTATGGATTATGATGAGATCATAATAGTGAGACCTAAAAGATGATAACTCTAAACTTAAATAGTTCCTGGTCGTAGCATTACTAACTGGTAATTAATAATCCGCAAAGATCGGTACATACTATGCTTGCTTCATTATGAAGGATGTCTGTTCTCATAGATATTTATGTGGTGACACTATAGCTAGTATGTAGGTGCTTATTATAGAATAAGTTCACTGAACATGACTCGCACAGCTGAACAACTGATGGAGTTCACTCACGTGTCAGCAGTTGTTCACATAGTGATAGTTGTACAAGTATCCTTAGACTTGAGGTCATCATAGTCATCTTGTGTACACTGAACTATGCTTTGGTTTAGTTCTTAGTCTCCAGGGACAATTATTAGGGCTCTACTGGGTATAGGAATTTGTACACGAAGATAGTGTATGATCAATAAAGGATCTACCCCTTCCAGTGAAGGAAGCGAATGTTCAAGGCTGATCCACTTATGCTAGTTCAGGAATCTCTGGCCAGAGTGAATGAAATTAGAAAGGAGTTTCTAATTTGCATAGAACTAAGCATAGTAAATGGTAAGCAAGTGATTAAATTAGATAGGCTTTACACGAGATCCATGCCTTGTATTTAATCGGGACATTGTAGGGTAGAAGGAGTTTATTGTACGGTAACTATTCACTGAATAGGTTCTTGGTATTCTAAGCAGTGAATTCATATTATCCGGATAGTCGCGATATGCTGAGAAGTATCCCTCACGATGTAGAATAAATGTGATTAATTAATTAATCATATTTAATAAATTAGAGAATTTATATAAATAATGATAAAATAGTTTTATTATTATTTATTTCTACTACCGGCTTAATATTGAACCTACAGGGTCACACCATAAAAAGAGAATGATTTTATGGTGGAGGAGTTAATTAATAATGGCTAATAATTATTTATTTGTGAAATAAATAATTAATTGGAAAATTTAATAATTGATTAAATGAGATTTAATTGATTATAAATTAATTAAAAAAAGTTCTTAATATTATTAATTAAGGATTTAATTTTTGGAAATTAAATCAAGAGAGAGAATTATTTCTAAAGTGTTTAGAAAAAGGATTAATGATTAAAAGGTGTTTTAATTATTAAAGAGAATAATAAATGGGATAATAATAATAATAATATTTATGGGAAAATTTCAGCTGAAAATTTTGCCTATAAATACACTATTATAAACCCTATTTTTATGCTAACCCCAAAAACCCAAAAGTTTTAGAAAACCAAATTCTCTCCACCTCCTCCTCCTCCTTAACGTCGTTTTCTTGGTGGATACCGGTGGAGTGCTTCACGTTTGAGGAGCAGCTGCTAAGGATCTCCGATCATTGCTTTTGGATCGCATATTAAAGGTTAGTAATCGATCCCTACGTTTTTACCACGATTTATGTGCTTTTATTTGGATTTTGTATGTGTAAAAGTGTTTTACCATGCCCCCGCTGCGTTTAAAATCCTACACACTGAAGAGGCACTCCCTACTTACATGTCTATGCTTAACAGCTGTGATGGCATTAAGGATGAGACTGGCGCTTCACCGACTGCTTGGGCCACTTGGATCAGAGCTTGGACTGCTGAGGTGAACCGCCATGGCGATCTTCTCAACAAGTACCTTTATCTCTCTGGCCGCGTTGATATGAGGATCATTGAGAAGACTATTCAATATCTTATTTCTTCCGAAATGGTATTTACCAAAACTAATTCATATATTTAGTTGCATTACATTATTATTTGAATGTCATACAACTAATTAGTGTTTTTTCTGATATGCTACTTCGTGAAAATGTGAGTACTAAATTAGTTTGTGGTGATATGAGTTTTTCCATCAAGATTAGATTAAATAGAAGGATTGCGGCCTTGTTATACTTTTAGTAGCGGTGCATGGGGAGTCATGTTAGACATGAAGAATATGGGTCAAATGAGAAGCTTATAATTGGTATGAAAGATTCTCGGGCCATTTTTTAATTATAAGTCCCTTGCATATAAGAGTTTATAATTTTAGTTGTAGGATGCTTGTATCATAAATTTTTCTAAAAACAAAAATATAATACAGAGAATGTTATCCAGTTTGATTTGTGACATCTATCACATTACAGTTTTTTTTTGCAAACAAAAAAAGTTTGTTAATTTTTAGAATAAAATACATCTAACTAAGAGTTAAACAACCTTTAACTCAACTCACAATCAGGTTTGAGTTGTGAAAGGAAAAAAAGTACAGAAAGTGAGACATACGAGTAGGAGCTTACTGTACTTAATAAATAGCTGGAAGTTATAGAAATTAGATTGTTGAGAGTCAGTTGTAGTTAGAATACTGAGAATTAGATTGAGATAGAGACAGTGACCCCACTTCTCGAGCTCAAAAAAGAATTAGTTATATAGGACTTTATTTGGATTCTAAAGGGTTATAGCTCTGTAGCCACTTGGTTTTATGGAATTAATCTAGTGTTACTAGAAAACACGTTATTCTCTCTTTTTAAAAACTATTTTGTATATCTGTAAATATATTCATAATAGCGATTTCAGACCACTCTTGGAAATTTTTTGGATCCACCACCTACTGTTTGTGTGAAGTATGGAAATAGATTACGTCGACGCATTTATAATACATCAGGGTTTGTAAGGTTTAGCTGAAATTTCAACTGGTCAATCTGCAAAGAAGCATGTGTACGAACCATTATACCAATGTCCATTTCTGCCTAAATATTATTGCTATCCGGATATTTAGCTATACAATTGCAAAATAGTATATGTTATTTTATTAATTTGTTTGCATGGCTGTGGTGCCAGAGGTACCATTACAGTAAGTGGCAGACTGCTTCAAATAAATTGCCAAGTTCATCTCGAGGGACGTGGAAAGAGATCACAATTTTATTGGTTCTTTTTTAAGAGTTACCCCAACTTTGCCAAATACTTTTATTAATCTTGCCTCACCTATTGTTGGTATACATTTTCACATATTCTTCTTGGAAACTTTGATTGGTCTTATTCCTCATGCTTTTGTAACTATCAGGGTAAGTTTTACTTATTCATTAGGTCTTTCTTGTAGCATTTTAGTTTTTCGTCATTGGTTTAATGGTTAACACAAAGTTCACTGAATTTTTTGGACTTGGAAGACTGCTGCTTTAGTTCTGCTACAAATGTGTTAGATTATGATTTGCAATCTACTGTAATGACTAGAACACACAAATTAATTGTTCAATCTGGAGAAAAATGATTAATTACATAGCATTTTCTCAAGTTGATTAAACCATTAGTTGAAACTTCTCTGTTTTTTAAGTGAAGTACAAATTAATGGCTCCCTACAATTCTTGTTTATCCTTTTATGTCAAATGGCTCCCTACAAGATCGGCTTTATGGTAATGCTCGTCTAACTGTCTGTATGCTTGTTTCTTGAGATTCCTTCATCTACAATCTCCAGTTCAAGTGGCGATAAATTCTCACAATCTTTTGCAATTATAACAGGGATCTTCCTTCACTATGCAGACAGATTGAATGAAGATATCGAGCATACAGACATCAAAAATGATAAGTCAAAGTTTGACCGTCATTACAAATGATAAGTAAAGAAGTATGGTTATGTCAGGACTCAGGAATTCAACTGGTATGATTTCTGTTGGTAATATTAACAGTATGTTAAGGATGACATTACTATCAGTAGTATAAGGCAGGGGTCGTTAAGTCTTTTACGTCCAGTTGAGTACCTGTAGATTGTAGTATATTAATAGATCTTCAGTTGTATTACGGTTAAGTTGAATCTATTATCAGAAAATAATGGAAGTATTAATTGACCATTTATACATATGAATTTTAGCCGGTGGTGGACTCTTCCCTATATACTTGAGTTTATTTTAGGCATATGTCAATGATGCTTATGACCTTCTCTAAGTACATTATCTGTGTTCCAAGTAACTTTGATATATAATTGTGAGAGTTGTTATAAAAAGCAACCTGTTTACCATATACAGCTTTCTGGTCTACCTGATATTGAAGACTTAGCAGACAAGAAGACTAGTAAAATTCCCGGATTACGTAAGTACTTTTTTCTTTAGGCACATAGTCTTTGCATGATCGACAGTTGACACATGTATGCATTTGGTCCCTGTAAAACTGACAACATTATTCACTGGAACAATTTCTTAACCCAGTTTCTTTGTTTGTTTCATCGAGTAATTTTTTTCCCCATAATTTACTTTATCTTGGTATATGCATCCTTCGACACATATAGTTCTCATCTGCCTTCGTCAATTACATAGACAAGTAAGCATTTCCTGCTTCTTGACGGTCAAACTTTGTAATTATATAGAAGTGTTGAGCTGAGAGAAGTATATATAAGACTCAATGTTAAGGACTCGTTGGGTACATTTTTAGAAATTTAAAGTTCTGGATAATGACTTGCTCCTTGAGTATCCCTGATCATAAAATAGTTCCTGATATAGTTATTAAATATGCTGAATAAAGTTCTATTTTCTTTGTAGGAATTTGATCCAGAGGCAGTGTGAATTGATCGAGGAGTTCTCAAAAGAAGAGCATGGTGAAGAAGAATGTGGCTCACCATGGAGAAAAACAACCATACGGAAGAAGAATCATTGTCAAATAACGGCCAACGGCCAATGGAGAGAAACAACCACACGGAAGAAGGATCGTGGCATTTAGACTTTTTATCTGGATTAGTTAAACTAGTATTTGGAATTTGGTTATTTTTGTTTGTTGGGAGCTGGAACTTTAAATTTGTTGGATTGCCGGACTTGTGCTTTTGCCAACAGTTATCAAGTTCAGTTAGTATGTATTTAGGTTTTAATCTTGCAAGTTGTTTATTATTTTGTTTACATCTTGAAATTTAACAAAACCAATTGATATTTAAATGTTGGCTAAAACAGGAAAAAATGTTACAATAAATATAAAAATATAACAACAGAGACCAGGATGTTTATAAAGAAAGTGTTACAATAAGCTCTAAAAATGTTACCAAAAGAATATAATTGTTTTACCATATTGTGTTATAATAGAAAAAATGGTGTTACAAAAGAGTTTAATTCAACATTTTTATTAGTGTTACTAAAGGTTCAGGGGTGTTGCAACAGAACTGTGGTTACACATGCATAGTGTTACCATAGAAACCTAATATGTAACCATAGGGGGTCTATTGTTACATCTTTACGTGTGTTACCACAGGTTCCAAAAGTGTTACCTTAGACCCCTATTGTAGCACGGGCAAATCCAACACCACTAAAATTTCAAAAAGTGTAACCATAGCCCAATTTTTTTGTTTTAGGTAACACTTTTTGGCCATTTTTACACTTTTTTTGGGGTGTTTCTAGAGGTCATATGTGGTGTAGTGTGAAGAGGATGCTGATGAAACTGGCATGAACATATGGGGAGATGTAGGACCTAGCTCAACCACAAGCACTCCAACCTGGATGTTCACCAAGGATTACGATGATCATCATTTTAAATTCACATTATTCAAACTTATCAATCAGACTCAATCAGCTATCCAAGCCACCACTGATGATAATACCAAATGTCTTCTACAAGCCCATCTTGAATCTCTGCAACTGCACAAAATTCAATCTCTCAAACAAATTCAAGATGTGGATGAAATCAAGAGCACCATTGAGCAAGTAAAAAAGGACATCAATGACAGAATGAAGTACAAACTTCCTGAGTCAACAATGAAAGACATTCACCAAAAAATCAGGAAGGAATTCGAATTGAGTAACAAGATTGAAATATTGGATTCTAGGTTGAAATCAATGGAGAATTCAATTACCAAGGTGCTTCTCAATGAAGTACATTAGACACTCTTTTTTTAAAAATTGGTGGTTGCTCAAACTCCAACCCCTGCAATACTTGATAATAACAAACAGGGGGAGAAGAATGTGCATGTCCAAGTTAGCAAGGTAATAATTCCAGCCATTACCTACTCTAAGCCACCAATGTTGGACAATATTGACTTAATCAATATAGCAGCAACTAAACTCAAGCTGAAAGAACAAATGAAGAAGCTTGATGAAAGAATTAAAAAGGAGTTTGGTCCAATTGCCAGTAAAGACAAATATGTGAAGCACTCCACTCAATTGAGACCAATTCCAATAGATTAAATAAGCTGGGAAACATGGAAAGAGGTCAAACCTCATCTAAATTACATCAACATGCCATTATGATTTTTAAGCCTAAGAAACACTCAACAAAACACTCAAACAAAAATCCAATGGTCTATGCAACTCCTAAATCTGATGAAAAGAAACTGCTAGGTCACTCAATTGCAAATCATAAAGATCCAAGAGATTCAGTTTTGAAGAAAAGGGTAGCAAAGATCTACATGCATGGAAAACTGATTTGTGTGATGGCTAGACATCCTCAATTTGGAGAAGCCAAGAGAGAAGAGAAATTGAGATTCAAGTCTCAGAAAAGACAGGCTGTCTTAGAAGCAAAGAAACAAGCTGAAAAGCCTGCTAACAAGTCAGAAACTGAGAAGCCTGCCACCAAAACTGAAACTGAAAAGCATGAGGAACCAAAGCAGAAATCAGGAAAAGGATATAAGAAGCAAAGATCCAAAAGGAAACTGGTGTTTGAAGAAGAAAAGGAAGAACCAAAGTCAACTCAGTCTACTACCACAAATTAACCAACTATGCCCACAGTGGAGCAAGCTGAAATCAAGGTCCATCCTGATGTGAACTTTCATGATGAGCCAATCATTCCCAAGGATGAACCAATAGACTGAGAAATCCTACATATTCCTGAGCTGAACATCCCAATCACAACCACTTCAAAGAGAAGAAAAAATATACCAAGAAAGCAAGTCAAGTATGTCCCATTCCAATCCAAAACCTTATCCAAACCCAAATCAACAGTCAACAAAAGGAGATCAACTATTTATCTGTGACATCAAGGAATTTTCAGACATTAATCTCAACTTGGATGAGCTAGATGAAGTGAGAGCAATAGATGCCCATAACATACTTCCAGAAAGATTAGTGTTCAGGTACAGGTGTGGAAAGGAAATCACTTGGCCTCTTCATAAAATTTTCAGCGAAGGCTACTCTGTTTTGGTTAAGATATTCTCCGCTATCAAGAAAAACTTTGGATTCACCATGGTGGCCAAAATAGAGATACTTAACAAAATTCAACAAATACAAAGAAGCTGGAGAGACTCAGGTGCACTACCAAGAATCTTAACTATTCCTTACACTGGAAGTAGAGTGCACTTGAGGTCATGGTTGATGGAGTTCAAGGATGAAAGAAATGTCAGAAGATTTTTCAGACTAGAAGACCGGTTAAAAATATCAAGCAGTGAGACTCTCAAGGAAATGCAGGAGATGCTGGATTTATCTAATGAAGATAAATTTGAGTTCAACAGAAAACTCCAACATCAGATAGAAGAGAATAATGAGAAGATGGGAAAGAAGACTGGACACTCAAGGAAAAAAGATTAATTTTCTCAGTCTAGAGGAGCACCTTGAACTAGGCTTGTAAGATTTCTGTAAACTTTCTTTAATCAATTTTCAATAACAGTCTGTTTTAACTTCCACAACTGAGGTTGAATACATAACGGTTGGAAGTTACTGTGCTCAAGTGCTTTGGATTAGAAATCAGCTAATGAACTATGACCTAGTGTTACAAAAAATTCCAATTATGTGTGACAATAAGAAAAGGGGAGATGAAAGGAGAAGGAAGAAGACGGAAGATGGTGAAGGAACCAAGAAAAATGTCATACCAATCCAAATCTCACAAACTCAAATCACTAAGCCTGCAACCTCAAACACTCAACTACCCTTAACCTCTAAGCCTAAACTTTTGTACAAACCATTTGCAAACATCTTACTCAAAATACCAATCACCTCTAACCAAAGCACCCTAAAGAAAATCTTATACCTACCTTCATTTAGGCCACCAATCAAAACCCATTACAAGACTGTTGGGAGAAAACTAAAAAAGCTACAAGTTGGAAAGAGGTTTATCTGGAATTGCTTTAATCAGACTGATTTTCTACCATTAAACTGGTGCATCACAGATGATGACTACTTTCAACAATTAGCTGAAGAAATAGTCAAAGTTTGGGTTGTATCATTGAGAGAAGTCATGATTTATTATCAGGATGGCTCCTTCACTCTACTCGGCAGAGAATTAATGGATACACTTTCAACCACAAGAGTTAAGAGGGTGATTAGCTTAATGAATGATAAGGACACAAGTACAAGGGCATGAAGGGTTGTTGTAATAACCCCCAAAATTTTGAACTTTTTGTAACCCTTATGAATAGTGTTTTTGCTGAACAAGAAAACTTTTCATGCCACACTATGTAGGGGTTCTTATATGGATATTCTGAGATTTTATTGGTACTCTATATGATATATAAGTGTATGTAAAGATCGTCAGAATCCAAATCCGAACACTTTGATTTTTCCCGGAAATCCACCAGATATCGAAAGAATTGAGTATAAGGTAACAGGATAAAAAGGATTTAAATTCAAGGATTTTAATAGAGGATCATAAAAAGGAATATAATGTATTGAGAAAGGTTAAGGGAACCTAAGTAATAAGATCCCGGGTATGATCCCTCAAACGATAAACGAAAACGAAAGTTAAGCGAACCGTATAACAGATCAGCGGTCATTAGGCAAACAATTAGGAAGTTAATCAAGGAGGTTAGGGATGATGAGGTCATCCAACCAATAAGAAGAGGGCAAGTAAGGGATGATGACATCACAAGGTGATATAAGCATGACATAGGGGGGAAGGAGGTGTGGATGAATGATAACCACACAAAGTTCAAGGTTAATAAGGTAATTAACCAAAATCTAATCAAAAACAACCAAGCTAAGCTAAACAAATCACAAACACAAAATCATTTCATTTCTTCAACCATTGCTCTCGGCTTTTCTCTCCATTTCAAGAAGAAGAATTTCAAAATTCAAGTTCCAAGCTTCCTTAATTGGTAAGATAATTATCTAGTACTCCTTATGCATAGATATAGCTATCCTATAAGTTTAAGCCTCCAAATCATTCACAATCTTCTCCAAGAAATCAATGAAGAAGATAATGAATAGTGATTTCAAGATTTTTAACTTGATTTTTCTTGTTTTTCCTTTAAGATCCAAGCATCCCTAAGACATCTCAAGGCTTCTTAAGGCTTCCTAGCTACTCCAATCACTTCAAGGAAGGTATAACATCTCCAAACCCAAGATTTACTTTGTATATTAGGATATTTTGATTGTTATGGTAAAAGAGTAGCTTGATGCTTGTAGGTTTAGAGTTTGGGTTGGAGTTGTAGTGAATTGAATGTTGAATCTTGTTGATTAGTAAAGGACTTAAGTATAGTTTTAAATTTATGTTGAGAATAACATAAATTGGAGAACTTGAGGTGTTGGGGCTGTTTTAGTGTGATATGGATGGATTTTGGTTGTATGAATGAATTGGAATTGATTGGTGGTTGATTTGGAATGGTATGAATTTGGGTAATCGCGTAAACATAGCCGTCGTAATGCCTGATTTACTTTAGATTGTTTTTGTTCTTAACATTAAGACCCGTGAACTCACTTCTAGGTTTTGACCATTTCCATGTTTAGATCGTTCATGTTTCGAGCTTCGTTTTGATATGTGGTTCATTTGATTCCGATGTACGGTTTAGGAGAAACGACCGTTTTAAGTAACGGCGTTTCGCGAACGAACCATTATCCCTCGCCTTACTTTGAAACATTGGTTAAAGACCCTAAATGACTAATTGTAGTATGAAACATTTATGTAAAGTGTAATAGGCAGTTGGTAAGGCACTCGTGAAAGAATCGTCTTAAAACTCGTAATGATTAATTTATTAAAAATGGTGGAGCCGAGGGTACTCGAGCGACTTAAGAGAATCAGTAAGCGCAAAGCGAGCGTTAGAGTCTAATTTGGTTAAAGTATAGATTTACAAGTGACTTTGGTTTAATTCCAACTTACATGTTGTTTATAGGTTACCAGACTCGTCCCGAGCCATTTGTAACCCCCAGTCGCTCAGGCAAGTTTTCTACCCGTATAACTGTTGTTGTGATGTATATGTGTATATGCTTGATCTTGTGATAAATGCATATTTGTTATTAACAAATTCTTGCGATATATTGTAGCATGTGATATGGTATATATGCATGCATGTTCCGTATTCTTGATTTATATATCTGTTGGTTCAAATGCTTATTAGTTGCATAATACCTATGATAGAGATAAGTAGTAGTTGTGTATACCCTTAGTATAGGGGACCCAAAGGTGATCATTTTCTAAAATCGGGAGTCGATGTTCCCGAGTATATTATATATATATATATATTTAAATATATATATATATATATATATATTGATATAGTTTTCAAAACTATTAATCGAATAAGGTTTATTCGATAACTTTTATTTTATTTAATGAATATTATTTTGAATATTCATTCGAGGGCTTATGACTCCTTTTATTTTATTAAATGAATATTATTTTGAATATTCATTCGAGGGCTTATGACTCCTTTTATTTTATTTAATGAATATTATTTTGAATAATCATTCGAGGGCTTATGACTCCTTTTATTTTATTAAATGAATATTATTTTGAATATTCATTCGAGGGCTTATGACTCCTTTTATTTTATTTAATGAATATTATTTGAATATTCATTTGAGGATCTATGACTCCGATTATTTGCTGAGATATATTCTTTATTTTATTAAAGAATAAGGTGTCGATAATCAAACTTATCTTTGATTATTCAAATAAAGATAGTACTTTCGTATAAGTATATCTTTGGTTATTTAATACTCATTTCAAGTATAAGTTTTACAACTTCTACCTCCATTATTTGTATAAAGATTATTCTTTATGGGAATATTATTTAAATAATAATATTCAGATATTTTCTAATATATTGGGACTGATTTACTTTATTAAATCAGCATTTCTCCAAACACTCTTTAAAGTATTTTCGAGTCTTTAAAATGATTTTTAAAAGTTAGAGCGGATCCCAAAACTCATTTTTATATATTTAAGATCTCCTTTTTTAAAGGGGATTTAAATACTCGCTCAAAACCAGAGGGATCCGGCTCTGTGGTGTATTTTATATTCGCAACAAGGTTGCGGTTTTGGTAAATGAATTGATTACTTACCCAACGTTCGGGAAGTAAGTCCATCTATCGAGTCGGCATAAGCAACATGGGCTCAGTGGGCGTCCATGATAGTGTAAGTGGCTCAGTGGGAGTCCATCAAATGCGTAAGTGGCTGAGTGGCAGTCCAGCATAAGGTCCTATTGCGACCAGGGTGATGACCAGTGGGGAACTCGTCCATCTACTAGTAGAAAAGGTTACTTATTAGTATCTTTGCCTGATCAGCAAGATATCGGGTTTATGCCACAATTCTTTTCCCTTCCAAAAATTCATTGGATGTTACAAACTCTGTTCATACTTTACATGACAGAGGTTTTCAGGAACTGTATAAAGAAGATATATATGTGGATATATATATCAGAACTTAATGAAGTATATCACAACTTCATTTCCTTCAAAAATACTTCAAAGATTTAATCTATTCAAATCTTGTCTCGTAGTCTCATCTATGTGATGAACTGTTGAAAGCTCATTATACTTTGAACAGTGGTAGTTCAAGTAGCTTTATAAATGATATAAGTATAGTGAAGTATTTGGTAACTTCATCCCTTGTTTTTGCTTATATCCAGTAAGTAATTATCTTACACTTGATAAAGGATTTTAGTAAGTTATCCATTTAGATACTTGCATTATTGTTTACACTATATATTATCTTGCGAGCTGTAATGCTCACTCTTACTTTATTTCTTCATCACACAACAACAGTTAGGAAAGATGGCCAGACTCAAGCAGACCCAGCGCAAGAGCGTGGGAAGCGCCCCGCGCCTTCCCGTTGAGATCATAGCTGCTATAGCTGCAGAGGTAGATCTATCTGTAGATCAGACCTTCTACTTTTGAGAATCAATTATGTATAATTATAACTTGTGGCAGATAATGGCAATTAATTGTAAACTTATTAAGTAATCATTTTGGGTTGTAATAACTTTTAAATTGTGGATTCAAAGACTTGTACCTATTTCAATTTCATCTCTGAGACTATAACGGGTTGTGGTGTGTGTTAGTATGGGGTCACAGCATAAGGTTAACTATTATTAATTAAGTGAAGTGATATTGTGGAAAGAAAGACCGTGATGACCCGGATCCCTGACCCCGGATCTGGGGGTGTTACAGTTGTGGTATGTGTATGGCTGAAAGTAAGAGATGAAAGAAGAGCAAAAATAAAGGCCGAAAAGGAAGAAAGGGATAGGAAGTATGCAGAAAAAATTGCTATATTTGAACAAAGATCAATTGAGCTCAAGGCGAAGGGGATAAGTAGAATTTGTAAGGATGGACACTTTCTAAACATACAAGCTAAAAGGTTCTCAAGATTCAGAGTTAATTACTTGAATGGTTATTCATTGGATGATTGGCTCAAGCTTGTGGAAGCTCTAAGAGGGACTGAAATCATAGAGAAACTTCAAGTACTTGTAAATCTAAAGGACCTCATTAGAAAAGAATCAGGCTATGAGAACTTCATGTATTGAATGTACTTTTTGAACTCATGTAATCACTCAGTGTATAAAAGCTGTATTTATTATTCTGTCAGTTTTTATGTAATCATTTTTTTTCTTTGTAACTTGGGGTTAGTTTTGTTATCAGACATAAATTTGTGATAAGCAATCTTCTCACAAATTGGGGGAGATTGTTGTGCAAGACATGTATATATAATAACAAGACTAAGTCAAATTGACAGCCATAAGATTTAGTTGGTTGATAATCTACTTTGTATTTTGTATTGTATTACTTGAGTTTGTAAAAATGGTTAGAAGATTAGACTGGAGTATTTTTCTGTAAACAGTTCAAGCCTAAGGAATAAACTCCGGAAGAAGATCAAGATAGATCATGCCTAAGAGAAATGATACAGAAGCTTGGAATTGAATAAATATGTGTTATAAAAAATGGTCTAAGTCAAGATATCGACAAGTCATTGATCAAGCAATATAGAGAAGTCATTCGAGAACTCTAGAATGACTTATCGAGAAGTCTAAAATGGCTGGTAGAGAAGTTTCAGAGATATCTACAAGTCAAATGAAGATATGAAGATTGGAGATATTGACAAGTCATTTGTGCATGTAGAGAACTCAGAGATATCGACAAGTTAAAATGAAGATGTGAAGATTGGAGATATCGACAAGTCAAATTATCATTAGAGATCTCAGAGATATCAACAGGTCAAAATGTATATAGAGATATCTGAGATATCGACAAGTCAATTCTACATTTAGAGATCTCAGACATATCGATAAGTCATTTAGCAATGCAAATATCAAGAGACCTCGACAAGTCAAATATACCTATAGAGAACTCAGAGATGTCAATAAGTCATTATACTTATCGAGATGTCACTTCACTATAGAACAAACTGGAGATCTCGATATATCTCTCAAATACAGAATGCAAACAAATGAAGATTCAAGATTATCAGTCAACAAACAATCTATCAACTAGATTGAAAAGTCTACAAAGTAGCTGGGGAGAATACAAGATCAAGGGCCAAGATTAGCTAGACAAAGGATGGTCACAGACCTGCAAGATTCTGCACATATTTGCTAAGTCATGAATGGAAATAGAAATAGGTTGCTTTCAAAAAGGGTTTAGTACATTTTAGTGCAAGTTTTGTAACCCTGTGCTGATAGTGTATAAAGTATGCACGGATCCTTAGTTTAGAAGTAACAAACAGATTCAACACTCTTGTATTCTCTCAAGATAGAAGTTGAGTTCTTTACTTATAAAGAACCCATAATTTGTAGCAAGACCTAACTAGATTTTTATACAAAATTAAGTAAGTTATGAAATATTGTGTTTACTATTTTATTTCTGCTAACATAATATAAATGAATTTCTTATTTGATTTTTCACACAACCTGTTATAGGGAGAATTTCGTATAACAATGTTGTTGAGGTTAATGGGCGGAACAAAGATCAAGGACGGTGTTTGAGGGCGGAGGAAGGTTGTTTGGTGGTGGCTGAGCTTGTATGTGGACTCCTTAAGAAAGAATAGGGTTTGTTATTCTCTGTCAAGTGTCGACTCATGTCTCATATAAGTGCCTACGTACCCTATTTATAGGGATCAAGCCTCACGTAGTTCTTGGGGAACAAGTCACGTAGGCTAGGGTTAGGACTCTTCAGCCCGTGCAGCCCAAGCCCACGATAAAGTCAGGCCTTCAGCCAATTAGTCACGTAAATCTCGATCGGCTCCACACGCTTCCTACAATCTCGCGGCATCTCCGCAATCCTTCCCGTGATTGTAGGAACAACCCGTGTCGACCCCGAAATCTATGAGCAACTCAGTCATCTATGAGTCACTTTCCATGTTGTACACAAAGTCTTTCGATGCGGGCCGGCCTGGTCACCTCGGCCCGCA
The DNA here is from genome assembly GCF_009905375.1 of Apium graveolens. NCBI lineage: Eukaryota > Viridiplantae > Streptophyta > Magnoliopsida > Apiales > Apiaceae > Apium > Apium graveolens. The sequence goes on from NC_133657.1 coordinate 140,580,175, forward strand.
CCGCCTTCAAACAATAAATATAATGTTACCTCTGTTTCTATAAGATGTGGGCTCATGAGCTCAGCCCGCGTATGGGCAGCTAAGCCCACCTCGCATGAAGGTACCTGAGCCCACCTCGCGTGGGCACAACCGAGCTCAGCTCGCATATGAGAGCCCAAATGACAAATATGAGCTCACCTTACATGTGTGAGCCCAGCTCGCATGTCCTCACTTGAGCCCAGCTCGCATGTTTGAGCCCAGCTCTCATGTCATGAGCCCGGCTCGCATGTAAACTCAGCTCGCATGTTATGAGCCCAGCCCGCATGTGAACCCAGCTCGCATGTTGCGAGCCCAGCCCGCATGTGCCGGCCCAAGTCATATAAATCCATGGTTCTAGCCCACACACAAGAGTCCAGCTATTTAGTGCACCCACAGGGACCTGTTTAGGGCCCATGGCCGAAAGCGGGCATAACAACTACCCCCCAAAATTCCTGGTCGCATCTTGAGGCTAGGTATTTTCTAATCTTTTTATGGCCTCGCAAGTGTGAGCCCACCAGGCCGCACCAAGCCGCCTCGCGTGTCTCGCCTCGCATGCCTTTCATCTTTGCATTCATTTTGACAGCCGTTGGACAGCTGGCGTGGGGATTCGTGTCATCTTATGAGATGACGACACGTGTCGCCTCCTCCTTTCTCTCTCCTATCTCCTATAAATATGTGAGATTTCAATTTATTTCTCACATTTCCAAAAACACTTCCTGAATTGCTGCTCAATTTGCTCAAGGATCTACCACGGCGAAGATTATCATTTCAACAAGAACCGTCTACCGGCGGCGATATTCTCCGGGACCAGATTCATCAGGATCTTCATACACCTCTCCCACAGGTACTCTTCGATTCGAGCCCGTTCTTTATTCATGCTTTATTCACGCACACCATGCGAGCACACACCACATGTTCGATACGAGTTCACACACAACCACAACGCGCGATGCGAGCCCTTTCGCTCGTTTAGATACTTAGGTGCGATCCCGTGTGAGATGTGAGGACACTTAGGTGCGATCCCATACTTGTTTTTTTTTTTCTTTTTAGGGCCACACACTAATTTTCACCATCTTTTACAGATGTCGAGTGCGTCTTCAGCCCGCTCCTATGGATCATCTCGCTCTTCCTCGAGCCCGGCTCGCACCTCTGCTAGCCCGACTTGCTCTTCAGCTACTCCATCTCCATTAAACCAATACCCTCCTGAGCAGCGAGGCTCCAAGGACTTCCAACGCGAGCTGACCTCTCTTTCTGGTCGTCTTAGCCAACCTATCTCTCCCGGCTCGGCTATCACCCCTCAAGGGGCTTTGAACATTGCCAGAGTTGAGAACTCGATGCGAGCAGCTGGATCCGGCTCGCTTGATATTCACCTCGACCTGAACCCCGAGGATTTTACCAGGGAGAAGAATATATATAATTGGAGAAATAGGCCCGTGGACCTCTCTCATATTCCAGCCTCCCTTGGGGTAGAAGAGCTGCTAAACCGCGAGCCTGCTCCCTTGGATAAAGACCGAGCCGAGGAGATTTTAAGAGAAATGGCTGAAGAGAGGGCAGCCCGTCTGAGGCAAGCAGCAGCTAACCACCTCGACCCCATTCACCTTGACTCAGAATCAACTGACAGCGACCTGGGGAGTGCATACTATGACACCAGGAAGAAAGGAAAAGAGCCTGTAGCTGCTGAATATCCCATCCTGGGACTCGAGGGTGAAGAGGACGGCTCGCATTGGTCCTATGACTCTCCTCAGAGTGAGGAGGTGGCAGATGTTACAAGTCAGTACAAGATTTGTAACTATAATTATGCCCCCGCGGCCTCTCCTGAGCCTTATGTGCCTCCTGCCCAGTCCGAGCTCGAGGGTGAGATTGTTTTCAAAAGGCAGATCATTCCTGATGGGGAGGAGAGCTCAACTGCAAACGAGGAGGTTAAGGTGCTCGCTTGCCGCGACCTTCCTACCTCGCTGACTCAGAAACATCTGGCCGAGCACATTGAGCAGTTTCAGCTCGAGGGCCATATTGTCTTGCCCCTACCTCATATGAGATGTTATAGATTCAATCACTCGGAGAATGGAGGCAGGGTGCCTCGCATGGTCTTGTCCACCTTCCTATTAAGGCTGGGAATCTCCTCTCCTCTTCATTCCTTCATCAAAGATGTTTGCGAGTACTTCCAGCTCGCACCCCTTCAGATCAATCCAAACGGATACCAGGCCGCCCTCGCATTGTACATCATGTACCACAAATGTGGGTACCCTTCTCTAACCGCGAGGCAGCTGGGTTACTTCCTCCATTTGAAGCATTCTCCTAACGACTTTGGATATTTCTACTTCTCTGTCTGGCCGTGCTTCAACAAGAAGAACCTCATCCACAACGGGCCGAGCAACTCAGGGAAGTGGAAAAGCCCTTACTTCTATATCCACGAGGTGCCTCGAGTCCAGACTCATTTTTATTATAATCCATATAAGTTTTCTCCTGCCCGCTCTTGTCTCTTCTACCATAGCTCTTTCCTTTTAACAAGAATTCCTTTCATCTCCAGCCACCCCGCCTCGTACTGTCCTTGTGGGACAGGAAAAGATAAACGCGGACAGTCTTCTAAACCTTCCCAAGGCGGACCGGGACATCCGAAAACTCATAACGACCTCCAATCTGGTCGCATGTGGGTTTTTGAAGGAAGGAGTGAGGCTGACTCCTCAGAAGAAATCTAGGAAGAGATCCAGAAAAGGTAAGAATATCGGGCCCGCACGTCCGGGCCTGGATGCTCGCATGCGCGAGCTCGTGTGCTCACTTTTCCTGCATGCATCTAGTTTCACATCGCACTTTAATTCTCCGTATTTTTCACCTGCTCGCATTACTTCTTTCCTTTGCATCATGCTGTGACTAATCTATTGCTTTGTTGTTTTCTTTTTCAGAAATGGCCATCTCCCCTATCCCCTTCATGGAAGAGGCTGAGCAGGCTGCGGCCTCGGGCCCAGTTCAGCCCGCAGCTGCGAGCACAAGGGCTCGATCTCAGGCCAATCCTCCGGCCCGCATGACTACTCTCTCCGAGCATCTCAAGGATTCAGGGCCCTCTCCTCGACTAAAGAGGCATAGAGGTAAAGAAGGAAAAACTGGCGAGCCTGAGCCAAAGAAAGCTGCGTCCTCTGATGCTCCTCTTCCCTCTTCTTCTTCTGCCAATGCGGTTGCGACCACATTCGGCCGGCTCGCCCAAGGTCACATCAGCGAGCAGGATTTAAAGGATTGGTCTTCTTCAGCTCTCGAGGTTAACCAGGATGCACTCTCCCGAGCCGCGGCCGAAGTATACTATCGTCAGTTATCTAAGGCTCGAGAGATGCGAGCCCTCAGCCAGACCAACACAAAGCTCGAGGCTAAAGTCAAGTCCCTTCAGAGTAAGGTCGCTGAGCACGGGCAAGAGAAAGTTACGCTGGTGAACAACTATAATCAGAAGATAGTTAATCTGAACGCTGCTCACGACAAGGCCCTAAGGGAGCAGAAGGAGGCTCATGACCTGGCTGCTGAGGCATGTAAGAAGGAGAAGGATGCCCTCGAGGAGAGGGTGCTTGAGCTGGAGGGATCAGTTTCTGCCCTGACCGAGGGCCATGAGGCCGCCCTCGCTGATGCTAGGAACCTGGGGGCCAGGAATTTCATGAAAGTCTTTATGAAGAAGGTTCCTGACTTCGATTGGGCGGCTCTGGGTACGAGCACAGCGAGGCATGCTGACAAGTTGAAGCTGGAGATGGAGAGGGATGCCCAAATTGCTGAGGAGGCTAGGCTCGCGGCCGAGAAGGCCCAGGTCGCTGGTGAAAATCGTGAGGGAGCAGAGGCTGATAACCCTTAATGTAATTTTGATTAGAACTAGACTTTTGACTGGGTAAGCGGGCACCCCTCTCGCCTCGCGCTTGTATTTGAAATATTCTACCTCGGGGCATAACTTATTTAACTTTTGTTTGTATAAAATGTCTAAGTTTTTTGTGCCCGCGTATGTCTTTACGGTGCTAGCTGTTTTTTTTTTTTTTTTTTTTACCATGCTTCTACTGACCAAAAAGTAATCATAACTCTGGCCGCTTATGGCGAGCGTTACCCCTTCACTACGAGCCCAATTTATTCAGCTCGTGTCATTTGTTCAATCAAACAACCATTGAAAGAGAATGCCAAGTGGAGCAAGCCCGCATCGACTCGCAGGTGTTGTAGGTGTGCTCGCACTAGGAGCTCGTATGTGTCTTCTCCTCGCATCATGCGACTTTGAGTATGTTTGATGGAGGGCTGGGCCCCCTGGGTCGCATTTATGGTTTTGAGGGCCAGGGTATGGGCTCGCATCGCGGGCCTATATCTCTATCCACATCTTTTATCTACTATGTGTTCGTATTTACCTAAGCGGGCCGTGGCCCGGCTCGTTTCATGTTCTTGGCATCAAGCGGGTCGGGGCCCAGCTTGATTTAACATGTTAATAAAACAACTGTTCTGTCCTCGCATGGGTTCCCAAGGATGGGGTCCCCTGCTGGGTATTTAATCTATTAACAGAAGTTAAAATATCAAGTGCACAAATAGAGATCAATCATTTATTCATAGATAATGGGAAGTGAAAGGAATACATGCTTGTGGTCTCAGGGAGGCACCTATATGGCACTACCCCCCGAGACTTAGGAATATTTGAAGATAATACTAAGTCTGAAAAGAATAATATTACTGATAATACTTGCGAAGGTGTTCCGCGTTCCAGGCTCTTGGGATCAGCTTGTCTTGCATATCATTGAGGTGGTAGGTTCCCTCCCAGAGCACCGATTTTATCTTATAAGGGCCTTCCCAATTTGCTCCCAAGACTCCGTGACTCACCACCTTGGTATTTGGCATGACCCGGCGCAGAACTAAATCTCCCACCTTGAAAGTTCGGGCTCGAACCTTACTGTTGTAATGCCTAGCTGTCCTCTGCTGATATGCCGCAATCCTGATCTGAGCCTCTTCTCGAGTTTCTTCGATCATATCCAAATAGAGCCGATGATTGACCTCGTTTGCCTCTGAGTCATAGTTGTCCCTTCGAAAAGATCCTGCTCCCACTTCAACGGGCACCATAGCTTCACACCCATACACCAAAGAGAAAGGGGTCTCTCCAGTTGTGGTTCGGGGTGTAGTGTTGTAAGACCATAGGACCTGGGCGAGTTCTTCTGGCCATACTCCTTTCTTCTCTTCAAGCTTTGCCTTTAAGGTATGCTTAATGATTTTATTAACCGCCTCTGTCTGCCCGTTACTCTGGGGGTGGCAGACTGCGCTAAAGCTCTTCTGAATCCCCAGCTGCTCACAAAACTCTCGCATCTCCTTGCTATCAAATTGTTTCCCATTGTCAGATATCAGCTTGTAAGGGATGCCATAGCGACATACAATAGCCCTGTATACAAACTCCCTGAGCTTTCTCGATGTGATAGTGGCTAGGGGCTCAGCCTCTGCCCACTTAGTGAAATAGTCTACCGCAACTACCGCATACTTGACGCCTCCCCTGGCCTTCGGGAGTTCCCCAATCAGATCAATTCCCCACATGGAGAAGGGCCAGGGGCTCATGAGGGATGTGAGAGAGGCCACGGGGTTGTTGTAATAATTGGCATATCGCTGACACTTATCACAAGCTCGGGAGAATTCAAAGGCGTCCTTTTTCAGCGTTGGCCAGTAGTAGCCTTGACGGAGGATTTTCTGAGCTAGAGAGCTACCCCCGAGTGATTGCCACAAATACCCTCGTGTACTTCCCTTAGGATGTAGTTGCATTCCTCCCCATGTATGCATTTGAGAAGAGGAACACTGAACCCTCTTCTGTATAGAATCTCGTCGTATATCACATAGCGGGCTGCTTTGTATTTTATTCTCCTTGCCTCGTTCTTTTCGTCCGGAAGTGAACCTTCTCTTATGTATGCTAGAATAGATGTCATCCACGTGGGGCCGAACTCATTATTGAGGATGCTCACCTCGTGCTCGGGCACACTAGGTTGCCTCTGTATATCAAGGGGCACGGTCCCTAGCAAAGTGCTCTCGCGGCGTGAGCCGAGCTTAGCTAGCTCGTCCGCGCCTTCATTCTATCCACGCGGGATTAGTTCCAGCCTCACCTCGTTGAATCTTGCGATTATCCTCTGTGCGCACTTCAGGTAAAGCTCTGTTCTCGGCCCCTTAGCTTGATACCCCCCATTTATCTGATAGACCACAATCATGGAGTCACTAAATACATTCAAATTCTCGACCTTCATTTCCAAAGCTAGCTTGAGACCGTTGATCAGGGCCTCATACTCAGCATCATTGTTGGTTGCATGAAAGGCCAGATGGGTCGCATGTCTGATTTTGTGAGCCTCTGGGCTGATTAGCTCGATTCCAGCTCCTGCTCCATCACCGTTAGAGGCACCATCCACATATAGGCTCCACCATGGGGCACTATTTTGTCTTTCCAGTCCAACTTCTTCTGTGCTAGGTATAACAATAAGGGCTCCCGGCTCCACTTCTTGATGAGGGGGAAATTCTAGCACAAAATCGGCCAGGGCTTGGCCTTTGATCGCAGTCCTTGGCTTATAATCCACCTCGAATTGGCCGAGCTCAACCGTCCACTTCAACATTCGACCAGAAGATTCTGGTCTATGCATCACTTGTCTGAGGGGGTAGGAGGTTCGCACTTCTATCTTATGTGCCTGAAAATAGGGCCTGAGTTTTCGGGAGGCCAGAATCAGAGCATACGCTAGCTTTTCGAGGCTTGTGTATCGAGTCTCGGCATCGGCTAGCCTTTTACTCACATAATATACCGGGAGCTGGACACCATCCTCCTCTCGGACTAATACTGCACTTATTGCAAAGTCGGAGACGGCCAAGTATAGGATCAAAGTTTCTCCTGCTTTTGGGTTGGACAACATGGGAGGGCTACTGAGATGCTTCTTTATGTTCTGAAAGGCTTCCTCACATTCTTCGGTCCACTTAAAGTTCCTCCCCACTCCTTTGATTGCTTTGAAAAACTCTTGGCATTTATCGGAGGATTTTGAGACGAAGCGGTTTAAGGCAGCCACTCGTCCCGTTAAGCTTTGAACATCCTTCACCCGTCGAGGGGATCTCATCTCGAGTAAGGCTTGTATCTTGGCTGGGTTGGCCTCAATGCCTCTATGGTTGACAATAAATCCCAAAAACTTCCCCGATTCAACCCCAAACACGCATTTCTGGGGGTTGAGTTTCATTCTGTACTCCCTTAGTATCTGGAACATTTCTGCCAGGTGGCGGACATGATCCCTCGCTTCTTTCGATTTCACCAGCATGTCGTCTACATAGGCCTCCATAGTCTTCCCCAATTGATGTTTGAACATCTTATTCACCAGCCTCTGATAGGTTGCCCCCGCATTAAGGAGCCCGAAGGGCATCCCGATGTAACAGTAAAGGCCCCGATCAGTAATAAAGGAGGTGTGCTCCTGATCTGGCCCATACATGGGGATTTGGTTATATCCTGAATAAGCATCCATAAAACTAAGCAGCGCGTGCCCAGCCGTGGAATCAACCAGCTGGTCGATTCGGGGTAGAGGAAAGCTGTCCTTCGGGCAAGCTTTGTTCAGGTCGGTGAAGTCTACACATGTCCTCCACTTGCCATTGGGCTTCTTGACAAGCACAGGGTTGGCCAGCCACACGGGGTAGAAGGCTTCTCTCACAAGTCCTGCCTCCATTAATCTATCCACTTCTTCTCTGAGGGCCTCTGCCCTCTCTCCACTAATCGGCCGTCTCTTTTGCCTAACCCCCTTCTTTTTCGGGTCCAAGTTGAGCCGGTGGCATATGTCATTTGGGTCAATCCCTATCATATCGGAGTGTGACCATGCAAAGACATCCAAATTCTCCCTTAGGAAGCGGGCTAGATCCTCTCTCAAGTCAGGACTTAGGTTAGAGCCTATTCTGAGTACCTTGGAGGGATCATTTGGGTCTACCAAGATCGGGATTGTGTCCTCTGCGGTCCCGGCCCTCTCGACCATTGAGGGCATTCTCGGGTCTAGATCTGCTCGAGCCTCGCTAGTTTTTTCCATTTCCGTGATTGCCAAACCTTCCGCATCCTTGAGCTCGGTTTGGTGAGCTTGGGTCGGGTTTATCAAGCGTTCAGAGGTCGCAGTTACAGTTCGAGTGATTCCGTCGGATGGGTCCATAGTGATTGTTGTTTCTTTGCGTGTCCACTTCCCTCTCCTAAGTGTTGCAGTGATTTGTTCTGGGCTCTCTTCTTCATCACTTGCTTCCTCTACAATCCCCTCTTGTATCAACATGATGGGCTGAGATGCTTCCATTAGTAAGGCCCCTGGGCGTGGTTCCACATGAATTCCCATGTGCTCGAAGTAGTTCTCGGGCAACTCCTCAATTGAAATCAAATTACAAGTCTCGTGGCCCTCAGGACGTATTCTTTTCCTGCCCTCTGCCTCTTCCATGGGGATGTCGCACTCACCTGCTTCAGCTACCTCCCTTGAGGCATTTCTTGACTCGGCCGCTTTGAGTGCCTGGTTGTAGCAGACCCTGGATTCGTATTGACAGCTCTTCAAGATGCCTACCCCCGTGGGGGTTGGGAATTTTATCGTCATATGATGGATCGAGGTCACCATCCTCATTGCCCTCATAAGGGGTCTGCCCACTATAACATTGTAGGCACAAGGCTGGTCTACGACTGTAAACATAGCGATCTGGGTGGCCACATGAGGCTCCTCTCCTATGGTCACCAGGAGCCGAATTGTCCCTTTCACTCCGATCGAGTCTCCCGTGAACCCGTACAGGTGTCCACCTGTTGAGGTTAATTCTCTATCCAATAATCCCAGTTTTTTGTAGGCATCATAAGTCAAAACATCAGCCGAGCTCCCGGTGTCCACCATTGCTCGGTGAACATTCACCGTCCCAATCTTCATTTTTATGACTAGGGCATCGGTATGAGGGTAATGCACCCATTTTGCATCATTCTCTTTAAATACGATATCATCGACCTCCCTTTCAAAGAGCTCCGGGGGCCTTTGGCTTAGATGATTGACGTTGGTGAGCGGCTTGTCCTTTGCTTCCCGGGCATATCTGTCCATCGCCTTCCGGCTGTCTCCACCAATGTGAGACCCGCCTAGAATAATATGAATACTACCAGCCCGAGGGACCCTTTCTTTGTCTTCTGGGGGTGGAGGAGGGACGGTATGATAATCCGTCCTGTGTCTTCGAACCTCCTTGACAACCCACTCCGTAAGCTTCCCTTGTCTAATCAAAGTCTCGATCTCATCCTTTAGTTGTCTACAATCAGCTGTATCGTGTCCGGTGGCCTCATGGTATGCACAATACTTCGAAGTGTCTCTTTTATTGTAGTCTGTGAGAGGAGTTGCCTTCCTGAATACCCCCTTCCCAACATATGTAGCATATATGTGGTCGATAGAGGCTACCAGAGGGGTGTGTGTCTGCCATTTGCTTGTATAAGGCCTCCCCGAATCTTTTGTGGTCTCTTTGCCACGGGCAGACTTTTTCGGGCTCGAACTACGCCGATATGTCTTCCTCCTTTCGTCAGGGCTTGAGGATCGGTCCCTCTTGTCTCGATAGCTTTCGCTGATTTTCAGCTCTCTCATCGATTTCTCTACCCTCTTGAAGGGTTCGGCTTGCTCATAGAACTCGGCCAAGGTCCTCGGCTCACTCGCTTGGAGGCTCTTCCAAAATTTCGATCCTTCTTTCAGCCCTGCTATCAAGAAATTTTTGATGGTCTCCTCACTGGCTCCTCTCACCTTGGGGACCTCGGCGTTGAACCGACGAAAGTATTCTGCCAAGGGCTCCCCCTCCCTTTGCTTGATGTTGGCTAACGTGGCCACAGGAGGCGAATAGTGGAGGGTCGACTGAAATTGTCTGACGAACAAGTCCTCCAATTGCCTCCACGTTCTTATGCTAGCCGGTCCCAACTTGGAGAACCATTGTTGGGCACTACCTCTGAGTGATGCCGCGAAGAGTCTGCAACGGGTCATCTCCGGTACCTGATAGACTTCCATCTCAGTGTTAAATTGAATAAGGTACTCCGCCGGGTCGGCTTCGCCGTTGAATAGAAGGTCGGGGTTGTGCCTAAACACCCGAGGTAGGGGGGATGATCGGATAGCAGCCGTAAACGGAGAGGGGGCAGCCGAAGCAGGGGGCCCTCTCTTCTCTTGCTCCATCTCATCTAAGATCCTTCTCAGGTCCCTTACTCTAACAACTTCTCCTTCTCTGTCACCTCCCGCATTACTCGAATGATGTGAGCCCTGAGGTCGTTCGCGGCGTTCCCCTCCTCCAGCTCGGTCCTGCGACTCCTCTTCACGATTGTATCTGCGTCTATGTCGCTCCTCCCTTCTGGGTGAGGTGTGTTGACGTCTTTCCGGAGGGGTCGTTGCCCGTTCCCTTTTCGAGCCTCTTTTATCCACGTGCTCTTTCTCTTCTCTCTCCTTCTTACTATTCTCCAATTTGAGCCTGAGGTCATGTTCGCTTAGTTTTCTACCCACTCGGTCTAGCACGCTAGTTGACCTTGCCTCAGATGAAGCTGGCTTCGGCCCCGATCTCGTAGAGATCTGGCTGCCCCGCTCATCATGGCCTCGGGGTATATCTTCCTTTTCGCGTGATGTTTCTTTCTTCTGTTTGGTCTCGGTTGCCACGTCATCAAAATCGTGGATCAGCTTCTTCTGAGGGCCTTTGCCCTTCCAGCTACGCTGTGAGACCTTGAGGCGGCGTGCCTTACGCTTGGCGTTCCGGACCGAGCTTCTTTCTACCTTTGACATTCGGGCGTTGATCTGATTCATCTGATCGGCCAGCCCTTCGAGATACGTCATCACAGCCTGCCCGTCCACGGTTGCAATTGGTGGAGGTGGCGCCTGATTCTCTGGGGGCGTGTGTTCGAAAGTAGGGTCCTTCTTGCCTCCGCTCCCTGGTGTCGTTGCTTGCTTGCTTTCTTTGGTCATCTTTCTCCCTAAGATGAACGTTCCCCTCCTTCTAGCGTCAAATGTTATAGGGAGAATTTCGTATAACAATGTTGTGGAGGTTAATGGGCGGAACAAAGATCAAGGACGGTGTTTGAGGACGGAGGAAGGTTGTTTGGTGGTGGCTGAGCTTGTATGTGGACTCCTTAAGAAAGAATAGGGTTTGTTATTCTCTGTCAAGTGTCGACTCATGTCTCATACAAGTGCCTACGTACCCTATTTATAGGGATCAAGCCTCACGTAGTTCTTGGGGAACAAGTCACGTAGGCTAGGGTTAGGACTCTTCAGCCCGTGCAGCCCAAGCCCACGATAAAGTCAGGCCTTCAGCCAATTAGTCACGTAAATCTCGATCGGCTCCACACGCTTCCTACAATCTCGCGGCATCTCCGCAATCCTTCCCGTGATTGTAGGAACAACCCGTGTCGACCCCGAAATCTACGAGCAACTCAGTCATCTATGAGTCACTTTCCATGTTGTACACAAAGTCTTTCGATGCGGGCCGGCCTGGTCACCTCGGCCCGCACCGCCTTCAAACAATAAATATAATGTTACCTCTGTTTCTATAAGATGTGGGCTCATGAGCTCAGCCCGCGTATGGGCAGCTAAGCCCACCTCGCATGAAGGTACCTGAGCCCACCTCGCGTGGGCACAATCGAGCTCAGCTCGCATATGAGAGCCCAAATGACAAATATGAGCTCACCTTACATGTGTGAGCCCAGCTCGCATGTCCTCACTTGAGCCCAGCTCGCATGTTTGAGCCCAGCTCTCATGTCATGAGCCCGGCTCGCATGTAAACTCAGCTCGCATGTTACGAGCCCAGCCCGCATGTGAACCCAGCTCGCATGTTGCGAGCCCAGCCCGCATGTGCCGGCCCAAGTCATATAAATCCATGGTTCTAGCCCACACACAAGAGTCCAGCTATTTAGTGCACCTACAGGGACCTGTTTAGGGCCCATGGCCGAAAGCGGGCATAACACAACCAAACAAATCTAAAAAGGTTTAAAAATATCCAAAACACATTCACCTCCTTTATATTGTATTCAATATTTGCTCAAAAAATGAAGTTGTAAAAATAAGATAAATGTTTTGATAAATACATGTGTTATGCAAAAAATTAAAAATAATAATGATTTTGGTAAGATTTAATAGTAAAATCACTATTTGCTTCCCACAAGTTTTTTTTTTAAATATGGGAGACTTCTAACAGCAATTTTCAAATTTAATACACTTTTCCCAAAAATAATTTTTAAATTTTATCAAACAAATTTTTAACTATTTTGCTCTTGTTACTATGGATCATGAACATTCTTCTACGTAAAATTGGCACAGTCGTAGACATAATTACCACTCTTTAAAGATTTATGTTTTATCCAAAAAATAAACATGATTCCCCCGTTTGTGATTAAAAAGTGAAGTTTCCAAATTTCCTGATCTTTTAGAAAAGAATGTCAACAATATATTTATACATATCGGTGCAGGGGTGTCATTAAATTTGGAATATTTGATAATATAAATTTCTCGAAATTCTCGTCAATTTCAAATCTTCTGAACCTTTATATTAAGGAAACAAACAATATAAAAATATTAAAAAAGGGAAATGTAAAATATACAGAAAGGCAATTAAAGGCATATACAGTCACGAACATGGCACTTCCCTTGATCACCGCTTTCTTCCTTTTCCATCCCCCCTCTCTCTCTCTCAGCAATACAAACAAACAAAATCTCTCTCTCTCTCTCTCTCAGCAATACAAACAAAATCTCTCTCCCTCTCTCTCTCTCCAACAGAAACAAGGCAACTATATTCCTGAACAATACACATACATAAACAAGTATAACCGCGTGAAAAACCCTAGTTGCATCCCCAATTCATATACACACAAATACAATACAATTTTTCCCTAAATGATCAAATTATTGTATAACATAAGTAGACACATATAATCGATGAAGCGATTTCGTCGATGCGGTGCGCGGAGATTCATCCTCTCGCTCCTTGCTGTATCCGTTGTTATTCCTATCTTCGTTCTCTCTCAAAGGCTTATTAATCTCACTTCTGAAGGTTAATTTATGTTTATTTTAATGTATTTATATGTTTTTATTGTATTGAATTGTTTCAGATGATTGTGTGTGTGTTTGTGTGTGCAGGATCAAGATCGAATATTGAAGATTTGTCCACTATTGTATGATCCTCCTTTCTCATCTTTTCCGTCTTTATGTATATGTAATTATTTCTATGTTTGTTATATATTGTAACTGTTATTGTTTACGCGTTTGTCGGTTATTCTATGAATTAGGATAAAAAATGTGTACTTTTGTATAATAGTAGAGTTTACTTTCGTGATTTTGTAAAAGGATGTGTTGAATTGAGAATGTGCACAAGAGAGTTCGTAGATGTGATGGAAAAAAGTGTCTTATGATTTTGGAACCGTAGGTGGTGAAGTAGATTGGATTTCGTTTATTAATATTAGCGAGTGTAGGTAGTAATTTGTGATTGGGAATGATTGTTGATGGTGTTTTTTAAATTTTGTTCAGAAGTACAGAAAAGATATTCTCAATCTCAGATCATCAGATCAGGTATATAAAGTTCGTTAGTGTTTGTTTGTTGTAAACCAAGATGTACCTTTATTTTTTCCACTAAGGAATGTGGTATATTGTTGTTTAGGGGGATGATACCGATGTAAATGAACCACCTTCATTAGTGTACAAAGATGAAGATGTTAGTGCTGGTTCTTTTGGTAAGGAAGTAAAGAATGAAGAACGTAGATACAGTGGAGGCATTGTTACCCTGTCTGAGAAGAATGGTTTGTGCTGTTGGATGTGATTATGCTGATTAATTAATATCTTTGTATTTACTGTTCCTGACACTATTTTATTCTAATAATTCAGGAACCAAGCATGAGGCAGAAGAAAACAGTCGGCAAACTGAAACAAAGAATTCATTGTCCGCATCTGAGGGAAAGGTAAGACGCTCATCCCATCATGAACATCATATTCAGTAAATAACTCGCGTCTCATACTTCAGAAAAAGGAAAAGAGATATTTAGTTGTCATCTATACTATATTATAATAGACGAAACATTAAAAGTTTGGTAGTCGGTCGGTCGGTACTTGATGAAATTACTTATTACCCTTAATTTGATTATCTTTTTTAATACATCATGCCTAAAACGTCTACGAGCAGCCAAGTCTATTTTACACCATTTAGAATTCTATGTCACTTGAAATAGAAGAGTTCGAATTGGCCGAAGGAAAAAAAATGTGCGCAGGGAGAGTTGTGTTACCTAGCCAACCAGATTGAAATCGATATCAAAGCTATAATAAATAGCACAGAGTACAATTTGCTTCAAATATATTCATTTAGTTTTATTATTAAAAATAAAAATAAATGGGCTATTAAAAAAAATGGAGTTGTACATCTGCTAAATTACTAATATATACTAAACTATAATAGATATGTTGAGTTATAATTTATTTCAGTCGTTATCTCCTTATTTTAATTATTAAAAAATAATGATGTTATACACCTACTAAATTACTAAATCGATAAACCATTAGACATATTGTCCTCATCCTCTTAAACTACATCGTTTTCCTAAACTACGAACACAGTTCCGGCCTAATTATTTTATTTTATTGATTATAAATCTATAATTATTTTATATTTTTATAAATACATTAAAGTTTTTATATGGTTGAATAAATAAAATTTAAAAAATATTAATGGAAGCCGCTGCATCGCACCGCGCCAATAATATTTATTGTTTTGTTTTAACCCAATGCAGCAAATTCGACTATATTGAGCCCAAATGAATAGTGTATATTATTTTCTTTTATTCTAAAGATATTATAAGTACCAACGAATTATCATTTAATTTTAGGTTTCTTAAACAATTACTTTCTGAAATTATTTAATTGTCGTGAATTAATTAATTTTTTAATTTGACATAATTATATTATATAATATTATCGTTAAAAATTATGAAACCCCTGAAATAAAGAGATATATATATATATATATCTAGACATAGCAGGCGAGTAGAAAACGGTGTTTGGGTAGATATAGACGGTGTTCGGGTTAAAAAACAATAAATGCTACTGATGTTGTCAAAACAATTAGACTATTGAACCGCACTAAAAAACTTTAAAATAAAAAATAATTCGTTAGTTGATATAATGACATCAGGCTAAAAAATAATATATTTCTTACTCTTTTAACAACTATAATTGATACAATATTAAAATATAAAAAATAATATAACAATTATTTAAAACAACCGTGCATCGCACGGGTTTTAGGCTAGTAACATGTAATATTATGTCTGTCTTTTTAACTGGAGAATCCTTTGCAAATACAAGATTGACGCATCCTACGGAATATCAATATACATGTAAAAAGTCTACATTGCATATGTTAATATATAAAATTTACCTTTACATCCCAAGTAGGGGTGCAACTAGGCTGATTAGGGCTGGGTTGTGATCAATTAGGAAAGCTGGGAAGTAGTCAGACTAGACTTGTTTAGTTTTGACTTACATCTTGCCTCTTGGAGCCAGGGCATATTGTAATGAGCTGGTATACTTAACATTTTGATTACAAATATAGAATATTGTGTTCTGGGAGTCGGCACATTGAAATAAGTTTTATATTGCATTATATTAGTTACTATTAAGATTAAGCAGACATAATAACGATTTAGTTACTATTATTTTTTATTTTTTATTTTTTTTTGCTAAATTTTAGTTACTATTATTAACTGATTTAGCATACATATTAATGATTAATATGTATCACTCCATGTCTGAGCAACATTTGCAACTGAATTAATAGTGAAATTATTTTTTCCAAATGCTTCTTTAATGTTAACATGATGATGCATTTACAGTTCTTTTTTCTTCTTTTTAAATGTGGCACAGGTCTTTTGATTTAGAGTAGTCAATATTTATTAATCACATCAAGTTGTTCATTGGTAATACCTTGACTAGTGGAATGCTAAAGTAAACTTCTTGAGATACGCTAAAGTTAACTTCTACAACAATGTATACTTCGACTTATGCAACTTGATAAAGTAGACTTCCTGAGATACATTAAAACTGAAGAAGGATGGTAAATATGCTAAAATAGTACCTGATAGGACCTAAAGCATTAAATATTTTCGGAAATCTATGAATAAATGTCAAGGTCTGAAACAAGGATATACAACTTTAATTTCTGATAATGTGAAAAGATTGATACCTATGGAGTACTGTAACAAATGCAACTGACCCACCTGACTCCATATATGTTGTTGCAGAAGTTGTAGTTGGATGTTGTAGGTTCAAATCCTACAGAGCGTGATTCCGTTTCACTGAGTAGTGGGAATGTAGGATGAGGAATATGTGCCAAACCTTATAATTGACCTGAAAGATACAGGAAAGACTGCATTAAGTATAGTTTAACTTATTGACTATTCAGTTCTTTGTTGTGTAACTGGACTTCCTAAGTAGACCACACATATAATTTAGCTACCCATTTGGACTGGGACCACTTGGATGATTGAAATGGTAAATCTTTTATGGAACGGGAAGAAGTGGTTGTAGTCACGAGGTATATTGACGTTTCTATTAGGTTTGTGGCCTAATCATTTGGTTTGCATTGCTTATCGTATGTGCTTTAGAGATTAATTATGCTACAAGTTCTGCTTTAGAGATTAATTTATGCTAGCATAGAGATTGATGTTTGCTGCTGCTTATTTTCATTTTCCATTATCTGTTTTTACTTTCTGGATTCTGTTTTTGCTATAGCCATACTTTTCTTGTTTTCTTTGGGGTAGAAAGTACCTAATGGAGACGTGCATCAACAAAATCGAGAACTGCAACCACCATTAGGAAGGGCAGTAGATCAGAAAGTAAAGGAGATAAAAGATCAGGTCATTAGGGCCAAAGCATATTTGAATTTTGCACCGCCAAATAGCAATTCCCATTTGGTGAAAGAATTGAAGATGCGAATCAAAGAATTGGAACGTGTAGCAAGTGATACCACACGAGATTCAAACTTATCCAAGAGGTAAGTTCATTAGTTTCTTTTATCTTACATAATTACATTTGACATGTTTATCCTTTGGAGATGTAAAACCATTTTAAAGAAGCGTGGAAGAAAGATTCGTCGACGTATATACAATCTTAATTTTTCTAATTGTTCATCTTGTTCTGCTTTAAGCATCTGTTCTTTTCTCCTTCAGTATTTTACCTGTTATGTTGTATACTCTATGCATGATATGCTGTGAACACTAATTAAATTCTACCCTTTGCTTAATGTTTGGGTATCCATTGATACCTGTGCTGAATATAATTATGCCGGTTTGTAAAATTTAAAATATTTTCGGTCATATAGGGATAAAGATGAACTAGCATTAAAAAAGGAAACAAACTCGATTATAATAATGATTTATGTAGAGGAATATGCTCCGTGTTTGTGTCATTTATGTCTGTAGTGGAGAGATGAATTAGCTTTAGTTGTCATTTTTAATGGATTGATTAAGGAATGCAATGTCTTTCTTAGTTTAAAAATAATCAGCTTCATATACGATTGTAAAATGAATTCTTCAGGGCTTTGCAGAGGTCAAGTTTAATGGAGGTGACTTTGTCAAAAGCCAATCGTGTATACCCTGATTGTAATGATATGGTCAAAAAGCTCCGTGCTATGACATACAATGCTGAAGAACTAGTCCTGGCACGGAAGAAGGAAACAACTTTTCTAGTTCAGCTTGTTGGAAGGACTACTCCAAAAGGTCTTCACTGTCTCTCTATGCGGTTAACTGCAGAATACTTTGCACTTGAACCTGAGAAAAGAAAGCTTCCCAACCAGGACTTGCATGATGCAGATTCATATCATTTTGCTATCTTCTCCGACAATGTATTGGCTTGTTCAGTGGTTGTGCAGTCAACCATTGCTGCTGCTCGGGTATGTAGTGAAGTTTCAATTTACACTCAGTTATTGTTTCTAAAGATAGCATGAGTATGCCCAAACGGAACTGATAAATAGAAAAATATTATATAAAATTGAAATGAGTAACTACTGTTCGCTAAAGTAGTATTTTACTAATAATCTCACTTGTAGTCAAATCCTTACTTGTAAATAAGGATGTTTTTTTGCTTAATTGTAGTAACTATAATAGATATGCAGCAGCCCTGTTGATGGAATACGTTATGAAAGAAATATATCACTAATGTTGGAGAAAGAGGGTTAGTACTTGTATGCACTTGGTGTAATTACTTAATTACTGCTAGGGTGTAGATTTGGTACTTTTGGTGAACCATTAGATTTTAGAATCTTCGAGTGCACAGGTATACATAGATTCCAGTACCTTTTTCTTATATTTATAGGCCGAAACTGAAAAGTGAAAATCCTCAGTATGTCCATATTTAAACCAATCATAGTTTTGTTGCACAATGTCAAGCTATTATTTTGTATATTTGTGAAGCACATAGTGAGATTTTAATTGTAACTGGACTCCTGCAGGAACCGGAGAGGATCATCTTCCATATAGTAACAGATTCTCTCAATTTACCCGCAATGTCAATGTGGTTCTTGTTATATCCTCCTGATAAAGCCACAATTGAGATCCAGAGCATAGCCAAATTCAAATGGCTGTCCAATAACATTGATATAACAAAGCAAAAGGAAGATTCTCCTGACACAAGATATAATTCTGCACTGAACCACCTTCGGTTCTATCTACCGGACATGTTTCCCAAGCTGAACAAGATAGTGCTCCTTGACCATGATGTGATTGTTCAAAGGGACCTGACAGAGCTTTGGAAAATTGAGATGATGGGAAAAACGAATGGTGCAGTGGAAACTTGTCAAGTTGACAATCCTTCGTTTCGTAGTATGGATATGTTTATTAATTTTTCAGACCCATTTGTGGCAAGCAAGTTTGATGTTGAGGCATGCACGTGGGCATTTGGGATGAATATATTTGATTTGCAAGAATGGAGAAGAAGAAATTTAACCAGGGACTACGAGGAATATCTGCTACTGGTAATGCATACAAGCTTATTTTATGCTGTAAATAATTAATTTATCACCTTTAAAATCATTCATTTTTTATGAAATTTGTGGTCAAATTTAAGTTAATATTGAGCTTGCTAAAAACCATGCATCTTTTGATAAGTTCTGGAGATCAATTTTATTCCTCGCCAGTTTATTGACATGTTTTGCTGTTCAGGGTAAGCAAAGGCCGTTATGGAAAGCTGGTAGCTTGCCTTTAGGATGGATCACCTTCTACAATAACACTGTGCCCTTGGACAGTAAATGGCATGTTCTGGGGTTGGGGTATCAATCCGGTGTCAAGCAGCCTGATATTGATCAGGCTGCAGTGATACACTATGATGGTATCATGAAGCCATGGCTAGACATTGGACTTGAGAAATACAAGCTCTACTGGAGGAGACGGATAAACTATAGCCTACCATTTTTGCAACAGTGCAACATTCAATAATAGTTAGATCAACATAGAAGTCTGATTATCACTCTGACAAACTACATGAGTTGACATAAAATTTCTATATGATTCTATACATTTTTTAATGTAAATTTCAACTCATATGACCCCTCTCAGTTCTCAATTCTTTCAACCTTCAGCATTAGGTGCCAATTCAAGTTTAGCAATAATAGTGAATAAGATAGTTCTGTGGGATGTGGTTGTACTCTTGGATTCTCTGTATATAATTCCTGATAGAGCAGGGTATTGTTTTGTTACACTTAATCTCGATAGATATTTTGCAGCAAGAATAATAGTAATTAGATTCTAAGTTTTTTTTTCTCGAAATCAGATTGGCCTGGTTTGATATTTAGTATATTCTTGTTAATGGACATACATGCATATTAGTAGCTTTTTCGTTGCCGTTGGCAATGTGATTTTAGTTGTCAAGTATTGGAAATTGTTGACCGGGTTCATTGGAAGTTTACCTCATTTTTGCCGTTGGAAGTTTACCCAGGTCAAAAACTGGGGGGATTTACTATTGTATCTTAAATCTTTTTCATTGTCTGGGAAACGCTCTTTGGTTGTAGCGAATTGAGATAAAGGTTGTGGCTAGTATGGCTTTAGTTTTAGGATGACGTGGAAGAAATCATCTGGGTGGATGTAAAGTTAATCCAGCCTGTCTATTCATTATCCAATAAGTTGTGGTGCTGCAGTGTGGTTGAGCCAACCAAATGAATGTTGTTGTAAGATATTTTTCGTAAAGCCTTGTGAAAACAGAGTAATTGTAATACCACAAGTTTTGATCTTCATCTAAATCATAGATTCTTAGTAATGGCAGCAATTACAGGTTGCAACTTCGCAATGGTGGTCACCAGTATGGGCATTGGGCAGAAGGTACCTGCTGTGCGCTCTGTTGTTGGTATGATTTCTTCTGTTCCCTTGTTACATTGAAAACAACACACTAAACCAAAACCAATATAGCATTCTATTCCGAAGTAAGGTTTTGAGAGCTAAAAAATAAGAATTTCAACCATATATCAAAAAATAGACATAGTTTAACATATTCATTTCGTTCTATAAAGTAAGACTGAGTATTCCATATTTCCATGTTTGAGGAGAATGCGAGTTATCATATATATATATGCACTAAATCTCAATCAAAACACAAGTTATTGTCCCTTATACAAACTAGTTATCATATATACTGATGTCATACATACCTGAAGGGTTGCCTGTGATGCCAAGAGGGGAAAAAGTGAGATGTTCAATGGAAGGGAGGTGTAGCAGTAGCATAGACTCTAAAGTGGGGATGGGAGCATCGTTAGTTGCGGTGGCCACTGGTGCAGCCATGTCAAGCAGCCCGGCAGCTATGGCTTTAGTTGATGAGAGATTAAGTACAGAAGGAACGGGACTTCCTTTTGGTTTGAGTAATAATCTTCTTGGGTGGATTCTATTGGGCATGTTTGGTTTGATTTGGTCTCTTTATTTCATCTACGCCTCTGGCCTTGATGAGGATGATGATTCCGGATTGTCCCTGTGAACACCTGCTGGTTGACACATAGCTGTTGTATACTATACTTAAAATTCCCATTGCACTTTTGACTATACTTGAATGACCAACCTATAAAGGAAGTGAGGGAGATTCCATGCGCTAATATGTACTTGTAAAAGTTTAATCGCATACATATTTCGTCAAGCTTCTGCAAGTAAATGCAGCTATGGTGGCAACATATTTGAAGAAATGGTTGCTTTCTGTGCATGCTGTCATTTAAAAAACGTTATGCATTTAAAAATAATTTGCTTA
The DNA here is from genome assembly GCF_009905375.1 of Apium graveolens. Classification (NCBI taxonomy): domain Eukaryota; kingdom Viridiplantae; phylum Streptophyta; class Magnoliopsida; order Apiales; family Apiaceae; genus Apium; species Apium graveolens. The sequence continues at coordinate 140,601,384 of NC_133657.1, forward strand.
GAGGGATAAGTGATGTGGATAACTTTGGGAGCACATAACTCGTTCTCTGCATAACATTTAACTAGTGTGATACACGATCATTTTAATTATTATATATTATAAATTATAATTTTAATAATATTTTGCTTGTATGATTCGATCTTATATTAGTTGAATAATAATTTTTAAAATTATATCTAATCTTTCTCTTTAATTTGATCTGTTGAGTGATCAAAAAATAAAAATCAAAATTTTAATATTTGGTATTTAATTTTTATCTTTAATATAATAGATATAGATAGATTTGTCTGGCAGTTAAAAAACACATAACCATAATATCTTTCTCAAGAGATGTATGCAAAGCAACAAAGGGTTGATCATCTCATATTGTCACCTCTCCTTACCTATAATTTTGTCACATATACTTATATAGGGAATCAAATCAAATTTAAGCACTCCGATTCAAAGACTCTTTACTTAAAAGTTTAAGTTAAGAGAAAATGCCGTTTGGCACTTCATATTTCTGCCACATATGGGCCGAAAGCCCATTATTAATTTGGACGTACTGTTTGGCAAAAATATGAAACCCATCATTTATCCTCAAAGTTGGTTGACCCCACAATCCCATTCAGCCATTCTCATTCTGCATTTTCTTATTTTGCAGCCGAACAATTTAATATCATTTCCTTTACCTAACAAAATATATTCCCTGTCCACTTTGCACAACGCAACTAACCTTCTTGTTTCAATTAGTAAACAATTATTTTTTTATTTTTGTATTGACGTATTAAAAATATTATATTAAAATATTTAAAGTAAATTTTAAATTTTATTTTTGTCTTCATGAATAATATATATTATATAATTTTATTATGGGGTCATTATTCTTACTTTATTTTTTAAAAAAATTCATGTATCAAAATTATTAATTTATGTAATTTGTAATTTATATTTTAATTTTGTTACAAAAAAATTACAAACTTATAAGTTCTGATTTACCAAACACATTATCAACTTATAATTGATTTATACGTAAAATTATCCAAACACCTAAATAACTTATCTTTTCAACTTTAATTTATAAGTTACATTTTTTAAGAAACCCCAAACGGGCCCATAGTTAGGGAATCGTTTTGCTCCCTGTAGTGATTGCTCATTTTAAAAGTATTGTTTTATATGGAATTTATACTTAATTTTATTCGATATCGAATAAATTAGATGTAAATTTCTTTTTTGTCTTTGCTAAATATTATTAGAGTAAAATAATTTTTTGATTCCCTTTCATGGAATGAAAATTGGAAAATTTTTAACATGTGTGACCCCGGGTGTAAACGAGCCAAACGGTTCGTGAGTTACTCGATATTGGCTTGTAAAAAATTTGAGTTCGACTCGAAAATAATCAAGCCGAGTTCGAACTTTTAGAATTTTTTATCGAGCTCGAGCTTCAAATTACTCGACTCGTAAGTTTCGAGAGCCTTATCGAGCTTCTATTATTTTTAATTTTTTTATTAAAAATATATTTTTATTATAAATATTAATATTTTTGATATATTATCGAATTAAACTTGAGCCGAACTCGAGTTAATTACATTTCAGGTTTTTTTAATATTTAGTAAAATAATTCAAGTTTTCAAACTGAACTCGAGCCACCCGAACATTTTATGAGCTGAGATTTAAATTTCGAGCTTGAGCTCGAGTTCAAGTTGAAACCCGAAATATTTTAATTAAGTTAAAACTGAGTCTAACAGTATTAACCTCGGCTTGGCTCGATTACATCCGTGACCCCTTACGGAGCAATTGGATATTAGACAACACATCTTTGAGGTTTAAAAGTATTGTTTTGAATAATATTGATTATACTTTGGAAGAACAATTTATTGATACTGAAGTTTGCATGTATATGTCCTGAATTTCTGACCAAAGTGAAGGGGATAAACATGTGGGCTGCGACGAGCTTTCCTGATCCAGCTACCCCTTGGCCCGGACATTAATTATCCCTTTATGGAACATTCAACTCTCTATTTTTCACTTATCTTGTGTTACACAAATTTTAAAATTATATGCGTCGCAAGATAAAATTGTATTCTCGCCTTCTTTAATTTCGATTTCACATTGGTGCTGCTTTGTTATTCAAATGCATTTTTCCGGATTTTTTCCCCGGTTCTTCTCGGTAAAGTTGAATTCTCGGCTTCTTTAGTTTCGTGTTCATATTTATTCTTCTTTATTATTCAAATGCATATTTTCGTGTCTTGTAGGTTGGGCTGAATTTGAGCTTAGACATAACATATACTTCGAAACGAGTATATGTTAGGACCTCTGAAACGAGTTATCAAAATCGTTCTCAAAATACAGATGTGTAAAGTGAATTGCTTAATAACTTTGCGGATGATTAAATGAAACCCGCGGTGTATATATATGTTCCGAGAAATTGATAAATGGGGAAATTTTTGGAACAAATTGGGGTTTCGATCACTGAATTTGTAATGACTGAGTTATCAAGCCTAGCGAGGCTTTGAATAATTTAAAAACTTGATGGAAGAGGATAAATTAGCGTTGTTAGGAAACAGAAGATGAGGTATTCAGGAACCGGAAAAAGAAGAATTTATGCGTGTGAGAATATATGATCAAATTTGTAAGTATGTATGTGAAACGTTAATAGAAGAATGGTGAGAGGCAAAGTAGTGATGATTAATTGTGTATGTATGGTGGCATAGAAGATAGACAAAAAACAAGCAGCATAAGTTAAAGCGTACCGTGAGGTAATTAAATAAATGTCCAATCCAACTTTTGGTGGAAAGCGCAGCTAGCAGAGAAAGGAGTAGGAAGAAGCTGCCAAACTCAGGATGGATATCGCCATGATTTTTTATATTAATACAATGAAAGCCCCCCCCCATACACACACAGATATATATATATATATACGGTTACATGGTTTGATGGCGCTATCCTTCCTGAGCTTTGCAGACCCTCCTCCTATTATGAATTTACTTACTTTTCGATCTTCTGCTAAACATAATAAATCTGCGCAGTTTGTTTGTATGTACATACAACTACTTAAAAAAAGTGGTAGAACAAACAGCTAAAGCTCATGTATCGTAAATATTCGGTGGTGCGGAAAGAAATATATAGGAAGGACAAGGACAGAATATATGGGGTTAGGCTTTTACCAAGTAAAGGATACATACATCTGTTCGTGGGAGTACGGATTGCATTATATCATTACAATCGTTCGTTTTAATCATCTTCTATTATGTGGTGGTAACTCTATTTCTTCCCGGATCTTCTCCTCTCTCACGTAAACTCGAGCCCTGTCCACGTGGCGGATGATGTGTGGTTAACCTGCTATGTAGGGGACTCTGCAAAATAGAACCGGAGGAGGGGCTGCGTCCCTGCAGCAACTCCGGTGTGAGAATAAGAATGAGGTTTCTTGAAGAAGAAGAATAGGGAAGAAGGAGATATTCAAACTATCTGTATGGTGGTGTGTGTACAGGTGTGTAGCAGCCAAAATATTTCTTAACCCCTAAAACCCTTTTCTTGGGTCCTTTTATAGGCTCCCACATTTAGGATTTTTGGGGTTTGTACCTCTTCATCCTAACCCTTGATCATTCTTGGTTGTTGAGTGATTGGATGGTTTAGATGGACTGTGGGCCTGACTGTCCTTTTTGCACCTGGGTTGTCTTGGAATCCTTACCTATGGACGGCTGGGATGTAGTTGTTCCATTTTTGGTAACATGAGACAGTTGACATTTTTGTCATTTGTCACGTGTTCCAGGGACCACCCCGGTTTGGGCCTGGGGTGTTCCCTATCTGGGTTTTTGTATCACTTCATTTGGGTCTGATTATTATTGGGTCTGATTATTAATGGCCTATCATGTAGTACATACATTGCAACATACGCTACGACTTACGTGTGTTTATATATCTACAAATCAAAATAGTTACTACTGCAACTTAAAACTCAACTTGCTTTTCACAAGGTTGTCAGCGAGCATCTCCGATGGGGGATGATGGTTTCAATGCCAAGTGGTATAAGGTGATCATGTGATGTAAGATGGTTTGACATAATTATTAGTACTCCTCTAAGTTGCTCGAATATTATTGGGTGTCGAGTGAACTGAAAAATTGGCATCCTATAAAATAACAAATTTTATTTGTGTTCTGAATGTGCATAAATATTATTTCTTTAATATTATTTCAAAAAAAAATATTATTTCTTTAATATATTTATATTATGCAATTTTTTATTAAAATACTCTCCCCGTCCCATTCAATTGTGTATAATTTTTTTTAATATTTGACACGCACTTTAAGATAAATATAAAATATATTTTCATAATTTATTTTTTGACTTTTTTATATTAAAATTCAAATAACAAATTTTTATTCAAAAAAAAATTTAAAAACTATTTAAGAAACTATAGTGTAAAGGAGTATTATATGTGCCTAAGCTCCGTCCCCAATGTATAGTATTTGGGGCACAGAGGGAGTAGTAAAATTAGGACCTTGGATTGCCACTCATTCAATTATTTTTTAAAACAATTATTGCTAAAAATGACAGGGAGTAGTAAAATTAGGACCTTAGATTGCCACTCATTCAATTATTTTTTAAAACAATTATTGCTAAAAATGACGTGTAAAACAATTTTTTAAAACAATTATTGTATAAACATCCATATTCATTTACTTTGCATGCACTGTTTTGACAAATTTCATTTACTATTGGTAATGTAACAACTAAGATTTTGCCTAATGTAACTGCTGAACTTTAAAAACTCGTTCAACCCAATTCAAACCGAACCAACCCGACATACAAGGGGTAGGGTTGGGTTGTGTTTTTCTTATGAGTCGGGTTAATAATTTTCAAACCGATTTAATTGGGTCGGGTTGCTAAAATGTCTCCAACCCGACCCATGTGCACCCATAACTGTAATGCTCTAACAAACTTTTTAGGGGTCGTTTGGTTCTTTGGGTGGTATCGGGTTGGAATCAGGAATCGGGTTAAACTGGTATGGGTTTGGAACTTGATACTTGATATCACCTGTTTGGTTCAAAATAGGATGAGAATATATCTCGTTGATAAACTAATTGGAATCAAGAATTAAAAGACATTTAATTATTATTTTTTGTTAATTAATTATTTTAATATTAAAATCTAAAATTATACACGATCACTTGACAATCATAATTAGTAAGGCTAAAAATATAATTTTTTTGAAAAACATCTAAGGCTAAAGATATTTTTACAAATATACTATAATTTTTTAAAAAAATTGCAAAAATACTTTTTTATTAAAAAAAAATGCTATTTTCCAATTTTTTTACGAAAATACTGTTTAATGCACTTGATTCAATTAGATGCAATTTTCGACGAATTTATGCCACTCCATGTAACCTCAAATATAACCAAAAAAAATTGATTCAACTAATTGTATGTCTGCTTGATTTTGGTTGATTCTATATTTTTGCCAAAAAAATTAGAAGATAGTAAAATTGCTAAAAGAAATAAATAAAAAAAGCTAGTATTTTTGATAATTTTTCTTACTAAAATATGAGTTTATAAATATTTTTACGTAGTATTTAAAAAAATTAAATATACATTCACATTTTATATTCATCAATATTAAAAGTAGAGCTAAAAAAAGAATTATACTTTAGTTAAAAAGAAAGACTAGAGAAAATAATGAAAACGATACCCAAAAGTTTGATTTAACTCATACCAGCTATTCACATGGGTTTCTAAACCCCATACCTCATGGGTTTCAGGAATGAGTTTGAAAACAAAAATAATTTAACCAAACACATGGTATGAGTTTTATCCATTCCAATCACATACCTTATATCCAGATTTATTGAAACAAACACCCCCTTAATGGTCTTACATCCCAATCCTATATTTGATCGGGTCATATTTAATTAAACAAAATACCTAAATCAAATTTTGCTGCAACTACTTGGGTTTTCAAAGTACAAAACTATTAATTTTAATTTATTAAGTTTGCTATCTTTCGAGTTTCGACAATCAAGATAGTTGTATCATGGTATCATGTCTATAGACTCGCTATAGTTATTTTTTTTGCTAATATTTTTATATTATAAATATAATAGAGTCGAATAACAAATAACTCAGTTCAAGTGATTTCTGTAAACAACCGCAGTCGAGTTGTATAACTGTGTCTTCAAGGCAATTGTAAAATCCAATTTTAGCGCCTAATTCTATAAGCAATTCAGTGAAATTAAGAGACAAAAAATTCCTACCTTGATTCAACAACCGAGAGTCCTGAGTCAATAACCGAGCTATTGATTGCTACTGATCAGCGGCTTTGCTTCGATCCAACAACGGAGCTGTTGATTGGTATTGATCAGCACCGGGTGAAATAATTAGAGAACTAGTGTTTTATGAAGTGGAAATAGATTTAAATCCATGTCCTTCATTTTACACTTGAAACCGATTGTCTGTTTCTAGCAGTTACTAACTTGATTCAGATACACATCAAACCTTTGACACAGGTTTCCGAGAATAATAACTATCTATTAATTTCTTGAAGAAATTGAGTTGCACATCTTACCTTTGTTGAGCGTAAACACAGTGTCACTGTTCAAGTAGCTCTGTGGAAATTTCATTTTGTGTGTAGATATATGGTTAGTTTAATAACATTTACACTGCTGTAATATTTTTTTTAATAAACGCTTGAAACCCTCTAGCGTTGCCATTTCATTCACAAAGAAGAATGTAATTTTCCTCTGACTTGAAACTTTCCGTTTATTACTCAGATCCATTGTTGCCAAGCAAAAAATATATGCATTCTGATCTCTCTATTTTCTGCATCAGAACTGTGAAGAATGTGATGATAGTGGGGGTTCTAAAGATACAAGATCTGTCTGAACCTGTGAAGGAATAGTGGACAAGGAACCATCATAAGCAGGAGCATCATATGCGGAACCGTTAATTGTTACTGAGATCCTTGTCTCAAGCACTTAAAACTAGATCCTTGTCATTGGTATTACTACACATGTAGGATGGCTTCAAAATTTAGAGTGTCAGCTAATTTAAGTTGAACTGAATACAAAAGGAGAGAGAGATGGAAAAAATTCTAGATACCTTCTGGTATTCAATAGATAGATTATTAAATTCATCAAATTTCCTGTCCTTTATTTCGCTTCTATGATGGTCAGCAAACACCAAAAATATTTAATCAAAATGTAATATACGTGAACTTAAATAATAATAATAATAATAATAATAATAATAATAATAATAATAATAATAATAATAATAATAATAATAATAATAATAATAATAATAATAATAATAATAACTAGTGAAGAATTGGAATTTAGTTAAAATAAAAATTATAAAAGATTTTTTTTTTTATAAAAAGGTTAGTGTATAACAAACTCTAGCAGCAATCGGTAATTAATTCCGTGTATATATACATACCTCTCCTTGGTAAGATAACCCTAAAAAAAAAATATAGTGAGAGCTGTAGCAGCAGGGGAGTAGAGGCGATAGACGATAGAGTGCGAAGTTATTTTAGCTTTTAGGTTTGGTGCTGCAAGTGATAGGCAAACAAGGTACTCCAAATATCTTTTTGAATCTATACTTTTAAAGACTTATTATAGAATTATTTTTGTAGTTGTTAAGTTTGAACACACCTGTCACTTTGTTATGTAATTAAGGCATTGGTGTCAACAAGCATCACTCTTTTTTTCGGTCATGTAACTCATTGTAAATTGTTAGCAATAAGTCTGATACACATGTTGATGTTATTTAATTATTATATTATGATACCGTAAATTGGCTTTGTACTAGTATCTGTTTATGCATATGTTTAATCTGATGCTATAATATTAGTTAATAATTAAATTATTATGTTATTTTATGCATATGTGGTTATTCCTACGTTGCAATTAAAATAATTCAAGTATATTTATATAGGTTCCTAATATTCATGTTAGTTAAATTACTTGCACATTATTAGAAATTATGGGATACATTTTCACTAATTTCATACTTTATTATATATATATATATATCTATATCAATTACAAAAAAAAAAAAATTCTTTATTCGGTGTCTTGTACTTGTTCAATTGTAATAGTTTTAATGTTAATATTTAAATATATATAATGTTGTTTTTTAGGATTGTTAGCCATGTTTAGTTGATTAACTTATTTGACTATGCCATACTATTCTATAAAATTTTGTTAGCTAGCAATGTGTAGTACTACTTACATAATTGTTGGCTTTTACTAGGTTTATACTTATAAATATAATAATGGGATGGTTTCGGGTCTGTGTCAAATTCGATTGTATAGTATATGATTAGGAGCCGTTAAATTGCATATATAAATTTTATTTTATTTTCGTAATTGCTTATTAATTTGAAAAAAAAAAAAAAAAAAAAATATTAACTGTAAATTATAATCTTGCAACTTAGATCGGGGCCCGGGAATTTTGAGGACAGTGTGCGGATTTCATTAATATTTTAGCTACGATTTTAAGGTACGGATTCTGTCCCCTTTTATTCAGCGCTACTCCTCTTGTCCATTATATATATTTGATTCATTCCGTTCTACTTTCTGTTCATTCCGTTAATATTTGCTTGGACCGTTTTAACTTCCGAAAATTATTTTAAAATTTGATTTTGAAAATTTAGATATCTGTTTACGCGGTTTTCAAAAATTATTTATGACACCCACCTGTTTTGGAAATTTGTATCATTTGTCTCAGGTGAGTTTTAAATTTTGCGAGAATATTTATTTTGAACCCTTAGTGTTATTTAGGGTATACCGAGTTAACCAGCTGTAGGGGTACTACAGCCATGTCATTGCGGCACCAGTGACATGACACTTCCGTGACAGTGTGATTGGTCACGGCGTATCCTTCTGTTAGCTCTTGGGAGGAGCTTTTGCGCATTTGATATTTGTTCAGGATACGTGGGTGCACCCAGAGTTTGATTTGTGATTTGATTTATGGTGACGTTGTATATGCCGTACATGTTATCCATTATGTTGCACGCATTAGGTACCCTATGATGTGTGTATTTGTATCTGTTCTGATCTCGGTATGAAATATCCTAACCCCTTGTTGTTTCAGCCTTACTTATTTTTAAAATTGTTGTTTATTTGAAAATTGCTGATTATTTATTTCTGATCTTTTGTTTTATAATTGTATTCCAAATCCGTACTGGGCGTTTGGCTCATGCCGTATTCTTTTTCTGGCAGGTGCTTAGGGGGATCTGGGACTGTGTGATGGAGAGCTCCCTTTATTTCGTTCTTAGGATTTCAGACTCCTATCATTATTCAGACATAATAACTTATTAGAGATTTCAGCATTTATATATTTGGTTTAGACATTTTGGAGATTTAATATTATTTTGGAGATTTAGACTGTTTAATTATTGTTAGAAATATATTAGTGTTCTGTTTGCAGGTTTATGGATTTTAAGTAATATTTCCCTTCTATTTTAAGAAGGGGGTGTTACAGAGATGGTATCAGAGCTTAGGTTCTTTCTTGTAGAAAGCCTACTTAGGTTGACCTGTGAGATTGGGTAGACGATAGGATGGGTGTTCCATTTAATTTCGTTTCATTATGCTCTTTATCGTTTCATTTTGTTTCATCATATTTATTCTCGTAATCTTCATACGTTCACTATCTTATGTTGTAGATGCCTCCTAGACGTGATCCTTTTCATATTGACCCCGTTCAGCTTACTGAGATGATAGGGCAAGCAGTGGCTCAGGCTGTACAGCAGGCCTTGGTAAACCAAGGAAATCAGAATGGAGAAGGAAATCATAATGGAGAGGGAAATCAAAATGGACACGGAAATCAGAATGGCAATGGAAATCAGAATCAGAATGGTCAGGGCCATCAGCTAGAGCCGTTTGTATGGTTGGAGAGGTTTGTGAAGCAGAAACCAGACTCTTTTAGTGCAGCACCGACTCCTATTGATGCTGAAAATTGGATTGTTCATCTCGAAAAGATTTTTGATGCACTAGGTTGTGATGAGATTCAGAAGGTCAGGTTAGCTGTGTATAAGTTGGAGGGTGATGCTCAAAGATGGTGGAGAGGAGTGAAAGCTACTAGAGGGGAGCAGTATGCAGAGGCTTTGGAATGGCAGGGATTCAAGGAGGTGTTCTATGAGCAGTACTTTTCTAATGCTGATAGGGAGGCTTATTTGAGGGAGTTTCATTCTATTATGCAGCACCAGGATGAGAGCATTACTGATTATATGGCGAGGTTTATAAGGTTGGCTGGATTTGATGGGACAGTTGCAGGGACTGCTGCGCAGCAGGCTGATAAATTTAAATGGGGGTTGAAGTCTCATCTGAGGGGTTCCATAATTTCTTTTAAATTTGATAATGTGGCAGAGGCGGCTGATGCAGCAAAGGATGTTGAGAAGGAGCGCATAGATTTCAGGACTTCCAGGTCTAACAGTGGTAATAAGAGGACTAGGGATGATCAGGGTTTTGCACAGGGTAGACAGTGGTATGGAGGTCAGAATGGTCAGCAAGGACAGTGGCGCGGACATAATCAGAATAGGGGTGGTCAGTCATTCCACGGCCGGAATCAGTATGTTGGTCAGCATCAGAATCGGCAGTTTCAGCGACAGAAGCAGCCTAGACAGTGGCAGAATCGTCAGCAGGGACAGAGCCGTTACTCAGTGTATGGGGGAAACCCCAATATGATTCCAGTGGCTCCTTGTGCTACATGTGGTGGACATCATCCAGGTAGAGCTTGTTACAGACAGACTGGGGCTTGTTTCTTGTGTGGTAGCATGTCCCATAAGGCAAGGGATTGCACAGTGTCACGCAACCCTGGTGGAGGAGGAGCTGGCGGTGGTAGTGGTAGTGGAAGTCAGCAGAATCCTACAACCAGAGTGTTTGCATTGACTGCAAATCAAGCAGCAGCTAATTCAGGTACCGTTTCAGGAACACTTCTTGTTGGTAGACGTGATGCTTATGTGTTATTTGATACTGGTTCAACCCATTCTGTTGTGTCTTTATCGTTTGTTCGTCATCTAGGCGTTGCACCTTCATTATTATATCCTCATATGTCTATTTCTACCCCGATGGGGAATTCTGTTATTATTTCTGATGTGTATCGAGAGTGTCCGATAGCTGTTGTAGATAGAAGTTGTAAGGTTAACTTGCTTCCAATGGAGATGCATGACTTTGACATTATTTTGGGCATGGATTGGTTGAGTGAACATCGTGCCACAATTGATTGTCAAGGAAAAAGGGTGATCTTTGGGGATGCAGATAAACCAGAATTTGTATACCAAGGGTCTCAACCGAAGGGGGATGTTAAGTTAATTTCTGCTCTAAAGGCAAGTAAATTGTTGTCTAAGGGCTGTGATGGCTACCTTGCTTTCGTGAAGGATACATCGAAGGATGAACCTCGCATCGAGGATTATCCAGTTGTGAGGGAGTATGAAGATGTGTTCCCCGATGAGCTACCAGGTTTGCCACCACATAGAGAGGTGGAGTTTACTATTGAACTTGTTCCAGGTGCCGAGCCTATTTCCAAGGCGCCTTACCGTATGGCACCACTTGAGTTGCAAGAATTGAAGGAGCAGTTGCAAGAGTTGTTGGATAGGGGATTTATTAGGCCAAGTGTGTCTCCTTGGGGCGCTCCTGTGTTATTTGTGAAGAAGAAGGATGGTTCCATGAGGTTGTGCATTGACTACAGGGAGTTGAATAAGGTGACTGTCAGAAACAGGTATCCTTTGCCACGCATTGATGACTTGTTTGATCAGTTACAAGGGGCGAAGTACTTTTCGAAGATAGATTTGAGATCTGGTTACCATCAGTTACGAGTTAGGGAGGAAGACATTCCGAAGACTGCATTTCGCACTCGTTATGGTCATTATGAGTTTCTCGTGATGTCCTTTGGGTTGACGAATGCACCCGCAGTATTTATGGATTTGATGAATCGGGTCTTTCATGATTATCTGGATAAATTCGTGGTGGTCTTCATCGATGATATCTTGATATACTCTAGGAGCAGAGAGGAGCATGAGGAGCATTTACGTACTGTACTTGAAATTTTGAGGGAGAAGAAGTTGTTTGCGAAATTTTCCAAGTGTGAATTCTGGTTGGAGGAAGTGGCATTCTTGGGGCATGTTGTATCTGGTAGGGGCATTGAGTTGGATCCTGCGAAAGTCGAGGCTATTACTAATTGGCCCAGACCTAGCAATGTGACAGAGGTAAGGAGTTTCTTGGGTTTGGCAGGCTACTATAGGCGTTTTGTGGAAGGTTTCTCTTCCATAGCTTTACCATTGACTCAGCTAATGAGGAAGGGAATTAAGTTCGAGTGGAATGATGATCGTGAGAAGAGCTTTCAAGAGTTAAAGAAGAGGTTGGTGTCAGCTCCAATACTTGTGTTGCCATCAGGGAGTGGAGGTTTTCAGGTGTATAGTGATGCTTCTAAGAGAGGATTGGGGTGTGTTCTTATGCAGCATGGGAAAGTGATTTCTTACGCCTCTAGGCAACTTAAACCTTATGAGGTGAACTATCCTACCCATGACTTGGAGTTAGCGGCTGTCGTATTTGCTTTGAAGATTTGGAGACATTATCTTTATGGAGAGACTTGTGATATCTTTACTGATCACAAGAGTCTAAAATACATCTTTACTCAGAAAGAGCTTAATATGAGGCAGCGGAGGTGGCTTGAACTTCTTAAGGATTATGATGCAAATATTCAGTACCATCCAGGGAAGGCGAATGTAGTGGCAGACGCTCTTAGTAGGAAGAACTTGGGGAGTGTTGCATCTCTCATTACTCAGCCGCACCTTATTTCAGATGTGGAGCGCTTGGGTGTTGAGTTGTATGTTAGAGGATCAAGTGGTAGCATTGCAAATTTGAAAGTGGAACCGAATCTTGTTTCAAGGGTTAAGGAAGCTCAGAAGAGTGATACAGGTTTGGAAGCTATTAGATCTGAGGTGGCAGGTGGAAAGCAAACACAATATCATGTCGATGATGAGGGTGTGATGTGGTTGGGTAGTAAATTGTGCGTGCCCGCAGACCCGACGATTCGTGAGGAAATTTTGAAGGAAGCTCATAGTTCTTCATTTTCTATTCATCCAGGTTCCACCAAGATGTATGGAGATTTAAAGAAGCATTTCTGGTGGAGTGGAATGAAGGGAGATATAGCAGAATTTGTGGGAAAATGTCTTACATGTCAACAAGTGAAGATAGATCATCAGAGGCCTAGTGGACTGTTGCAGCAGTTAGATATTCCAGTTTGGAAGTGGGTTAGAATTACTATGGATTTTGTAACTCATTTGCCGAGGACTTTCAAGAAGAATGATGTCATATGGGTGGTGGTTGATAGACTTACTAAGTCCGCTCACTTCTTGCCTATTAAAGAAACTACTCCTGTTCATGAGTTGGCAGAGATTTTTCAGCGAGATATTGTTAGACTTCATGGTGTACCTGTGTCGATAGTTTCTGACAGGGATACGAGATTTACATCGCGTTTTTGGAAGGGGTTCCAGCAAGCTTGGGGTACGAGGCTTAATTTTAGTACAGCTTATCATCCGCAGACCGATGGACAGTCAGAGAGGACGATTCAGACATTGGAAGATATGTTGAGGGCTTGCGCGTTAGAGTGGACAGGTGATTGGGACAAGTACCTGTATCTGGTTGAGTTTGCGTACAATAATAGTTGGCACGCGAGTATTGGTATGCCACCATTTGAAGCTTTGTATGGTAGGAGGTGTAGGGCACCATCTTGTTGGGATGAAGTTGGTGAGAGAGTTATTGAAGGGCCAGAGTTAGTTAGAATTACTAATGAGAAGGTAGAGAAAGTTAAAGAAAGTTTGAAGGAAGCACGATCTCGTCAAAAGAGTTACGCGGACCAACATAGGAAGTTTGGGGGATTTGAGCCAGGTGATCATGTGTTCTTAAAGGTGTCGCCTTGTAAGGGTGTGAAGCGTTTTGGTATGAAGGAAAAGCTTAGTCCGAGATATGTTGGCCCTTTTGACGTTATGGAGAAAGTAGGGGAAGTATCTTATAGAGTTGCGTTGCCACCACAACTATCTCATGTGCATAACGTGTTTCATGTGTCGGTTTTGAGGGGCTACAAATATCATCCATTGCACGTAGTTCAGTATCCATTGCATAAGATTAGAGAAGATCTTTCTTGTGAGGAAGAAGCTGAGGTTATCTTAGCTCGAGAGGAGCGAGTTTTGAGGAAGAATACCATTCCATTTGTGAAGGTTTTGTGGAAAAATCATTCGGAGAGAGAGGCTACTTGGGAATTAGAAGAATCTATTCGTGAAAAATATCCGCATTTATTTGATCCAGGTACGACTATTTAGTTTCGTTGATTCCGGGGACGGAATCCTTTTTAAGGGGGTATATATGTAATATACGTGAACTTAAATAATAATAATAATAATAATAATAATAATAATAATAATAATAATAATAATAATAATAATAATAATAATAATAACTAGTGAAGAATTGGAATTTAGTTAAAATAAAAATTATAAAAGATTTTTTTTTATATAAAAAGGTTAGTGTATAACAAACTCTAGCAGCAATCGGTAATTAATTCCGTGTATATATACATACCTCTCCTTGGTAAGATAACCCTAAAAAAAAAAATATAGTGAGAGCTGTAGCAGCAGGGGAGTAGAGGCGATAGACGATAGAGTGCGAAGTTATTTTAGCTTTTAGGTTTGGTGCTGCAAGTGATAGGCAAACAAGGTACTCCAAATATCTTTTTGAATCTATACTTTTAAAGACTTATTATAGAATTATTTTTGTAGTTGTTAAGTTTGAACACACCTGTCACTTTGTTATGTAATTAAGGCATTGGTGTCAACAAACATCACTCTTTTTTTCGGTCATGTAACTCATTGTAAATTGTTAGCAATAAGTCTGATACACATGTTGATGTTATTTAATTATTATATTATGATACCGTAAATTGGCTTTGTACTAGTATCTGTTTATGCATATGTTTAATCTGATGCTATAATATTAGTTAATAATTAAATTATTATGTTATTTTATGCATATGTGGTTATTCCTACGTTGCAATTAAAATAATTCAAGTATATTTATATAGGTTCCTAATATTCATGTTAGTTAAATTACTTGCACATTATTAGAAATTATGGGATACATTTTCACTAATTTCATACTTTATTATATATATATATATCTATATCAATTACAAAAAAAAAAAAATTCTTTATTCGGTGTCTTGTACTTGTTCAATTGTAATAGTTTTAATGTTAATATTTAAATATATATAATGTTGTTTTTTAGGATTGTTAGCCATATTTAGTTGATTAACTTATTTGACTATGCCATACTATTCTATAAAATTTTGTTAGCTAGCAATGTGTAGTCCTACTTACATAATTGTTGGCTTTTACTAGGTTTATACTTATAAATATAATAATGGGATGGTTTCGGGTCTGTGTCAAATTCGATTGTATAGTATATGATTAGGAGCCGTTAAATTGCATATATAAATTTTATTTTATTTTCGTAATTGCTTATTAATTTGAAAAAAAAAAAAAAAATATTAACTGTAAATTATAATCTTGCAACTTAGATCGGGGCCCGGGAATTTTGAGGACAGTGTGCGGATTTCATTAATATTTTAGCTACGATTTTAAGGTACGGATTCTGTCCCCTTTTATTCAGCGCTACTCCTCTTGTCCATTATATATATTTGATTCATTCCGTTCTACTTTCTGTTCATTCCGTTAATATTTGCTTGGACCGTTTTAACTTCCGAAAATTATTTTAAAATTTGATTTTGAAAATTTAGATATCTGTTTACGCGGTTTTCAAAAATTATTTATGACACCCACCTGTTTTGGAAATTTGTATCATTTGTCTCAGGTGAGTTTTAAATTTTGCGAGAATATTTATTTTGAACCCTTAGTGTTATTTAGGGTATACCGAGTTAACCAGCTGTAGGGGTACTACAGCCATGTCATTGCGGCACCAGTGACATGACACTTCCGTGACAGTGTGATTGGTCACGGCGTATCCTTCTGTTAGCTCTTGGGAGGAGCTTTTGCGCATTTGATATTTGTTCAGGATACGTGGGTGCACCCAGAGTTTGATTTGTGATTTGATTTATGGTGACGTTGTATATGCCGTACATGTTATCCATTATGTTGCACGTATTAGGTACCCTATGATGTGTGTATTTGTATCTGTTCTGATCTCGGTATGAAATATCCTAACCCCTTGTTGTTTCAGCCTTACTTATTTTTAAAATTGTTGTTTATTTGAAAATTGCTGATTATTTATTTCTGATCTTTTGTTTTATAATTGTATTCCAAATCCGTACTGGGCGTTTGGCTCATGCCGTATTCTTTTTCTGGCAGGTGCTTAGGGGGATCTGGGACTGTGTGATGGAGAGCTCCCTTTATTTCGTTCTTAGGATTTCAGACTCCTATCATTATTCAGACATAATAACTTATTAGAGATTTCAGCATTTATATATTTGGTTTAGACATTTTGGAGATTTAATATTATTTTGGAGATTTAGACTGTTTAATTATTGTTAGAAATATATTAGTGCTCTGTTTGCAGGTTTATGGATTTTAAGTAATATTTCCCTTCTATTTTAAGAAGGGGGTGTTACAAAAAATATCTACTTCTCAATAACAAGTATCAATCATATGAAAAGAAATTGCGAGAAAAACAATTCTCAGTTCCAATAAAAACCAAATAAACAGAGTCTATGCCAGAACTATCTGCGTGCTATAGAAATCTTAAATAAAATCACAATCCAACATTTGAGAGTTTAATTGGATTAAAAAAGCTACAATAAAAGAAACCTGACCGTTGAGATTTCTTAAAGATTGAATGCATTCTCAAATCATACATCCCATAAATCCTGAGCTTACGAAATATATGCAGTCAGACTTGTAAGTGTTGTGCTCATCCATTGATATCAAGATACAGTCATTCCATCCCAATACAGGGCTTCTTTTTCAGGGAGGCTGCTTATCTCATTCCAATAGCAGTCATAACTGCCATAAGTAGTATCAATCCAATATTTTAACTTGAAAATACAAAAAGATTTGGTACAGTTGATAATGCCTTGATTCGTTCCAAGATCCTCTTGATTAACAGTAAATCTCCGGTATTTGGTTCCACCAGATAAAAGAAAAAATGGTGAGCATCGAGCTGTGAACGTGAATTTATACCACATAATTCAGATCCTATATTTATCTTCGTCCATGTCCAGCTCGTGTAGGGGATTGTTTTGCCATTAATGATGTCTTCATTGTAAACAAAGAGTTCTCCACTAGTAGCAATGGCGTAAAACTATCCAGTACAGAACACAATATCTTCAACACGTTCATCCAATATGAGCCATGATGATGACGAGGCTGGCCTACAAAAGGCAAGTCTATTACCAAGAAAATCTCGTTTCAGACCAAACTTGACACAAATAACGCAGTTGGGATCTGTAGGTGTACTCCCATGAAGCATAAATTTTCATCTCGTAAGAATTGAAGTCCAGAGAAAAGCTAGACTCATTTGCATTTGACCAAAGACGGAGATAGTTATGCCACTTGAATGAATTAGTATTGAAAAGTATATTATGGTCTTGTCAGCACAATGTGGTTTTGCCATATTTGTTTAGCAACAAATCGCCATGAACGACAAACAGCAAGACATTGATAAAGATCAAGAAGGTGATGGTTGTTGTATCGCCAAGTAGTCCAAAGATGATGAACAGAACATCAGCAGGTATGTCAGCCCAAGACACTATGTGATCTATGTTACTGGAGGTGTTTCTGCAAATATAAAGAGAGAGAGAATTTAAAACCTAAATAAAGAACCAAGGATAACACAAATGAAATGAAATATTAGCTTATGTCAAGGGAATTAAGGGAATGTTTGGGACTGGACATCTCCCAAGTAATGTTTTTTTACGAGGTTTATATTTCTACATCTATATAAGGTCCAGATAATCAGGACAGTGCTATTTTTAGAATGAGTAGGGTTATATACCCCAAATATCTTCCCAAAAAAATTAGTAAATTACGTGGTTGTGGCTGACACATGACTGATTTTAATTCATGTTCGCATATAAATGCAAGCGGGGTCTCATATTATTATTAGGAAGGTTACCAAATATTCATATGACACATCAGATTTGTGAAATTTTTTAGTGTAAAAATTTGGGGTCTCTAGCATTTTCCTTATTATATATATTTGATAATGTCATGTGTTATATGATTTGTGTTTAGTTTTCAGATCTTACATAACAGGACAGATCAATACTTAACTGGAAATCAGCACTTATACTGAAGACAAAACTTAAGATATCAGAACTTAAGTTATCAGAATTTAAGGTTCAGAAGATATTTATCAGAAGATAATATCAGGACTTAAGATGACTTTCAGATAAGACATGCGGCTGATTGAAATGAAAGAAGATCGAGACTAAGACAGAAATAATTGTGCATGAAGAAGGAATTCTATGAAAAATAGAATACTTAGAAGAAAAGATAACTAGTTGATATATCTTAGGAAGCAGAATTATATTCCATATCAATTAGAAGATTATCTTATAACTGTGTAGTATATAAACACAGACATAGAGTTTACACTACAAGTGTTACGATTATCGAAGTTATTATTCTTTGTAACTCTAGCAGCTCTCGTAATAATTTGTTCATCATTGAGAGATGACAGTTCCATATTGTAACAGAGTTTATTGTGTTGAATAAAATCTGTTTTCTGTTACTTGACTTCTTATATTCGATTTGATTGTACTAAACACTGTATTCAAATCCCTTCTACAGTGTGTGTGACCTAACATTCCTTTTAGAATATTATCTTTTCTTATTAAAACAAACTGATTCATTAAGAAAAAAACAGCCTGATGTCAGAAAATTGTTATTGACATAATTAATCAAGGCGTTAAATATCAATTAGGTGACTAATTGCGCCAAAAAAGTTCAAGTAGGTCACTCACCGTAAAATTGACTTAAGCGATCATCAATTAACTTAATTTGATCATTTTGTTAAAGTCAAAAATTGAAATTAGTCAAAATCGAATAGCTAGTTTAAAGGAGTTTGAATAGCTAGTGAACTGCACTTGCACTAAACTGGTAAAAAGAATAGTAAGATGCAAAACAATATGTTTAGCAACCAGTTCACTAGGAAAGACAGCATAAGTGCATGGTATGAGGTGATTTCAAATAGCTAAAGACTAATGATGCTTCTGCTTATTTTTATCGAGGTTTTTTTAGCTGCTCAAATTGCTACAAAGTCTTGCACTATCCAGCAGTAAAACACTAAAGGGGTGTATTCAGTTGGGATTTTAAAAGATTTTTATGGATTTTAGAAATCATGGGGTATTCAATTTGGATTTTAAATAATCCTTTAAAATCTGAAGGTATTCAACAAGGATTGTAAAAAATCTTTTAAAATCTGAGTGTATTCAATTTAGATTTTAAAAAATCAATCAAAATTTGGTGATATTCAATTTGGATTTTAAAAAATCCATCAAAATCTGATGGTATTCAAAATTCCATGGATAATCTATTATTTAAAAAAGTTGTGAATTTTGATGGATTTACTAGTACATTTTTAATATCTCGAAATCTCTTCAAAATACATGAGATTTTGATAGATTTCTAAAAAACTCCACAAAATCTGCAAGACTCTACAAGATTTTGGATCAACTCCATCAAAATCCACGAAGAATTGAAATCAACGAAAATCTTTTAAAATCCGTAGATTATTAACAATTCTTTAAAATCTGAAATAAATACAACCCCCTAAATTTCTCAAAATTTTCCTTCTGTAATCTTCTCTGTGTTTCGATTAATTTGAACTCATTACATATAAAACTTGCAATATGACGGGGCTACTAACAACTTTAGTGTAATCTTAAAAATGATTTGATCTCTAAAATACATGTATAATCCTATAGTCTATATGATAACTCCGGTGAGCGGGCGGCTCCGTCCGACGGCGTTCCTGGACCTTCTGTGCGGGGGTGAGGTGTAGTTGCTGGTTGGGCGCTGCAAAACAACACCGGAAGGGGGGTTTGGCTCCCACGGCGCCTCCGGTGTGAGAATAAGAACAGGCTTCGGAGAAGATGAAGGTATATATATATATTTATGTAATTTAGAGGCTGCTGTGTGTTTGTGTTTGGATGTGTGTATGTGATGGCTGCTGTGTGTTTTTGGGTGTATGAGAGTGTGTGAGTGTGCAAGAGTGAATATTTTCCAACCCCTAAACCCTTCAGTCTTGGGGGTATTTATAGTCCCAAGGTAGGGTTTAGGGGTAGTTACCTCTAAATCCGGGCCGTTGGATCTTGGGAGCGGAGGACGCCTGGCTTGGGCGGATTGCTTACACGTGTCCAGGGGAGGACCACCTCCAGAGTGTCCTAACGACCTCTGACACGCGCCGTGCTTGTCTGGAGTGTTGGTTGTTGATAGCTGTCATAGTCACGTGCCCACGTACCCCTCCTTGGCGGGTTGTAGGATGTGCATGTGTTTGCTGGGACCCCGCTCATGGCAGTCTGAGCCCAGATCCGGGTCCGGGTAGGCATTAGGTCCGGGCTCCCTGTTGGATCCGGACCCGGGTCATGGTATGGGCCCGGGCCTAGTCTCTCCATTTGATTGTTCTGGGAGAGGGGGGTCTCGGTCCATCGATCGAGCCTGGTATCCTTTAGATCCAAGTTGAATCCTAGCCGGGTCTCTTATACCCTATTATTTGCCCCCCACTACCTTATGCAGATTTTCTGGATGAGGGAGTAGATTAGAATTACGTAGTTGCCTCGGAGAAAAATTTCTGCTCCTGGTTGCCCCCCAATCCGGATCTGGTGTAATGGATAACAACCCGGATTAAGGTAGAATAGTTGCTGCTTTAGAAAAATTTCCGCTCCTGGTTGCCCCCCAATCCGGATCTGGTATAGTAGATGCCAATCCGGATTAAGGTAGAATGGTTGATGCCTTAGAAAAATTTCCGCTCCTGGTTGCCCTCCAATCCGGATTTGGTGTAGTAAATGCCAATCCGGATTAACCTTGGGTAATTTTCTCTTCCAAATCTGTATCTGGTTGACAATGAGCCGGATTAGGGCTCTTGATCCGGGTAAGGAGCCGTGGAATTTGAAAAGTCGAGGAGTTGTAACATCTTTCAGTTTATTCCCTCCCACGAATTTGAATTTTTGGGCAGTTATTTCCTAAAAACTCGGCCCATAATCATTATGGGTTTAATTTGCATTTATATGTGTGTAATTACACATATATATGTATTTTTTTTTGTAACTGCTGCTGGGACCAGTAGGATCCTGCCACGTGGCAGGGGTAGTTGTCCTCATTTATGCCTATAAAAGGCCGACCCCCCTTCTCTTCTTCTTTTCTTTTTAATTCAACTCCAAAAATGAAAAGTCACCTCTTCCTTCTTTTCTCTCTCTAAATTTTCTTGGATTGCTTTGGAGCTTTTGGGTTTTCGCTGCTCAGTTTTTCACCGCCGTTCCGCCGTTTCTTGCTCTCGCTTCTAGTCAAATAGTAAGCCTCTCTCCTTTCGTCTTTATATTTACCGTATTTCTCTTAGAGTTGTTTCGGTTTTCACCAAATTCTAAGTGCCTCGATTTGTATTCTTCTTCGTGGATAAGTGTTTTTGTTGTTTTTTGTTTTTGATATGACTTTTTTTTCACTATGCATGTTTAGATCTGAGGGTTTTTGGGCGTTTTTGGTTTGATTTTGGTTACTTTTGTTTGGATTTTTCTGGGTTTTGCACTACATGTTCTTAATGTTCTTCGGTTGAATAGATGTATATATGTGTAAAAAGGGGCGATTTTGCTTTCTGATTCTTGGGTTAACTGTTTGTGGGTTAAGGTTTTGATTTTGATCCGGGTTGGGGTGTAGGATCCGGATTTGGGGGAGGTTTATTGTAGGATTGTATAACTTATGTTTTATCTGTTTTTGGTTGCTTTTGATCCGGGCATGGGTGTTTGCCGTTGGGATCCGGGTATATGGGTTTTGTTTTAAGTTTTTTATTGCTATGGATCCAGATCTGGGTTTTTGCCATCAAGATCCGGGTCCATGGTGGTTTGCTTTTATGGATTGTAGTTAACATGATCCGGATCGTTAATGTTTTTCCGGGTTGGACTTGCATTGGTAGTCCGGATCATTAGGTTATGGTAAAACTAACATAACGTACCTGATCCGGACCACTTAGTAAGACAAATAAAATCTGTAGGGCCCAGGCTAACTGACCTTCATTTTAATAGGTATATGGTCCGGATCAAGGAGCGAGCTAGGAAAGTCTATAATTGCTATCCCAACTTTTCTGACGAGGAGAGTGATCCGGATTCGTCTGATAGAGAACAGATCTGGGGCGAGATGGTTAGAAAGGGGTCCGGGTCTGTGGGGACGATTACGAGCTTCCGGTTCAAGAGGCTTCCAGAGAACTCTGTTATTTTCACTCCGGATGGCCGTTGGTCCGATATTAAATATCATTTTGTTAGGAAGCCACCCGGGTTTGAAGATAACATTTACTATACCCGGGTCAGATATGAGAGGTATGAGGATGGCCACCCGGGCGTTTATGATCAGGGCGCCCTGGAGGCAGCTTTTGCTTCGTTTGGGATCAGCCGGGATCATTACCAGCTGAAGGATTTTTATGCTGAAGCTGACCCGGGTGATATGGACAAGGCAATCCGGGCTGCTTTTCAATTGACTCCTGATATCGCTTGGAGGTGGTGTAATAACCCCAATTTTTGAGAAATTTTGAAACCCTTATGAATAGTGTTTTTGCTGAACGAGAAAAATTTTCATGCCACGCTATGTAGGGGTTCTGTTATTGATCTTATGGGATATTATTAGTACTCTATGTGGTATATAAGTGTATGTAAAGATCGTCAGAATCCAATTCCGAACACTTTGATTTTTCCCAGAAATCCACAAGATACGGAAAGAATTGAGAAAAAGGTAACAGAATAAAAAGGATTTAAATTAAAGGATTATAAGAGAGGATCATAAAAAGGAATATAATGTATTGAGAAAGGTTAAGGGAACCTAAGTAATAAGATCCCGGGTATGATCCCTCAAACGATAAACGAGAACGAAAGTTAAGCGAACCGTAAAACAAATAAGTGACCAAGAGACAAGCTTGTACAAGAAGCCAGGGACTGTGACATCATCAAACCACAAGGTGTGGACAAGTGGGAGCATTATGACATGTGAAAGGTGACATAGGCATGACAAAAAAGGAAGGAGGTGTGGTGGCTTTGTAACCACACAAAACCAAGGGCAACTAGGTAATTCACTAAAGCAAACAACAAAAATCAACCAACCAAAAGCAAATCAAGCCAAAACACAAAAATCTCTCTTCTTCTTCTTCAAGCTCTCGGGTGCATTTCTTAAAATTTGAAGATCCAAGCTCCACCACTTACTATTTAGCAAGGTAATTATCTAAGCTTCCCCATGGATAGTTACATACTTCCTATAAGTTTAAGCTTCTAATTCCAAGCCAATCTTTTTCTATAAATCAAGGAAGAAGATGGTGAATAGTAACCTTCAAGAAATAACTTTAGTTTTCTTGAATTTTTATGAAAGATTAAGGTTATACAAGCAAGGATCAAGGTTCTTTAGGCATTCAAAGCTCTTGTGTTGTGTTAAAAAGCTTCAAGGAAGGTATAATCTCTTAACCAAGCTTTGTTATTGAATGTTAAGAGCATAATATGAGTATTTTAGTTCATGAGAGGCTTTATGGTTGTGTATGTAGAGATTAGTGAGTTTTAGGATGTTGTTGGATTGGTAAATGTTGTTGTTTTGATTAAAAGAACTTAAGTATGGTTAAAGTTAAGTTTAGGCATAAGTATGAATGATTAAATTGAATTGGTTGGGATTTTTATGATGTGATAAGGATGGATGTTGGTTGTATGTTGGATTTGAGGTTGAATCGGGTTGTGATTGTGGGTTGATTGTGAGATGATTTGGAGTTGTTTAAAATTGGGTAATCGCGTAAACATAGCCGTCGTAACGTCCGATTTTCTTTGGACTGTTTTTGTGCATAGCATTAGGACCCGAGAACCCCCTGCTAGATTATGACCACTGCCATGTTTAGATAGCTCATGTTATGAGCTTCGTTTTGATATGTAGTTCGTTCGATTCCGATGCACGGTTTAGGAGAAACGACCGTTTCAAGTAACGGCGTTTCGCGAACGAAACTTTTCCCCTCGCCTTACTTTGAAACATAGGTTAAAGACCAAAAAGGGTTAATTAATGTATGAAACATTTATGGTAAGTGTGTTAGGCAGTTGGTAAGACACTCGCGAAGGAATCGCCTTAAAACTCGTAAAGGTTAAATTATTAAAAATGGTGGAGCCGAGGGTACTCGAGTGACTTAAGAGAATCAGTAAACGCAAAATAAGCGTTAGAGTCTAAGTTAGTTAAAGTATAGATTTACAAGTGACTTTGGTTTAATTCCAACTTACTTGTTGTTTATAGGTTACCAGACTCGTCCCGAGCCATTCGTAACCCCCAGTCGCTCAGGCAAGTTTTCTACCCGTTATACTGTTGTTGTGATGTAAATATATGTATATGCATTATCTTGTGATATTGCATGATTGTTATTAGCAAATTTTGCGATATATTGGAGCATGCTAATATGGTATATATGCATGTCTGTTTCGTAATCTGGTTATCTATCTGTTGATTTCAATGCTTATAGTTGCATAATACCTATGCTAGAAATAAGCAAGTAGTTGCGTATACCCTTAGTATAGGGGATAAAAGGTGAGCATATTTCTAAAACCGGGAGTCGATGTTCCCGAGTATATTATATATATATATATATATTTATTTATATATATATATATGGATATAGTTTTTAAAACTATTAATCGAATAAGGTTTATTCGATAACTTTAACTTTATTTTATTATTGAATATTATTTTGAATATTATTCGAAGGCGTATGACTCCTTTATATTAAATGAATATTATTTTGAATATTCATTCGAGGGCTTATGACTCCTTTTATTTATTTATCTGAATATTATTTGAATATTCATTCGAGGGCTTATGACTCCTTTTATTTATTTATCTGAATATTATTTGAATATTCATTCGAGGGCTTATGACTCCTTTTATTTATTTATCTGAATATTATTTGAATATTCATTCGAGGGCTTATGACTCTTTTATATTATTTATTGAATATTATTTGAATATTCATTCGAGGGCTTATGACTCAGTTTATATTATTTAATGAATATTATTTGAATATTCATTTGAGGATCTATGACTCCGATTATTTGCTGAGGTATATTCTTTATTTTATTAAAGAATAAGGTGTCAATAATCAAACTTATTTTCGATTATTCAAATAAAGATAATACTTTCATATAAGTATATCTTTGTTTATTTAATACTCGTTTCAAGTATAAGTTTTAATACTTCTACTTCAATTATTTTTATAAAGATTATTCTTTATGGGAATATTATTTAAATAATAATATTCAGTCATTTTCTAAATATTCTGGGGACTGATTTACTTCATTAAATCAGCTTTACTCCAAACACTCTTTAAAGTATTTTCGAGTCTTCAAAATGATTTTTAAAGTCAGAGCGGATCCCAAAACTCATTTTTATATTTAAGATCTTCCTTTTTAAGGGGATTTAAATACTCGCTCAAAACCTGGGGAATCCGGCTCTGTGGTGTATTTTATATTCGCAACGAGGTTGCAGTTTTGGTAAATGAATTGATTACTTGCCCAACGTTCGGGAAGTAAGCCCATCTAATTGAGTCGGCATAAGCGACAGGCCGGGGTACGGTCTATGAAAGTGTAAGTGGCTGGGTGGCAGTCCATCAACGCGTGAGGGGCCGGGTAACGGTCTAGCGCGAGGTCCTAATGCGGCCAGGGTGATGACCGGTGAGGAATTCATCCATCTACAGTAGAAAAGGTTACTTATTGGTATCTTTGCCTGATCAGCAAGATATCTGGTTTATGCCAAAATTCTTTTCCTTTCCAAAATTCATTGGATGTTTCAAACTCTGTTCATACTTTACATAACAGAGGTTCCAGGAAATGTTTAAGAGATATATATATGTGGATATATACATATCGGGACTAAATAAAGTATCTCGTAACTTTATTTCATTCAATAATATTTCAAAGATTGAATCTATTCAAATCTTGTCTTGTAGTCTCATCTATGTGATGAACTTTTGAAACTGGTTATAACTTGAACGGTGGTAGTTCAAGTAGTATTGGGAAAGATATAAGTATATTGGGGTATTTGGTAACCTCATCTTTTAAACTTATATCTAATTAATAATTGTCTTATGAATGACAAAGATTTTCAGAAAAACGTTGAGACAAGGTTAGATATATGAGATCACCTTGCAACGATATTTTTTTATATACAGTTATACACTGGGACTTTGTGTATATTATGCATGGAAGAGGACTTCCAATATTTTGAAAAGTATATATGTATATATATATACTGAATATTTTGCGACTTCATCGCATTAAGATATCAACTTGGTTCATTTCTTTTGACCAAGACTTTCATGAGTACTATGAGAAGGCTCATATATTGTTAATCTTTATACATATTATTTTGGTGGGCTTGCTGCTCACCCTTGCTTTCTTCTTTCATCACACAACAACAGTTAGGAAAGATGGCCAGACTCCAGCAGACCCAGCGCAAGCGCGTGGAAAGCGTTCCGCGTCTTCCCGTTGATGTTGTAGCTGCTATAGCTGCAGAGGTAGACCTATTGTAGATCAGACCATCTACTTTTGAGAATCAATTATGTATAATTATAATTTGTGGCAGATAATGGCAATTAACTGTAAATTTATCAAGTAATCATTTTGGGTTGTAATAACTTTTAAATGGTGGATTCAAAGACTTGTACTTATTTCAATTTCATCTCTGAGACTATAACGGGTTGTGTTGTGTGTTAGTATGGGGTCACAGCATGAGGTTATTTATTATTAATTAAGTGAAGTGATATTGTGGAAAGAAAGACCGTGACAACCCGGATCCCCGACCCCGGATCTGGGGGTGTTACAGGTGGCCCGAGCCGCATGAGAGGATTTTCCATCGTCCTGCGGATGGTTTTGTTCCTGTCTGGTTGGAGCATTTAAGGTCCGGGTGGAGCCCCCGCTGCCATATTTTTCTTAAGAACCTGTGCAAGTACGTCTATAGGATATCCCCTATGCAGATAACCCCGAATGGAATCAAGTCTAAGACCTGGTTCATAGCTTGCTGCAACAAGGCCGGGCTCATGTCTACGTTCAAGTTGTTTCACCAGATATTTTATCTTTCTAGGTCAAGCCAGAAACCTTTTTACGAGCTGAGATTCCGGGCAGCAGAGTGCGGATTTGGTCCGGGTAGGTCCAAACCGGTTATGCACCAGACTTCTTTGAAATATTGGAATGGGGAGATATTGATGTTGAAGGGGTACGATTTGGAGTATCTTCCTTATTTCACAGCTGGGGAAGTTAAGACAAAGTTCAACCCATAGATCTTAGAGGGGGAGGTTGTAGATCAAATTAGAAAATTTTATGGTAGTCTCGGGTTCCAGCCAACCCGGGATACGTTTATGAACCATAAACTCCTGTTCCAACTTGGTTGTAAGTTCTTGTTTTTTTTTGTTTGATCCGGGTCCCCATCCCAGCTTGGAGGTCCGGATTACCCTCCTTTTGCTTGTAACTTGTAATTTTTGATCCGGATCAACGCCTATTTTGGTCTTTGATCCGGATCAACGTATAATTTGGTTTTTTACTTGTAGCTAATTTGCATAAAATGTCTTGCCATGGTCCGGGCTTACTGCAGTATTTTATTTCCGGATTTGGTAGTCTTTGCATTTGTATCAATCCTGTGCTGACAGTTTTCCCTTTTCTATTTTTCAGGTTTGCCGCATTACAACCCTGCATCCCGGGCCATAATGTCTTCTTCAGCTTATGCAGCAGCTTTTAACTCCCTGGGATTGGCATACAAGATAACCAAAGGGGCCCCTGGTACCGGATCCGGATCTGCGGATGCAGAGGGCGGTGCCGAATCTTCTGCCCCCCGGAATGTGGCTGATCCAGCCAATGCGCCCTTGGCCAAGGAACCGGACGTCCAGGAAATCTCTGATAAGGAACCTCCTTCGAAGAAGAGGAAGTTCGCCCCGGGAAAGCCTCCCCGCGAAAAAGCTGTTGTTGCTGACCGGGTCATATGTGATTCGGAAGGGAAGGGACCGGATGGGGCTCCTATCCGGATAGGGACAAAGAGCCTTATTGACCTGGCCGGGTTCATGTCAAGTATCCCTTCCGAAGAAGATTGGGAGGAGGTTGAGGGCTACAACATGGCTGTTGCCTTGAAGAGGGTCACAGGTCAATGGGGGCAGGTGATTTCTGAATTTTTATGCTCTTAGTTTCGAGTTATGCCCCCTAATTCATTTTGTGCTTTGCTCATAAGTATGTTTTTTTTTGTTTCTCAGCTTGGGAGTGCAATATCCATTTGCTCCGATGTTGCTTTCACTGAGCTCAAGGAGGCCAACAACTGGACTAAAGTCGAGAAGATGCTTTCTGATTCCCTGAGGGGAGAGCTGGAGGAGGCCCGGGAGGGGTTCCGTGTGGTGGAGGCCGGGTTGAATGAGAAGCTGAAGGATTCTGAGACCCGGGCTGAGGGGCTGGCCAAGGAAGTGGAGAGGCTCAAGGTCGAGCTTGCTGCTAAAGAAAATCTGAACAAGGAGGCTATCATTGCTGAGTTCAAGGCTAGCGATGTTTATGACTTCGAGGTCGCTCAGGCCGGGGTTCCCGAAGTGCGCAGGTCCTGGGTCGTTGCTGAGCGCCACATCAAGACTGACCCCTTGGCTTCCTGGGAGAGCTTCATCCAGGAGTTCCTTGCTGCAAAGGCTGTAATTGAGCAGGGTCAAGGGGAACCGGAACCCTATGATGGTCCGAGCCTCAGCTTCCTCTAGATCCGGACCAGCTTTGCTAAGCTTCTCGGGCCCAGCCCATGTAATTTCATTTTCTAGGATTTCCCTTTATCGTACTTTGATTTGAACTATATGTAATATTTGGATTGTGCTTTAAACTTTTCTTCCGTTGTAGAAAATATTTGCTTTTCTTCGATTTGTTTTTTTTTTGAGCAATCCGGATCCTGGTTATGGCCCTTAATCCGGATTGGGTTCATATCAGGGTTGGTCCGGGTATGGAACCGTGTCCGGGTTGATGTTTACTTCTTTGCTTTATGTACTTAGAAAATGTAAGTACATAATGGTTGTTTGCAACCTGGATTTGAATGCTAATCCGGGTTGTTTTTTGCTTTTAAATTTGCTTTCAATCCGGGTATAAAACCCACCCGGGTTGATGTTTGCTTTTTTGCTTTATGTACTTAGAAAATGTAAGTACATAAAGGTTTTTTTCAACCTGGATTTGAATGATAATCCGGGTTGTTTTTTTGCTTTTAGATTTGCTTTCAATCCGGGTATGTCTAACCCGGATTGGTGATTGCTCCATTTACTTAGAATTTTTCTAAGCAAATGGTGGTTGCTTTTGTTTTTTGCTTCTAACCCGGGTATGAGAACGTACCCGGGTTGTTTTTTGCTTCCATAACTGATAATTTAAAAGTAATAACTTTCTAAGAAAGGAAAATTATTTTCATTGATTTGCAAATTTTTTCATACAAAATGTAGGATCATAGATTGGTTGCTTGCCATAGGCTACAAGTTCTGGTTGCTTTTGGTTGCTTTTTCTACTGGTAAAACTTTCTGAGCCTGAGTCTATGCCATGTATTTGGTACTTCAGACTCATCCATGTTCATGAGCTTGTATGTTCCTGGCCTTAGAACTTCCTTGACTTTGTATGGGCCTTCCCACTTTGGCATTAGCTTTCCAGTGTTGGTGGGGTCTGAAGCTTCCGTGTCTCGAAGGACCAGGTCTCCAACTTGGAAGTTTTTGACCCGGGACTTCTTGCTGAAGTGCTCTCTTGTTTTCTGCTTATACTTTTCCATTCTTGCCACTGCCTGGTCTCGGACTTCATCAATTAGCTCGATATTCGTTCTGAGCCCCTCCTCATTTGCTATCTCATCAAAGTTGATTTCTCGATGGGAGGGGGATCCTACTTCAATTGGTAGCATGGCTTCAGTTCCATAAGCCAGCTTGAAGGGGGTTTCTCCTGTGCTTGTTCTGGGGCTTGTTCTGTATGCCCAAAGTACATTAGACAATTCTTCTGTCCATTTGGTTTTGCTTTCCTTGAGTCTCTTCTCTATCCCCCTGAGAATTATTCTATTTGTTACTTCAACTTGGCCATTCCCTTGAGGGTAGGCTACAGATGACTTCTTGTGCCGGATACCCCGTTCTTGAAGGTATGATTCGAATTCTGAACCAAAGAATTGCGGACCATTATCTGAGACCAGTACTCTCGGGATCCCGAACCTCATCAGAATGTTATCCATGAACTTAATGCAGTCTTGTTGGTTTATTGTTCTCATTGCCTTTGCCTCTACCCATTTTGTCATATAATCAATTGAGACTAGTAAGTACCTGAGGTCTCCTTTGGCCCTGGGAAAGGATCCCATGATATCAATGCCCCATACAGCGAATGGGATTGGTGACAAGACTGAAGAAGGTAGGACTGGGCTCATCAGTGTCACATTGCTGAAGAGTTGGCATTCCTTGCATTTTTTCACAAAGTCTATTGAATCCTGGTGGATAGTAGGCCAATAGTACCCCTGCCTTATGATTTTGTGAGCTAGTGCTTTTGCGGACAAGTGGTCCCCGCAGATTCCTTCGTGAACTTCCATGAGGCAGTACTGTGCCTCTCCTGGGCCTATGCACTTGAGGATTGGGGAGGAGAAGGTCCGGCGATAGAGTATTCCCTTTTCAATGAAGAATTTTGAGGTTTTTGCCTTTAACCTTTGTACTTTCCCTTTATCCTCCGGGAGCTCTCCCTTCTCCAAGTAATTAATGAATGAAGTCATCCAATTTGGACTGTTGTCTATTTCCATAACTTCCTCAGACTCTGTGCTTGGTTTCTGCAATTCTTCGAAGTAGACGGAGCAATCCAGGTCTGATGAATTTTGAACAAGCTTAGATAGTGTATCAGCTTCTGAATTTTCCTCTCTGCAGATTTGGATGACTTGTATTTTTGGTATCAAGGCGAGGTAGCTTTGGATCAGAGCCTGGTACTTGGCTAGAACTGGATTATTGGCTATGTACTCGCCATTTGTTTGCTTTACGACGATCTAGAAGTCGCTGTAGATTTTGAGATTCTGGATCCTGTGTGTTCTTGCTAGCTTCAATCCTGCAATCAAGGCCTCGTACTCTGCTTGGTTGTTTGTTGCTGAGAATGCAAAGGAGATTGCTGTTTTGATTGTGAACCCTTCTGGGCTCTTTAGGATGAGCCCGGCTCCCGATCTTTCATTGGTTGAAGAACCATCAACTTTGAGAGCCCAGGCTTCTGTTTCTTGATCTGTGTTTCTCTCAGGGTCAATGCACATGGGCACGGGCTCTTCTTCTGGGAAATTGCATTCTATGATGAAATCAGCTAGAGCATGGGCTTTGATTGCTGTTCTAGGAATGAAACTTAGATTGAACTAACTTAGCTCAACTTCCCAATTTACCAACCTCCCTGAGACATCTGGCTTGTGTATTATCTTCCTTAATGGTTGATTTGTTACAACTCGTATCTCCCTTCCCTGGAAGTAGTGTCTGAGCTTCCTGGATGCTGTGACTAAGGCAAAAACAAACTTTTCTAGCCTCGGATACCGGGTCTCTGCATCTTTTAGCACTTGGCTCACATAATAAACCGGTTGTTATTTGCCATTCTCTTCCCTGACTCCAACTGCCAGGGCCCCTGCTGACAGTTAAAGGGATAGGGGTTCCCCGGGTTGAGCTTTTGTTAGCACAGGGGGTTGAGAAAGGTACCTTTTAATTTTTTCAAATGCGCTTTGGCATTCCGGGCTCCAATTAACTTCTCTCTTATTGGTTGCTCCTTTTAACAGGTCAAAGAAGGGTAGGCATCTCTCAGCTAGCTTGGAGATGAATCTTCTGAGTGCTGCTAGTGATCCTGCTAGCTTCTACACATCTTTTTGTGTTCTGGGAGCCTTCATCTCTTGGATTTCCTTTATCTTTTCTGGGTTGGCTTCAATTCCTCGGTTGCTTATCATGAATCCAAGGAATTTTCCTGCCCCTACTCCAAATGTGCATTTTTCTGGATTAAGCCTGAGTGAGTATTTTCTCAAGTTGTCGAAGCATTCTCTCAGGTCTCCTATGTGCCCAGGGACGCTTGTGGATTTTGCAATCATATCGTCCACATAGGATTCCAGGTTCCTTCCAATCTGGTCCTTGAAGATTTTATTCATTGCCCTTTGATATGTTGTTCCCGCATTAGTCAATCCGAACGGCAGCATTACATAGGCATAGACCGCCCTGTGGGTGATGAAGGCTGTCTTTAGAATGTCTCTGGGATTCATCTTGATCTGGTTGTACCCTGAGTAGGCGTCCATGAAACTTAGCATCACGTGCCCAGAAGTGGCATCGATCAATTGATCAATGTTTGGCAAGGGGTAGGGGTCTTTGGGGCATGCGCTGTTCAGGTCTGTGTAATCGATACACATTCTCCATTTTCCGTTTGCTTTTTTCACCATCACTACATTTGCCAGCCATTCCGGGTACTTGACTTCGCATATTATTCCAGCTTTCAGTAGTTTCTCAATTTCTTCGTTGATTGCTTTCTGCCTTTCTGGGGCAAAAATTCTTCTCTTTTGCTTGACTGGCTTCCTCTCTGGGTTGACGTCCAAACTATGCATCGCTATGGATTCATCCAACCCTGGCATTTCTTTCGGGGTCCAAGCGAATATATCAGAGTACCCTTGGAGTAGCGATACAAGGTCTTTTCTGAAATTAGCCTTGAGCCCGGATCCTATCTTTATCTTTTTGGAAGGATTGCTTGTACTGATCAGAATTGTTTCTGTTTCAACAGCGGCCTCTATCTTGGATTAATCCGTATTTGATACCATCTTCTGGATCCGAGCCTCTGTGTTCTTTTTCATATAAATCTGATCCTGGGCTGTCATCTCTTTATTGTTTCTTTCTCCAATTTTTTCTGGGTTGGTTGCTTGCACAGTAGGGTTGGTTTGGCCAAGGCCTAGGCTCAATTCAATCCCTTCTGTGACTTGGTTGCTTTTTTGCTCTTCTGAGCTTGGTTTGGTTGCTTTCGGATTTGAGAGGGACTCTATGACCTGAACTTCTTTCCTCGCATCGTCCCTTGAGTGGGGGCGATGTTTCTTAATACTTTGTTGTTTCCGGAGTACCACGGCCTTTCTCTTGTTGTCTTTGTGGGTTTCAGCCATTACCAGAGCCTGGCTATAACATCTTTCAGCTACCTCATAGTCTCCCTTGATTTCTCCTACCCCGGTTGGAGTTGGGAATTTGATTTTCAAATGTGATATGGAGGTGATTGCTTGGATCCTGGTCAAGGCCGAGCATCCGATTATGCCGTTGTAGGATGAAGGAGTATTGATCACATAGAACTTTATCACATGGGTAACTTGGTTTGAGCCCGATCCGAATACGACTGGCAAGTATAAAGTTCCCTGGATCGGGACCAAGTTGTTCCCGAACCCATACAGTAGGTCCTCTTGGCATTCATTGGAGCGTACGCTCCCAAGCTTCATCCTGTCCACAGTATGCTTGAAGAGTATGTTTACTGAGGATCCATTATCGATCAACATCCTTCTTACTTCGTTGTCAAAGATATCAAGTGTTACAACCAAGGCTTCGTTGTGATTCGGGTTGACTCCTTCATAATCCTTGCTGCTGAATGAGATCATCATCTCCGGGTAGGATTGAATGGAGAATACCTCATCTCCTGAGCCCGGGCTCCTAGGGGGAGAGTGTGAACCTCCCAGGACCACGTTTACCACATTCTTACCTTTTCTTTGCCTTTCCTCTCTCTGATTTTTCTCCCTTGAGATGTATTGATTCAGGTTGCCTTTCTTGACTTGGTCTTCAATGAAGTATTTTAAAGAGAGACAATTTTCAGTCTTGTGTCCATGGGTTTCATGGTAGTCGCACTGCCTATTGTAAGGCCTGTTCTCTGGGGGAGTCTGCATTGGCTTAGGAAGATAGTAGAATGGCTTTCCCTTGATCTCCTTCAGTATCTCTTCCCGGGTCCTGTTTAGTTGTGTCCACTCTGGCTCTTGCCTAGGCTACCTTGCCTGCCTAGTTGGACCGGGATCACTTTTGGATTCTGTTTTAGGACCCAATCGTTGGAATATTGGGGTGTTTTGTACAACATTTGTTTGCTGGGTTTGGTTGCTTTGTTTGAACTTTTTCTCTTGATGGTAACCCCCTCTCGGTCGGTCATCAGAAGATTTGTTCCTGTTCCCTCCATTCCGAGTCATTCTCATTTCCTGGAGAACATCCGTTTCTTTTATGAACCGGGCTGCCATAGAATAAGCAGCGGCCAAGCTTTGGGGCTCTTTGTTTACCAACTCCACAATATACCTTTCATTGTGTTCTGGATCCAGGGTTCTTCGAAATATGCTTAGAGTTGTTGGATTTTTAAACGCAGCGGGGCATGGCAAAACACTTTTACACATATAAAATCCAAATAAAAGCATATAAATCGTGAATAAAAATTCGAGGGATCAAATCTAACCTTTAAAAATAATTCGGAGACAACAATCAGAGATCCTTAGCAGTTGCTCCTCAAGTGTGAAGCACTCCACCGGTATCCACCAAGAAAACGATGTTACGGAGGAGGAAGAAGGTGGAGAGAATTGGGTTTTCCAAACTTTTTGGGTTTTCGGGTTTGATCTGGGTTAGAATAAAAATAGGGTCTATAATAGTGTATTTATAGGCAA
The DNA here is from genome assembly GCF_009905375.1 of Apium graveolens. Lineage (NCBI taxonomy): Eukaryota > Viridiplantae > Streptophyta > Magnoliopsida > Apiales > Apiaceae > Apium > Apium graveolens. Next base: position 140,636,198 of record NC_133657.1, read on the forward strand.
AATTTTCAGCTGAAATTTTCCCATAAATAATATTATTATTATCCCATTTATTATTCTCATTAATAATTAAAACACCTTTTAATTATTAATCCTTTTTCTAAACACTTTAGAAATAATTCTCTCTCTTGATTTAATTTCCAAAAATTAAATCCTTAATTAATAATATTAAGAACTTTTCTTAATTAATTTATAATCAATTAAATCTCATTTAATCAATTATTAAATTTTCTAATTAATTATTTATTTCATAAATAAATAATTATTAGCCATTATTAATTAATTCCTCCACCATTAAATCATTCTCTTTTTATGGTGTGACCCTGTAGGTTCAATATTAAGCCGGTAGTAGAAATAAATAATAATAAAACTATTTTATCATTATGTATATAAATTCTCTAATTCATTAAATATGATTAATTAATTAATCACATTTATTCTACATCGTGAGTGATGCTTCTCAACATATCGCGACTATCCGGATAATATGAATTCACTGCTTAGAATACCAAGAACCTGTTAGTGAATAGTTACCGTAAAATAAACTCCTTCTACCCTACAATGTCCCGATTAAATACAAGGCATGGATCTCGTGTCAAGCCTATCTAATTCAATCACTTGCTTACCATTTACTATGCGTTGTTCTATGCAAATTAGAAACTCCTTTCTAATTTTATTCACTCTGGCCAGAGATTCCTGAACTAGCATAAGTGGATCAGCCTTGAACATTCACTTCCTTCACTGGAAGGGGTAGATCCTTTATTGATCATACACTATCTTCGTGTACAAATTCCTATACCCAGAAGAGCCCTAATAATTGTCCCTGGAGACTAAGAACTAAACCAAAGCATAGTTCAGTGTACACAAGATGACTATGATGACCTCAAGTCTAAGGATACTTGTACAACTATCACTAGGTGAACAACTGCTGACACGTGAGTGAACTCCATCAGTTGTTCAGCTGGGCGAGTCATGTTCAGTGAACTTATTCTATAATAAGCACCTACATACTAGCTATAGTGTCATCACACAAATGTCTATGAGAACAGACATCCTTCATAATGAAGCAAGCATAGTATGTACCGATCTTTGCGGATTATTAATTACCAGTTAGTAATCCTATGACCAGGAACTATTTAAGTTTAGAGTTATCATCTTTTTAGGTCTCACTATTATGATCTCATCATAATCCATAAAAAGGTTTACTCTAAACTATGGTATATCTTATTTAAACACTTAAATTGATAAAGCCCGTAATAAAAACAAAACAAGTCTTTTATTAATATCAATGAAATCAAAACAGATTAGATAAAAGTTATTCCTAAATCCTAATACATGATTGGACTTAGGACATATTCCTTTCAATCTCCCACTTGTACTAAAGCCAATCACTCTGGTATCTAATACCCATCTTGTCTTTATGACGATCAAAGTGACTTTCATAAAGTAGCTTTGTGAGTGGGTCTGCTATGTTGTAATGTGTGTCAACTTTATTTCAATACAATACAAGAAATGTTACCGCGCTCCCACTAACCCTTTTGTAGAAGCATGGTTCATCTTCGTTTTTGATAAAATCAAACTCTTTGATTGTCTCATCAAAATGAATGTTCCATCTTTCGAGAAGCCTGCTTTAAACCACATATGGTTCGCAGCAGCTTACACACTAGGTTTTCATTTCTCTTGGAAAGAAAACCATCTGGCCAATTGCCAGATCTCATAGTCGTAGTAAGCAGCATTCACAAGCAAAATTTGAACTGATTTTAACAGGGCTACAGGTAAAAGGTTTCATCAAAGTCAATCCATTGCCTTTGTTTGAATTCTTTTGCCACAAGCCTGGCCTTAAAGGTCTCCACCTGGCCATCTGCTATAATCTATCTTTTGTATACCGTATACATAGATTCCATTCTGGATTTCATGGCACTATGCCATTTCTCTGAGTCAATACTACTCATAGCCTCATTATAGGTCACAGGGTCGTCATCATTAATGATCGACAACTTATTGTCATTCTCAATGACAAGGCCATATTACCTCTCAGATTGGCGAGACACTCTCCCTGATCTATGAATGGGCTGTTCCACAAAAAGTTGTTCAGTCAGAACAGGTGTTTCCACTCGATCTGTAGTAGTTTGTGCTTCTTGAACTTCATCAAGTTTAATTTTGCTCCCACTGTTTCCTTCAAGGATAAACTCCTTTTCCAAGAAGGTAGCATGTCTGGAGACAAACACCCGATTATCGGTGCAAAAGTAATACCCTAAAGTCTCTTTAGGATATCCCACAAAACTACATTTTACAGATCGATATTCCAGCTTATCTGGGTCAACTTTCTTGACATAAGCTGGACATCCCCAAATCTTAACGTGTTTAAGACTCGGTTTCCTTTCTTTCCATATCTCATACGGAGTTTGAGGAACAGATTTGGAAGGCACCTTATTCAGTAAATATGCTGAGGTTTCCAATGCATAACCCCATAGGAATACTGGAAGATTTGCATAGCTCATCATGGACCGAACTATGTCTAACAAAGTTCGATTTCTCCTTTCAGATACCAATCTGGAGGCGTCCACTGGGAGACTATACCATTTACTTTGAGATAATCTAGAAACTCTCCGTTCAAGTATTCACCACCTCGATCTAATCGAAGAGTTATAATACTATGCTTGGTTGTTTCTCCACTTCATACTTATATTCTTTGAACTTTTCAAAGGCCTCAGACTTGTGTTTCATCAAACACATATCTGAATCCAGATCTATCATCTATGAAAGTAATGAAGTATGAAAATCCACCCATGGCTTGCTTAGACATTGGTCCACATACATCTGTGTGTACCATTCCTAGCAAATTTGCAGCCCTCTCTCCATGTCTACTAAATGGAGACTGCAGTGCCACTATAAAGTGAGATTTTCATCATCCCTTTTCTTTTATTAGTTTGTTCAATCTGAAGTAAATTATGTCACATATATACAGACCATTATTTAAAGCACCACGTCCATAAAGAATATTATCTCTAAGAATAGAACATTCATTATTCTCAATAATTAATGAAAATCCAGCCCAGTCTAACATGGGAATAATATTCCTCACAATCGAGGGAACAAAATAACAATTATTTCATATAATAGTCTTGCCCGTAGGCCTATGTAAATGAAATGATTCTACATCTTCAGCAGCAACTCTTGCTCCATTTCCCATCAGTAGAATCACCTCCTCTTCCTTAAGAGTCCTACTTCTCCTTGGTCCCTGCAACAAATTGCAGATATGAGAACCACAGGCGGTATCTAATACCCAAGTAGAAATTTGATTTAATGACATATTCACTTCTATCATAAACATACCTGAATCAGAAGCGGTAGTCTCACTACCCTTCTTCTTCTTCAATTCTGCAAGGTAAACCTTGCAGTTCCTCTTCCAGTGCCCCACCTTGTTACAGTGAAAGCAAACAACTTTGCTCTTGGGGTCTTCAGCTTTTGGTGGAACCGACGTTTTCTCACCTACTTTCTTCTTCTTGGAAGAGTTCCTCTTCCTTTTCTTAGGATTGGAACCTTCACCAATTAGAAGAACAGAACTCTTCTTAGGGGGAAAATTCGATTCCGCAGTCTTCAACATGTTGTGGAGTTCAGGCAGGCTGACATCCAACTTATTCATGTGAAAGTTCACAACAAACTGCGAGAACGAACTCGGAAGCGATTGCAAGACCAAGCCTTGGCTCAGCTCCCCATCCATGGCAAAACCAAGTTGTCCAAGATGTTAAATCAAATTGATCATCTTAAGTACATGGTCATTCACAGATGATCCCTCAGACATCCTACAACCGAACAACTCCTTCGATATCTCATATCGAGCTGTCCTCCCCGCCACATCATACAACTCTTGTAGATGCATGAGGATAGTGTGAGCATCCATATGCTCATGTTGCTTCTGTAGCTCAATGTTCATGGAAGCTAGCATGATGCATTGAGCAATATTTGCATCATCTATCCACTTACGATACACAACATGTTCATCATTATGTGCATCACTAGCAGGTTCAGTAGGCTTAGGTGAGTCAATCACGTATTCCAGCTTCTCAATCCTGAGAACAATTCTCAAGTTTCGAAGCCAGTCAGCATAATTAGGACCAGTCAATTTGTGAGCATCTAGTATGCTCCTGAGTGATAGTGCAGAAGACATAACGTACAAAGTAAATCTGTAAATGATAAACATATAACAACACTTAGCAAATATTCGATTTTATTTCAAAACACTATATGAATCGGGTCTTTATTCATAAGTGGCTCCCACTAGTTTTCTTAATTTATTCAACCCCCTACGTGAAAAATTAAGCATTCATAATGCTAGTGAGAATAGGGATCCTACATTCCATTACACAACCCCGGCTGTAGCACGAACCGCCATGCAATGTTCAATAGGCAGACAACTCTGGTCAATTACATCTCATGTTATTCCCTAATCAAACTTTAGCCTCTTGAACAATTGAGTCTCGGCTGTAGCACAACAAACTCAATATTCTAAGTCAAGTCTAACCCAACATTCCGTATAGTTGAATCAGTCCCCAAAGGCCCACGGCTGTAGCACGTACCAACCTTTAGATTCTTATTCAATGTACACATCTCTATGTAACAGACAAGTATTTCTTATTTCGAAATCAAAGCCCTCGGCTGTAGCACGAACCGACAATGATTCAAAAATAAGAACTACTTTTCTATCATGTTGGAAGGCTATGACCGACACAAACCCGTTGTGTCATTGGCCAATTACTACTTGATATTATTTAATTTTAGAGGGATTATATTACGTTACAATTATAATCATATTATAAAGAGATTCTTCCTTTTAAATTAAATATTTCAAATCAATAATCAATAATCAGATGATTCCCAGATCGGGTGGAGCATTGTCAAGAGGCGTCACTTAATAACCCTTTCTTACAGATATAAATCTGTTGTTGACAGAATCATCCTTTCTCTCATATCAAAAATTCATATTCAATTACGTGTTTCATAAACACAAGAATCTCATGATTGTATTCATAATATTATTATTAAGGTTATGAAACAATTTCACTATACTAGGTTGTCTAACAAACGCCTTATGTTTATTTAAGTTCACCTAAATCTATCATCGCATGATAAACTAAGCATATATCACATATATCAACATGAATAAACATCAAGGTAGGCATGTTACATCATCTAGCATATTAGTCTAAGCATTATACATCTCTATGTATCACATGAAGCATTTAAAATCAATTAAAACAATCAAAAATAGCTTTAAAACACTTCATGGAAATATAAACAGTTCAAAACTTTTATATAAACTAAAATTGATCACTCCATTATATCCGTCTCGGAAAAACGAATCCAACGGTATATTGCACGCCCAAAACGGAGTTACGAAACTCCCAGAAAATTAATTTTAATATCAACAGACGGGCTATAACGCATTACAGGAACGCGTTACAAGCTCTGTAACGCATTCTGGTGTTGCGTTACACCCCTTTTAAGCCATTAAAGGGTGTAACGCATTCCGTAAATGCGCCACAGGTGTGTAACGCATTTCCGGAATGCGTTACACCCCTATTTTTTTTTTCTGCAGCAGCCGTCTTTTCCTCTCTCCTCGAAAAACGCGTCTGACAACCGTACCTGTTCTGTGATTTTCTTGTTTCTCCGTGCAGCAACAGAATTTTACAGCAGATATACAAATAACACATATATATACATACATACTAACAAAATATATATATATATAATTAATTAATTACGAATTATTAATTATACAACTTCAAAAATTCATAATAAAAAATCTATACATCATAAAATTATGAAAAAAATACCTAGACGATCTACAACACTTGTAGAACCCAGATCAACATTCAAAATTATTCTGAGAAACGATTTCTCATCAGACAAAATTAATCAATGATATAACTTGTAAAAATCATAATTAATTCATACAAGCACATAAAATTCTGAAATTTTTACCACAGATCTATATGCATATAACCTATGCTCTGATACCATTGTTGGATTTTTAAACGCAGCGGGGCATGGCAAAATACTTTTACACATATAAAATCCAAATAAAAGCATATAAATCGTGAATAAAAATTCGAGGGATCAATCTAACCTTTAAAAATAATTCGGAGACAATGATCAGAGATCCTTAGCAGTTGCTCCTCAAGTGTGAAGCACTCCACCGGTATCCACCAAGAAAACGATGTTAAGGAGGAGGAAGGAGGTGGAGAGAATTGGGTTTTCCAAACTTTTTGGGTTTTCGGGTTTGATCTGGGTTAGAATAAAAATAGGGTCTATAATAGTGTATTTATAGGCAAAATTTTCAGCTGAAATTTTCCCATAAATAATATTATTATTATCCCATTTATTATTCTCATTAATAATTAAAACACCTTTTAATTATTAATCCTTTTTCTAAACACTTTAGAAATAATTCTCTCTCTTGATTTAATTTCCAAAAATTAAATCCTTAATTAATAATATTAAGAACTTTTCTTAATTAATTTATAATCAATTAAATCTCATTTAATCAATTATTAAATTTGCTAATTAATTATTTATTTCATAAATAAATAATTATTAGCCATTATTAATTAATTCCTCCACCATTAAATCATTCTCTTTTTATGGTGTGACCCTGTAGGTTCAATATTAAGCCGGTAGTAGAAATACATAATAATAAAATTATTTTATCATTATGTATATAAATTCTCTAATTTATCAAATATGATTAATTAATTAATCACATTTATTCTACATCATGAGTGATGCTTCTCAACATATCGCGACTATCCGGATAATATGAATTCACTGCTTAGAATACCAAGAACCTGTCAGTGAATAGTTACCGTACAATAAACTCCTTCTACCCTACAATGTCCCGATTAAATACAAGGCATGGATCTCGTGTCAAGCCTATCTAATTCAATCACTTGCTTACCATTTACTATGCGTAGTTCTATGCAAATTAGAAACTCCTTTCGAATTTCATTCACTCTGGCCAGAGATTCCTGAACTAGCATAAGTGGATCAGCCTTGAACACTCGCTTCCTTCACTGGAAGGGGTAGATCCTTTATTGATCATACACTATCTTCGTGTACAAATTCCTATACCCAGAAGAGCCCTAATAATTGTCCCTGGAGACTAAGAACTAAACCAAAGCATAGTTCAGTGTACACAAGATGACTATGATGACCTCAAGTCTAAGGATACTTGTACAACTATCACTAGGTGAACAACTGCTGATACGTGAGTGAACTCCATCAGTTGTTCAGCTGGGCGAGTCATGTTCAGTGAACTTATTCTATAATAAGCACCTACATACTAGCTATAGTGTCACCACACAAATGTCTATGAGAACAGACATCCTTCATAATGAAGCAAGCATAGTATGTACCGATCTTTGCGGATTATTAATTACCAGTTAGTAATCCTATGACCAGGAACTATTTAAGTTTAGAGTTATCATCTTTTTAGGTCTCACTATTATGATCTCATCATAATCCATAAAAATCTTTACTCTAAACTATGGTATATCTTATTTAAACACTTAAATAGATAAAGCCCGTAATAAAAACAAAACAAGTCTTTTATTAATATCAATGAAATCAAAACAGATTACATAAAAGTTATTCCTAAATCCAAATACATGATTGGACTTAGGACATATTCCTTTCAAGAGCCTCCGTTTCATCGAGATTCGAAACTTTGTTGATGGCTTCCTGGAACCTCCGCATATAGGCTGAGAGTGCTTCGTTATCATACTGGCGGATTGTCTCCAGGTGGCACATGTGCATTTCATGTGTTTTATTGGCTCTGAATCTTCTAAGGAAGGCTCCTCTGAATTCTTTCCAGGAGTGGATGCTTCTTGATGGGATTCTGCTGAACTATCTTTGAGCCCCCCCTTTGAGAGTCGAGGCGAAGAATCTGGATTTCGTCAAGTCATTGTAATAGTATATCTGAGCTATCTGTTCGAAGTAGTTGAGGTGCTCTTCCGGATCCCCCAGTCCATCGAAAGAGTCAAAGTTGTAGTGTTTGAGATTTTTCTGTCGAGGGATGGCTTCTAGGGAGTGGCTGAAGGGCGTGAGGGTCTCCCCAACTTCCACCCCGGATTCTTTCTCCATTTTTCTCTGGAGCTCTTAAATCATGTCCTTGAGATCTTTCTGACCCTCTTCGTCATCAGAAATAAGTTCGGGGGTAGGGTCCCTCCGAGTTCTTTTGCCTCTTGCTTTAGCTAGGAGCCTCTCCTCCTCCAGTTGCATTCTTTTCTGAATTTTTTGCTCCAGCTTTTCTTCCTCTTCCTTTCTTATCTTTTCTCTGATTTCTTCTAACTTTTTCTTTCTGGTTGCTTCTGTCTCCTTCTTGCTAGGCTCCTTTTGATTTTTCTTTGCCTTGGCCCCGATTCGGTCGAAGACAGATCTCCTGGATTGCTGAGAGTCCTCGGATTCTTCCTGCTCATCCTCTTGTTCAAATTCCATCTGAGCCCGGGCTTGTTCATCTCTGTAGAGCCTGATTGCTTCAGCAAGTTCGTGGCTTGTTAAGTTGGCCATATGCTCCTCTGCAACTGGAACATTGGTATACTTGTACTGATTAAGCTCTATGACATTCCTGGCATCCCTTACCGGGGTATGCTGCGTCAGTGGTTGCTCCTGGAAGATCTCTCTGTCTCCTCCAGGTTCTTGGGCTTGAGAGGGGTCTTGATCCTGAATGTGGGTACTGGCGGAGGGCCTACCAGCTGTACTTTTTCCTGCTCTTGCCATTACCACAATTGTACAAACAACTGACCAAGATTTGAGGCTACAAATGTGGATCTGAGGTTGCTTTTTTGAATTTTACAAAAAAATTCCAGAATTACAGCAAGCAAACTTTTTGGGTTTTGCTAACAATAATACCAAACAAGAACAGCAGGCTCTTGAACACAAAAGAAAATATGCAAGCTAAAACAGTTCTGGATTTTAGAATCACCAAGACTATCAAACCCCAGGCTTCAAGATAATCAAGATTATCAAACCCTAAACAGCTAAAACTTAACAAACAAGAGCGGGCTCACACAAACGTGGCTAAAATGAACATTCATATTCAAGAAAGGGTTTGGTTGTTTACGTTCTTACAGGTTTGAAAGTGGACTCTCTCAAGAGTTTCCTGGTGAAGATGAATCCAGGGGCACCGAGACCCAAGGATGGAGCGCCCCGCCTTCTAGCGCCAAATGATAACTCCGGTGAGCGGGCGGCTCCGTCCGACGGCGTTCCTGGACCTTCTGTGCGGGGGTGAGGTGTAGCTGCTGGTTGGGCGCCTGCAAAACAACACTGGAAGGGGGGTTTGGCTCCCACGACGCCTCCGGTGTGAGAATAAGAACATGCTTCGGAGAAGATGAAGGTATATATATATATATATTTATGTAATTTAGAGGCTGCTGTGTGTTTGTGTTTGGATGTGTGTATGTGATGGCTGCTGTGTGTTTTTGGGTGTATGAGAGTGTGTGAGTGTGCAAGAGTGAATATTTTCCAACCCCTAAACCCTTCAGTCTTGGGGGTATATATAGCCCCAAGGTAGGGTTTAGGGGTAGTTACCTCTAAATCTGGGCCGTTGGATCTTGGGAGCGGAGGACGCCTGGCTTGGGCGGATTGCTTACACGTGTCCAGGGGAGGACCACCTCCAGAGTGTCCTAACGACCTCTGACACGCGTCGTGCTTGTCTGGAGTGTTGGTTGTTGATAGCTGTCATAGTCACGTGCCCACGTACCCCTCCTTGGCGGGTTGTAGGATGTGCATGTGTTTGCTGGGACCCCGCTCATGGCAGTCTGAGCCCAGATCCGGGTTCGGGTAGGCATTAGGTCCGGGCTCCCTGTTGGATCCGGACCCGGGTCATGGGATGGGCTCGGGCCTAGTCTCTCCATTTGATTGTTCTGGGAGAGGGGGGTCTCGGTCCATCGATCGAACCTGCTATCCTTTAGATCCAAGTTGAATCCTAGTCGGGTCTCTTATACCCTATCACTATATCTTTAGGAAAAGATTGAATCTTTAATCTCTAAAATTCACAATAAATTAAAGTTGTAAAGAACTGTCAACTGCAGATTGGGAGAAAACAAAGGTAAAACAACTTAGTAACATAGACTCAGAGGCGGACCTACAGGTAAGCACACCCAGCCTCCGCTGGGCGGAAATGGGGAGGGGAAAGGAGAAAGAAGGTTTCCAGGTGGGTGAAAATATTTGAAAGGTTGTAAATTATGATTCGAAAGTGTCAGTGAAAGCCGTTACAACATGAATTATTTCTTCCTTGTTCGAATAAATTGAGCAGTATACTTATGAAGTTAAGTACTCTACCTGTTTGATAAAATGTCCATTAGAAAAGTTTAAATATCTACATAATCTTAAGTTTTTCAAGCTGTACTCATTGTTTTTCTTTTGAGAAAAAAGCCAAAAATTCATCAAATGTCATGATATTGTTTATCAGAAAGAAAATTGCGCGGGGCAATATTTTTTCGCGAGATCCGCCTCTGCATAGACAGTAAAAGAGAGATTAAACTAAACTGACGTGCAAATAGACCATAAAAAGAAATACTTTTGTTTGGGAATGAAAGAGACCGCAAGTTGATTCAATTTTAATTCCATGGCGCGCAGGCCTGTAATTAAATAGAGCCATTTATGAATAGAATTCGGGATCAACTTCTTTACGGCAAACTCGACTCGACTCGCTTTCTTATATGAGCTAAACTTGAACATTAAAATGAGCTCAGATAATTAAATGAGCTGAATTTTTTGTATGTTCAGCTCGAACTCGGCTCGTTTAGTCCTGACTCGACTCAAACTCGTTAACTCGACTCGGCACGGATAAAGTTTATATATATTTATAAATAATAAATTACTAATATATAACCCATGCGATATATGGTCATTTTTATCATTATATACTATAATTTATAATTTTAATATGTTATTGGTTGGATTCGAACCTTATACCTCTTCAATAATAATTTTAAGATTGTATCTAATGGTTCTCATGAATTTGATCTAACTGCTCAAAATTGAGTGATTAAGAACCAATTACCAAACTTTTAATGTTTCGTCTTTAATATAATAATATAATTTACTAATCATTTAAATATTTTTATTAATATATTTTTTCATCATTTATTAATAATTTAATTATAATTTTTGTTTATTTTTCAAAATTTAATACTTAGTTTTCTCGTAAGAAACTATCAAACATTGTTATCGTGATATATTCATCTCCGGTCTTTTTTCTGTTTTTTTTATCATGGGTAACCCACAGCCGCTACCGTTCGGGTGCGCACTACGTAAACCCTATATATTTTCATAAACACCATTAAATAACTTGTAATTTACATAAAATAAATTTAAGTAAAATGTCAAAACATAATAAGATTTCGACATCGACAGTTTAAAAAGTAATGCATGATTTCTAAAGTTACGAATGTTTGAATAATTTAAAATAAAATTGTATATTTTCCTAAAACTCGTCTTGAAAACTAAAATTATATTGATTAAGAAACAAATGTAGAGTGTGAGTGTGCGTATATAGTTGTAAGATAAAACTATTATTTGATCTCGATACAAGTTGTAAAATTATAAATTACACTTTAAGATTAGTGGATTGAAAATCTATACAAACTATTAGTGGACAATTCGAGTCGGCTCGAATTCGTCTCAGCTCGGTTGTTCGTGAACAAACTCGTGATCGGCTCAGGCTCGAGCTCAGGTCATTTATAAATGAGTCGGGTTTGAAAATCACTTTCGACTCGGTTATTAAACTCGACTTGATTCGTTTAAAAAAAAAGTTAAACTCGATTCGATTCGGACAGAACTCAGCATGACTTCTGTTCATATGCAGCTGACTTCTGTTCATATGCAGCTGTAACTGCATGTATTCTTGTCATCCTTGTTTTTTGTGCGAAAATTATAGAGAGAATTACATTTTGCACCCCTTAAAATTGGCTAAAACTCAATTTTGTATAGCTATTTTCATAAATTGCAGTTTGCATCCCCCTACTTTGAAATCCGCTTCAACATGCACCCATTTTGCCTAATTTTTTAGCCCTAATTGTTGTATTTAACAAAATATCCCATCTTTTCTCGTCAATAATAGATTATATATGTTGTTGAAGATAATAATTTGGGCAAAAAAATTTGACAAAATTTAACAAAAAAGATGCAACTTGAAATGGATTTTAAAGTAAAGGAATCCAAACTGTAATTTATGAAAACAGGTATACAAAATTGAGTTTAAACCAAATTTAAGTGATGGAAAATACAATTCTCTCGAAATTTTATTATAATTATGATAAGGGCCAGGCTTTTGGATATAATAATTCAAATATATTTATAAGTAAATCATAACTTGGCTTAGTTATTAATATGTAATATAATTCTGACGTATGTGAATCATCGTTTCGTTGCAAGAACAAAACACAAGTAAACTCAAATATGGTCGGAACCGATGTTCCGTTTGATTTGGTCTCGATATCTAATTAATTTGATTTGGTTTTGACTTTTAAAAAATCACTCTGCTACGGTCTGAAAAAGCGAAAATTTGAATCAAAATAATCCGTGGACACCCCTAAATATGGTTGGCTAAAAAACCTCCACACAGAATTTCCCTAAACATTACTGCTCTAGATCGATTTAGTATTCGTACCTGACCCAAATCTTATACTCCGTCTATTTTTTTTATTTGTCGATTTAATTTTCGTACACATTTTAATATGTTTTGATCCGTTAATTAGAATTATTGTTTGTAATTTTTTTTTAATAAATAAAGATAAATAATTTATATTTTAATTCACAAATAAAAATAAAATTTATAGTTTTATCTAACCGGTCAAAGCGCGTTTAATTGTGACTGAGGGAGTAATAGATTAATATTCATACCAGACCTTACAATAAATTAAATGACAATATTTTCTATGACATCCTTCTCAAATAATCTAGAGAGATATCTCAAACTCATCCTTTTTAGTTTTTATTTACCTTCATTTGTTTTTACAGCACGGAAGCAACCTCGCTCGGTCTATTATTTACAGTCAGTTAGAGCAAAAAAAAATGCCTAAAAGCATCTTGAATGATTGTTGGGCATAATGGTGGCTAGATAATTAAATTAGTGATCATCTAAAACTTTGGACATGTAAAAGATTATATTTCAATGGAATTAATTATAATTGGCTATATTTTAAAAATAATATGTAACTAATATTTAATTTGTTATAAATCGAGTGGTTTATTTAAAATGATAATCAAATAATTTGACATATTGCTATAAATTTTAAGAGATTGTACTATTGAAGATGCACCAAAACCGTTTCATTTACATTATCTCCGTTTCTTCCCCAATATCCACTCATCCCCATCTCCCAGACCCCAGCAGCTCTCACCCCCTGGAAAGATGTATCTGCTCAACATCTTTACCTACAATCATAGTTGTAAAAATCGATAATCCGCACTAATCGGTTTAGGTACCAAATAGGGGATTAATCGGAACAAAAATCGGATATATTTAAATATTTTAATAATATTTAATATATTTATCTTATTTATAATGAAATATATAATTCAAAAATAATTTATAAATATTAATCAGATTTCAAAAAATAGATCGGCCAAATAATTTTTAAGGATTAATAGTAAATTAATCGGACATTTTTTTAAAAATCAGGGATTTTTAAAACCTACAATCCATGAGAAAAGACATCTCTTACAGAAATTTCCTCCTAGATTTTTGGTCAAGAAAGAAAATACTGATAGGAGCCACAGATAACCACTTCCCCAAACCTCAGTATTTTCACCAACATTCAAAGCTGTCAAAGCCTCTACTCAACAATTCCATTAAGAAATAATAGAAATAATGACAAAAATAACATTTTTTTGGGACTAAGTGACAAGAATACCTATTTTCAATATTTTGGCCATTTTTACCAATCAAATACCCCTTCTCAGATTGGGTATCTCAATTTTTTTATTTTTTTTGTAAAAAAACATTTTAAAAAAAAAACAAAAAAAAAATAGTTGAAATACCCAATCTGAGAATGGGTATTCGGGCATATATCCAATCTGAAAAGCGTATTTCATATAACCAATCTCAAAAAGCGTATTTCAACTTTAAAAAAATAAAAAAAAATTGGTTGAAATACCCAGTCTGAGAATGGGTAATCGGGCATATACCAAATCTGAGAAAGCATATTCCAACTACCCAATCTGAGAATGGGTATTCCGTCAGTATTTTTGGCCGCATTTCTCAAATTTGGTATTTTGGTCACAAATTTAAAAAAAAAGTGGTATTTTTTTGCCATTATCCGAAATAATACTCGGCTGCCAATTCTCTCATGTACAACAGCAACATCTCTTTCTAATTTCCAACATTGACCAGGAGTTGATTTGGGTAGTTGGAGATATTCATAGTCACATTTAAAATCAAATCAGTATATATACCCTCCTGAATGAATGTCCCATACTTTAATTGATGTTTTAGCAGTTGACCAAATACCACAAATTTTAAACTCAAAGAAGGTTGGTTAACTGGAAATCGTAATCCTCACTCCTATGACTATAGGAGTATAGATGACTACAGTGTAAACGGCTAAAATGAAACCGTTACTCTAGACCTTGCATAAAGAAATAGAAAGAGTTGAAAACAACAGAAACACTTCCCCAAGCAAAACTGTAGTCCACCAGTACCTATTTGCCCGATATTCACTCAAGCAGTGCAAGATATCATTTAATTGAGAAATCAAGATAATTGACTACAAACATCAGGTGAAGACCAGCCACCACTAGTAAACCCTAATATCATGATCATTTGATAGGTATGAATATTCAAATAGGACAACATCTAAGAAGAGTAAGAAGGTCGTGCCATAGTGAAGAACTCATTACTCTAGATATATGTATGCAAAGTTTCCAAAGGATAGTAGAACAATCTTGTACTCCATGCTACTAATCTATTGAAAAACAGTAGGCATGCAAGAGAGCATCTGAAATATTTTGAAAAATCTAACTGAAGTAGATGGATATCTGAGGAATGTCAATATCATTGTCATCGTCGTCCTCGCAGGCTACCACAACATCAAAGTGTCGACGGTAAGGTGGGAGCTCCATTTTTGCCACTTCCCTTGCCAAATCCACAACCTTCTTATCCATTCGATCTTTGTGACGAGGAAACATGCTGTTATAGAGAAGACAACTTCCACATGAAATGCTATAGGCATTCAGACCCTTATCCGATAGCCATTTAAGAAGCTCCCTCAATGTTGGATTCCCATCAACGATCCACCTGTCCCACACAGTCCACTTCATGTCCCGGTGGTTAAAGACTTTAGGGGGGACTGGCTCAGCAATTGAAAACAAAGGTAGAGCCAAGTTTGCAAATGTGTTCCTATAGTCTTCCACTGTGTGCCCTCCATTCAGAACCTTGTAAAGCTCAAGGCAAACAAGACCTGTAGCCATCGCGGTGGAGGTTGCAATTGCAGGGATGATCCTTCCAGCAATAAATTTAGCTTTCAGCTTATCAACTTCAGGAATGCTATAATTTCTCGCCCTCATGTTGGCCAATGCAGCAATCATATCCATGTGGTGGTTAGTATCATCATCCTGAAAATGTCAAAAGGAAATTGTTATGTAAATTAACCAACTTGACTCATTCTCAGTCGCATCTTGCTAAAGTGAACTATTTACTTTTGAAGTTTTAATGATAAATATACCCTCTTCATTGCATACTAAACTATGATAAACACGACAAATAATTCCAAACTATAAAACACACTCTTATACTTAAAGGAGAGACCTTTTCAAACTGAATTGGTTTCATCTTAAACCCTGATGACAAACTCTTTCGACACTGCTCTAGCTTCATGATCAGTTCATTGATAACTGCACTGTCATCTATAGAAGAAGCAGAGAGGTTTGTGGCTTTCTCATCTGTTTCAATTTTGACACCTTTCTTTGGTTGAAATTCAGGAACCATCACTCTATCAACAGCTTCTGCCAATGCTTTGGGCTGCACGGCCCAATCAGGAATAGGAATGCCAAACGTCTCAGCTCGTAAAATGGAAGCAGCCATGACAAAATGCAAGTGAGTTGGATCAGAAGTAGTAAACTGCAGTGGTTGGGGAAACCGTTTAGGAGCTGACCAAAATGGAGCTCCAGTACTTGTTGAGGCATCTTCTGGAAAAGTAAAAATCAGCTGCTTTACACGGTTGGAGAAATAGTCTTCAAACCTGATGCCAAGAAACAATGTAAAAACAATGCAAACATAGGAGAGCAGCTTTTACATGAGGGAAAATATTGAAAACCTAAACAAAGCTGAACCTTATGCGTGCCCATGTAATGCAGTCCTGGAATGCGTCACATCTGTCCTTATCAAGGCACTCGAGAACACGTTCCAACTTGTCCCTGGCCTGAGCATCACCTGCATTCACTATAGCAGTGGTATATTCAGTTGTATTGAAAAGATAGGCATTTACTTCAGCAGGTGTTTTCTCTAGCAGGCCTTCGAACTCGGACCTGGCCCATGTCAGACAATGGTCAATGTTGTGAGGAAATGAGTGCACTGTACACATAGGTGCCTGTTTCTCTGGTGGATCTCTCGAGGCACCATAATTCTCTGTCAGATGAGGAATAACCATCTGAGTGTTACACTTGGCCCCCAAAGTTCCAGATTCCAAAAGTGGCTTTTGGAAATACAAGCATCTTTGATCAACATACAACCTAGCATTGACATTGTCAAGGGCATTCACAACTACACTCAGATTTTCCCAGTAGGCATCGTCAAAGACATTTTCAGTTTCGGGTCCCACACGATTCTGCAAAGCTTCAATATGTAGAGCAGGATTTATAAATGCAGCAGCAGTAGCAGCGACAGTTGATTTTGCCTGCCCAATATTCCAGTCACGAAACAGAAACTGCCTACTCAAATTACTCTTCTCTATTACATCATCATCGGTGACTGTTAGTTTTCCTTGTTTTCCGCAAGAAACACCCATCAAAGCCAAGTTTTTTAAAAACTCACAGCCCAATGCACCAGATCCAACAACAAAAACTTGAGCATCTTCGAGTTTCTTTTGCAGTTTGGCCCCTAAGACAGATATTTGTGCATCATAACGGCTATTCAGTGGTTGAAATTCACTATTTTCCAGTGGTTCAGTAGGAAGTGATTCAACCGAGTCAAAGTAGAAGAACTGTCAGAAAATAGCAGAAACACAACAGTAAAAAAACAAATTAAATATTACAAAATGAGAAATGCAATGAATAAGGTGCCAACAGATTACTAATATAATGGTACAGACCCAAAAAATAGATCTAACGTACACGTATGGTAATAAAACCATATCTACCCAATATCAAAAGTTAAAAGTATAAATGAAGCAATTAAGATAACCTGAAAAAGTGGATGAAACTTTCCCGAACATGCCTTCATAACCTCCTGACCAACAATTCCACCAAACATAGCCGCCATGGGATTCAGAACAGCACGAGCACCGAAAGAAAACTGTCGCAGAAGTTTTGGATTAATATTGTCTACTTTCCCATCCCCAAAGCCCTCATTAAGGGTACCAGCCATGGATATGAGCTTCTGAGCATCTTCTTCAGAACCAGCAACTGGAAAGCGTCCTACTTCAGATACAAACTTGTCGAGAGCTTGAAAAGCCAAGTGCAAAAGTGGTGGCCGGTCAAATTTGGAGAAATCACTCAGAAGATATTCTCCTGGATCTTTAAGTGCTTCCTTCAATGGCTTGAAATTCAAGACCTTGGGCTGCTTCACCTGAGTTACAATACCTCCTCTCTCATACTGTCCAAAATTTGTTGTGTCCTCTTCAAGGTTGAAAGAGTAGGGTCTTGCATTAATTATCTTTCGAGGCTTTCCATCATTGAGTTCTGTCATTCCTTTAACCTCTGAGAACACAACAAGGTCTCCATCCTGGAATTCTAGTCTTTCATCATCGACACATGATATAAGAGCAGGTTTATCGTTACTGATAGATGCAATAATGCCAGTGTGAGGTTCCTCTCCATCAACATCAAACACGGTAAACTCTGGGCCAAAATCACAGAACACATTACCAAATAGACCTCTCACTTCGGTCTTTATGAATGCAATAGGAGGTAGATGAGTATGACAGTAATCATTGAATTCAATTGCATCCTCCAAGTTGGAATCAGTAAAAACAACAGCCTGCTAGTCATTAAAAATAGTATTACTTCCAAAGTTATGAAGTAATTTTTTTCTTAATAATACACAAAATTTTACATTTATCAAATGCCTGGAGTGAATTTTACAATACATGTAAAGTTGAAATTACTACTGTAACACGTCATCATTCAACAGTCATCCTATGCAACCATCAAATACAGAGAGTTCTATGCACATAGATTTTAGATAAATTTTATCCATTAAAACGAACTTGACAGTGCAGAAGTTTGTATAGGCTGAAAAGGTAAGTTACTTCAAACAAGGTTTGTAAAATGTGAACTTGGTAATTTGTTTGACCTTGCAGATGACTGAATTGAAAATTACAAGGAGTCGACCATCACCCACGGAATAGATTATGTCGGCCACACTGTTTTGTAATTTGAATAGGGAGATGTAATATGGTAAGATCACGTTTACATTCACATTAAGGCTTGACATAGTATATAGGAGTACTACCAAGTACCTAGAATAGCACAAACAAAAACCCAACATTATGTAAATCAGAACATAAAAAAATCTTGAAATTATAAAATACAATGCCTGTGCTTGCTAGCAAACTCTATATGGTTACTAAATTAATCTAACAATCAATAAAACTTACTGAAAACTCGCTAAATTCCATTTAAATGTTTTTCCTAAGAATGTGCTGCTATTTCAGGCCAGAGGCCCACAGCATAGCATGAAACTGATATAATATATTTTTCAAATCATCTTGTGCTTATTATGCAGTAGCATTACTAGTGTCCAAACCTTAACATAGTTCTCCTCTACAGAGTAATTACACTTCCACTTGCAAATTCCACTAAAACAAGGTGTGATCTTTTGGTTTGATCCTTCAAATATCTTAATAAAATATTAAAATCAATTAACCATATGCAAAATCTCACAATTTTGGACCAACCAGCTGTTATAAACTAAAAGTATCCAGGCACCAGTTTATTAAGATGATACGCAATATCCATCCTTCAACTAAGATCTTCCGAGAAGTGATAGTAAGGTTTGTACAAATAGGTGATCTAGCTTGACATGTTTTACTAGCCATTCATTAAAATTGAATATTCATTTGCATTTGTGGCCTGAATCATCAATGTTTAAGCTATATTTTGATTACTCTTCTTCAGTATCAGTTACAAAGGTTGTATTTCTAAATAAGAGAAAGATGAGAACACGAGTAATGATAAAAGACAATTACACTCGATAAATAAAACTTGAAGTAATGCTTGATTATTTGATTTTATACATTTGTCTCTAGCAAAGCACTGTAAAGGCATTTCTCTTTACTAAAGATAAAATCCAGAGCAGAAGCAGCTATTTTAGTACTTGGACGTGACAACATCAGGTCACTATCAAAACTAAGTTCAATGAAGCACAAAGCATCAGTATCTGATCTCTTAAGAGTTAAGATTCTTCTACAAGACAGGAGCTAATACTTTTTCTTAATGACAAAGGCTTCTGTCGATACACAAAACAGTCAGAGGACTTCTGCTCAACGTAAAAATAAATTATCTTCACAACAGAGGCAACTATTAGGTTCTATAACTAGAAGATGTACTGGAATCCATTCGTGTCAATATATCAATACCTAATTATTCACAAGACCGTCTACACAATAGGAAATTTTAATATTTCATCATAACTACATCCAATAAGCAAGTTATATTTGACAAACTAGTTCAGTCACTTAAAATAATTACAGTTAAGAAACATCTTTAAGGTTGAAAAAACAACAAAGCTCATTTTCCATATATTCAAGAAAAATAAGAAATAACAAAGATATATTGTTTAGGTAAATATTGTCCAACATTTAACCTACAGATACAAATAATTCCAATTAATGAACTGTCAATTGCTCTTCAAAAAAGTTACCTGAAAGTCGGAGAGTTGCTCTTTAGTCAATTTATCAGTCAAAGTTGTAACGACAACGGCATTGTTAAGCTCCTGCAGCTTTTGAACAGAAGCAAGCGCCCTGTTCTTACCAACATCATTCTCTGTGAAAATAAAATTGCTAGACAAATCCCACAATTCAACATTGCCTTCATCATGCAAAGTCACTGACTTGACACCAGCAAGTATGAGATTCTTTGCTGCAAGAGATTTAAAGGAGACATTAAAGTTAACCATCTTATCCTCTTTCCGTTAAATAACAAGAAAATTATATAGCCTGTAAAAATAAATAATAAATCAAATCAAACTGAAATGATATTCATCCGAAAAAAAAAGTCTCAGAAATTTTTTCAGTAGGATATAGTAAACATACTCTAATAGCAACACAGGACCCGTAATCATGACACGTTGCACCATCACACAAACCTCCAAGTCATAGATAACAAAACTCAAAACCATACCACAATAATCTCCATTTAAACAATTGTCAGAACTCAGAAGTATAATAAGGATACACATCTCCATTAATACAATTGTCAGAAGTATAATAAGGACACATTATCTCCATTAAAGCAACTGTCAGAAGTATATTAAGGATACATTCATACAGTCAGATTTGAGCACCTAAAGGTAAATTCAATTGAAGTCTCGGCCCTAACCCACTGTTAACATAAACAATAACAACTGAAGTTTTGTTTTTTGTTGCAACTAAAAAAACACAAGGCAACATTCAACTACTACACCTCAAGGGGGACAATGAAGTTGAACACTATTAAGTTCATAAAATTCCTACAAAATGAGGACAACTGACATTAGCTAATTTATGAAAGTAAATGAAATGTTCCAAAACGTAGATACCACATGGTCAAAAACCCAATACAGTTTTGTTATGACATCCGTTCAAGCAATTCAACCATCAGTCACATGATAAGAATAAATTTATAAAAATAACAATGAGTAAACAAAAATAAATACAATTCAAATCTTTGCCATAACTTTAATAGCATACACTATGAACAAACAATCCATCTTAGGAAACAGCTTGTTTTAACTACTAAAACGGAAGTATACTAACATCACAACATAACAGCACTCAAGGCAAATAAGTTCAGCTACTAGAACTTACAGTTAAAAAAATACAGTTGAGCCCAAAGATTCAAAAAAAAATATCAATGTAATAAAATATGAATGCTATTAACCACCTCCTGAACAAAATGCATACCTATTTCAGCACCAAGACCATTCATGCCTGAAACAAGCACATTTGAAGCAAACAGACGCCTCATTGTCTCTCGTCCATACACAGCAAGCTGCCTACTATGAAGATCCTCATCAATCTCCTGTTGATTTCCATCATCCATTGTTACACTCGGTTTGTTAACGCTACTGCCTCCTCCTGTGTTACTGCCTTTGCCATTCTCCATACCTCCGTCCCCGCTCTTTGTTGTAGTTGTGTTAGTGCACGAAAACAAACAGGCCTTCTTAAGTAAACTATCTGATTCACTACCAGCGTTGACGTTATCACCGCCTACAACTGCTGCTTCAACCGGTCTCTTTCTAGGAAGCATATAGTGCAACAAACTGTTCAAATCACCATCAAAACAACAAGATATCATAATAGCATACATAAAATGCATATCAGACTTACAAATTAACACCAAAAACCAAAACCTAGCTTCGACAATCACAATTATAAACTAATTACATGTTTTTATATAATTGCATTTGTACTAATAACTACTCAAAACACCACAAATCACCATTCGATAACACATTATCACAATTGCACAGACGCACCAACGCACACACAGATATAAGATCAGACTATGAATCAACACAGTAAACCTAAACCGAACTTCAATATAGGCAGTGATAAGACACTTGTTACACATGTACACACTTGTTAGCAAGTGAAGCATATCAAAGTTCAATAAATTATTAAAAACACCAGATATCACCTTCGAAACAACACAAAATCACCTTCGCATACGAAAATGAAGATCAGACTACTAATTAACAAGATAAAACAAAACCTAAGTTCGATAATTGTAATTAGACACTTCGTCTATATTTGTACTAATACACACTTCTATTAATACACTCATAAACTTATAAACAAATCATATAGTTAAACAAACTACTAAAAACACCACAAATCACCATCAAAACAACACAAAATCATTTACTCATACGAAAAATGAAGATCGGACTACTAATTAACAAGATAAAACAATAACTAAGTTCGAAAATTACAATTACACACTTCTTCTATACTCGTACTACTACACACTTCAGTCATTACACTCATAAACTTATAAGCAAAGCATACAGTTCAATAAACTACTAAAATTCTAAAAACACCACAAATCCACATCAAAACAACACAAAATCATTTTCGCATACAAAAAATGATCATGCTACTAATTAACACGGACACGATAAACCAAAACCTAGGTTCAATAATCACATTAAGACACTTCTTCTATATTCATAGTCATACTAACACACACTTCTGTTAATACACACATAAACTTGTAAGTAGAGCATATAGTTCAATACTAAATCACCATCAAAACAGCACAAAATCACAATCGTCCACATAAAATAAGATCAGACTGCTAATAAACACAATAAACCTAATCCTAGCTCCGATAATCGCGGTTATATACACATATACACACAGTACAGCTCAACCTAGCTTTGATATTTGCAATTAGACACTTCATACACTCATACCAAGGCACACTTCTGTTAATACACACATAAACTTGTAAGTAGGCATATACTTCAATAAACTACTAAATTACTATCAAACAGCACATAATCACAATTGCAGACATAAAAATAAGGATCGGACTGCTACGAAACACAATAACCTAATCCTAGCTACGATATTCGCGATTAGATACACATATAAACACAGTACAGCTCAACCTAGCTTCAATAATTGCAATTAGACACTTCATATACTCATACTATGGCACACTTCTGTTAATACACACACAAACTTGTAAATAAAACATATAGTTCAATAAACTAATAAATCACCATCAAAACAACAAAAAATCACAATCGCACTTACAAAAATGAAGAACAGACTGCTAATTATCAAAATAAACGCGATTAGATACACAGATACGCACAGTATAGCTCAACCTAGCTTCGATAATCGCGATTAGATACTTGAAATAAACATACACGCACTTATGTTGATATATACATACATGTTTGTATATGAAATAGATAGAGGATGAGAAACGTACCGATCGGAGCTGCGAAGAGTAAGAGGAGAGAGATTGAGAGAGAGAAATTAGGGCGAGATGAAATAAAAGAAGCGGAGAGAGATGAGGAGAGGAGGTATTTATAGATGAATTTGGTTCGGGTCTAGGGTTTTGGGCCATAGTTATATGGAGTATTGTGTGTTCATTTTTAGAGAGAGAAAGGCCGAGAAAGGGAAAGTTCCAGAAGATGGGGAGAGAGAAAGTAGTGTGGTGGACTGTTTAGGTGAGATGGGAAGGGAAATGTTTGTACCGGCTGTAAATTACTTGCCTAATTTCGAAAACTAATACTAATTTTTTAAGATTAAATAATAATTACAAATATGTTAGAAATATATTATGATAACTATATAATAGATATGTGAGAAAGAGAGAGATTAAAAAGAGAATATTGTATTCATTCAAGTGTGTATCTTACAAGATGAGACTTGAGTCCTATTTATAGGCTCACTAGAACATAGGTAGAGAAATCCAAATGCCAAATACATGAACATAGGTAGAGAAATCCAAAGGTCAAATACATGAACATAGGTAGAGAAATTCAAAGGCCAAATACATGAACTTGAAAAACCAAAAGTCAAGAGTTATGACTTTGGAAAGTCAAGAGGTTGTTCTGGAGTATTCTAGAGACATCCATATTCTAACACTCCACCTTGGATGTCCAATTTTCAATAATCGTGCCTCGTTAAAACCTTTCTAGGAAAAAACTCATTGGGAAAAAAATCCTAGTAAAGGAAAAAGAGTACATCGATTTTGAAAAGTTTATTTCAAGTTCTTAAGTCGACGCATGCCAATCTTATGTACCAAGCTTTCAAAAACTGATGGGGGTAGCGACTTCGTGAATAGATCTGCAAGGTTGTCTCTTGAGCGTATCTGTTGGACTTCAATTTCTCCATTTTCTTGAAGGTCATGTGTGAAGAAAAACTTGGGCGAGATATGTTTAGTATTATCGCCTTTGATACAACCTTTCTTTAGCTGCTCGATACATGCTGCATTATCTTCGAACATTACTGTTGGTGTCATGTCATGATGCATGCCACATGACTCCCGAATGTGCTGACATATTGATCTCAACCAGACACATTCTCGACTAGCTTCATGGATTGCAAGAATCTCTGCATGATTAGAAGAGGTAGCAACTAGAGATTGTTTTACAGATCGCCATGAGATGGTTGTATCCCCATAAGTGAACAAATAACCTGTCTGTGATCGAGCTTTATCTGGATCAAATAAATATCCTGCATCTGCATAACCCGTTAGCACTGCTTTGGATTTATTAGAATAAAATAAACTCATATCAGTTGTGCCTCGAAGGTACCGAAAAATATGTTTAACACCATACCAATGCCTCCAAGTTGGGGCGTTACTGTGTCTTGCTAATAGATTCACAGAATATGCTATATCGGGTCGTGTATTATTAGCAAGATACATAGCGCGCCTATAACACTGAGATAGGGTAATTCAGGGCCGAGTATCTCTTCATTTTCCTCCTTTGGTCGGAACACGTCATTTTTCTTATCAAGTGATCGAACGACCATTGGAGAGTTAAATGGATGTGATTTGTCCATGTAAAACCGTTTCAAGATCTTTTCTATGTATGATGATTGATGCACAAAAATTCCATTTGGAAGATGTTCAATTTGTAATCCAAGGCAAAGATTTGTTCTCCCAAGATCTTTCATTTCAAATTCTGCTTTTAAGTAATCAACTGTTTTCTGGAGCTCTTCAGGAGTTCCGATGATATTCAAATCATCAACATACACAGCCACTATAGAAAATGAAGATTCTGTTTTCTTTATAAAAATACATGGACAGATAGGGTCATTCTTGTAATTTTCCCTTAGTAAATATTCGCTTAACCTCTTATACCACATTCGACCAGATTGCTTTAATCCATATATGGATCTTTGTAACTTAATAGAATAAAGATCACGAGAGTATAATTTAGATGCTTCAGGCATTCGAAATCCTTCAGGAATCCTCATATAAATATCTTTCTCAAGGGAACCATACAAGTATGCTGTCACAAAATCCATTAATAGCATTTCTAATTTTTCAATAACTGTCTGGCTAATAAGATAACGAAAAGTTGTAGCATCCATTACAGGGGAATATGTTTCCTCATAATCTATGCCTGGTCTTTGTGAAAATCCTTGAGCAACTAAACGTGCTTTATATCTCACAATTTCATTTTTATCATTTCTTTTTCGCACAAATACCCATTTATAACCAACGGGTTTAGTCCCTTCAGGGGTTCGGACTACAGGTCCAAAAACTTCATGCTTGTTAAGTGAGCTCAATTCATTTTCAATTGCTTCTTTCCATTTTGGCCAATCTTCCCTACGTCGACATTCTTCGACAGATTTTGGTTCAAGATCCTCGTCTTCCATCATTATATCAAGCGCTACGTTATATGCAAAATTTTCATCGATGATGATGTTATTTCGGTTCCATTTCTTTCCCGTGACAACATAATTTATAGAGATCTCTTTTATTTCAACATTTTCAGGTACCTGGTCCTCTTCTGGGGTTTGGTTATTCATGTCACGGGTCTCTTCTGGGGTCTCTCCTTGAGATTTTATTTCATCTATTTGGGCATCATCATATTTTGCTCCTTTTCTTTTCCGAGGATTTTTATCTTTGGAACCGATTGGTCTACCTCGCTTCATGCGAGGTCTTGACTTATTTGCCTTGTTAGTCCCTTAACAATATAGCAAGAATTACAGAAGGGGGGTTGAATGGAATTCTTGAACCTTTTTCTTGAAATAAAAATGTTCAACTCGATTATGGATATATTTGTTTTGATTAGCACAATGCGGAATGTAAACTTGAATGAATCAAAACATAAGTAATTAAAAATAAGAGTCTTTAAAAACTTTCTGGTGGATTTAAACAATTCCACCAGAGATATATATAATATATCGAGAGGACTCTGTGTGCAGAAATGCTCACAGCTGCTTACGAAATAGAACTGCTGAGAATACAGGAAATGCTAAAGATTGTGCTTACAAAGATTTCTCTGTTTTTATGTTTCTCAGCTATCTCAGTTATTTTTCTATTTGCTACTCTCTTGGTTTATATATTACCAAGATTACAAAGTCAAAAGAACTGAACAAATATAAAATCTAACAGTCTTGATCTTTACTGCTTTTCGTCCTCTATTACCCAGTTAATGGGCTTCCACAGTGTGTTTGTATCCAACTCGACGACTGTGTGTCAGCTTTCACTGTTCAACTGATGTTTGAATCTTGATATGATCATCCGTCGACTTTCAGATCATCCGTCGATGACTTAATTGATCATCTGTCGACTGCTATGTTAAACATCCGTTGATAGTCATTTGATCCTCCGTCGAAGCTTTGTTAATCATCCGTCGGTAGCTATTTTGGCACTTGACTTCATTTCACTTATACAGAATTACAAGACATTGCTTATGTACAGTTAATCAACCTATTCTGCATATCTAATTAAAGTCAACATGACTTATATGCTACTACAGATTCTATACAAAGGTGTATACATCACTGTGCTACAAACTTATTATTACATAAGCTACTCACTCGATGGATAATAAGTTAATCATCCGTCGGGACTATAATGAGTTATCCGTCGGGACTAAAACTCTTATCCGTCGAGTGCTACATAATTTCACTAAGTAAAATCTACTTAGATATTTTGTTTAAGTGATCATCAAGTACACAACATATTCACAACAATCTCCCCCAATTTATGTCTACTAGAATTGTAGCCATAAATTAAGAGACACTTGATGATTACAAAACATCCTTAACATATATCTTTAAAGATAAGTAGATAAAACTGAAATTGCTTCAATTTAAACAAAATGTACAAGGTTTGGCTCACAGTCAGTTCAAGATGCTCCTCTAGCCTGAGCAGATTTTTCTAGTTTCTTGAAGGTCTGGATCTTCTTCCAAGCTTTCTGTTGTTTTCTTCAATTTGATTCTGGAGCTGCCTGTGGAATTCTAATTCATCAGATTCTGAGAGATCTAACATTTCTTGCATCTCCAAGAGAGTCTCATTGATAGAGATACTCAATTGGTCTTCTAATCTGAAGAATCTTCTCACACCCTTGTCATCCATGAATTCCATCAGCCAGTAGGGCCTTAGATGCACTCTTCTCCCTGTGTAAGGGATGATAAGAGTCTTGGGAAGTGCATCTTTGGCTCTAACACTCCTTAGCTCTTCAATCTTCTTCAATACTAATCTTCTTGCAGTTACATTGAACCCAAAGTTTTTCTTGAAGGATGAATAAACTTTGATCAACACAGCTTGGCTTTCTTGAAGTATCCTGTGAAGAGGCCACTGCATCTCCCTTCCTCCTTTGTACTTGAACACCAACCTTTCAGGTAGGTTTCTGTATGCATCAATTGCCCTTACCTCATCCAGCTCATCTAGATAAAGGTTTAGATCTGAGAATTCTTTGATGTCACATAAGTACAAGTAGTCTCCCCTGTTGACCTTGGGTTGAGCTTTGACTACTGACTTGGATTTGAGAGGTGACAACTTCACTTTCTTGACTGCCCTTGACTTTGTCCTTCTTGGCTTAGTAAGAATTGGCAAGTTGAAGTCAGGAATTGGTAATTTATCCTACTCTATTGGCTCATCCTTTGGCACAATAGGCTCTCCATGTATGTTCCTGTAGGGGTCCACCACCCTTATATTTTCAAATACCACAGAGGGCTTGGATGATTGAGTTTTAGCTTGAGTGGATTCCTTAGGAAATTGATCTTCCAATTCCTTGTCAATAACATCCAATTTCCTTTTTGTTCTTTTAGCCAGTTCTTTCTTTCTTGGGGATTTCTTCTGTTCTTCAATCTTCTTCTTTGATTCAGTAGCTTGAGATGGTTGAGAGGGAATTTGTTGAGAAGAATTCACAGCCTGTAGCTTGGCCAAGATAGCAAACTGTTCTTTTTTTTTGTTTAGACTTCTTTGCATCTAGAGCAACTTGCCTTTTTTCCTGCTTCAATCTGGCTTTTTCTTCTTTCTTTGCATGAGCAAATTGTGGATGTCCAGCTACCACACAAATTTCCTTCCCATTTCTGAATATCTTTGCAATTCTCTTTCTTGAGGCTGAATCAGCTGGATCTTTGTAGAAGACAATAGATCTTGACATAAGCTTCTTTTCATCAAGCTTGGGTGTCTCATACACAGTATCCATAGGGTTCTTCAAAGATGACTTTGGATAGTTTGCCCTTGGTTTAAGAATTATCTCAGCCTTTGTAGTCTTGATGCAGGAAGATTGTCCTTTCTCCAGATAGTTCATGCTCATCTCATTCACACTGATTGGCTTGACATGAGAGTGATGGATGGCTGACTGAACTGGTTCCTTGACTAATTCAAACTTTTTCTGTATGTCCTCATCAATCTTTTTCCAGTTGATCAGAGTCAACTTTCCTTTATCAGCATCTTTCAAATTTTCTGCTGCTGCATTGATAAGATTTATACCATCTGCAACTGGTGGCTTGGAGATAGTAATTGAAGGTACAATTACTTTGCTGATTTGAACTAGAAGATTCTCCCCCTCAGTTGGTCCTTTCTCCCCCTTACTTGATTCTCTCCCCCCCTTTTTGTTATTATCAAGTGGAGGAGTTAGGCCTTGTGCTTTAGCCAGTTGCATAAGAAGATTTGTCTGAGTCTGTTGATTTTGAAGAAGTAGAGCCACTGAATTCTCAATAACTTGAACTCTGTTCTCCAACTTGGCTATCTTCTTGTCAGAATCTGATTCTCTCCTTAATCTCAGTAATAGATCTTGCATGGTACCATATGGCATTACTGAATCCACCTTCTCAGAGTTATAGGTCTTCAAGTCAGCTATATCCCTTTTCAATTCATCCACACTGAGATTCTGTCTTAAATGCTGGATCTTCATTAGATGTAGAGAGTCCAGGTGAGCTTGAAGAACATCCTTGGTACCAGCATCTGAAGTTTCCTGAAGGGCCTGTTGAATAGCTATTACTTGTTTGACCAAAGACACCTCAAATTATCCTGGTGTAGATTCCTTTGCCCATGCCCATTCAGGTAAACTTTAAGCAGAACTTGGGCCTTCAGCTCCCCCTAAGTTCAAGCTTTCATCCAAAGAACCAGAGTCATCATCATCAGAATCTACTCCAAATTCTTCAGATGGCTCTCCAGCTTGAGAAGGCATTCTGTTCACAGCAGCTTTGTCTCTTTGAAGAGATTCTGTGGTGTGCACTAAATTCAAAGTCTGCTCTGCCTCCACATTGCTCTGAGCAGCCAACAATTGATAGGCTGAAACAGGGTGAGTAAAAGTGTCAGCATCCAAGGAAATGTTATCAATTACAGCTTTGTAATGTTGCCGAAATTGTCTTTCCTTTTCAGCATCATCCACAATCATTGACTCACTAGCAATGGCTGGTTCCATCCTTATTTCTCCAGTACCTGCCTTTCTCTCATATTCTCTCTTTTGTTGCATCAGGGTCTCACCCTGGCTCCCCACCCTCACACCCTCACCTTCACCTACTAAGGTGGGACTCCTCTCACTTACTTTTGCCAATCCTGAATGAATGGATTGCTGAGATTCACTCTTTTCCCCTCCTTTTGCCTGGGAGCAACCCAGCCTCTCACTCAATGCACTCTCCTCTCTCAGTCCTAAGAGTGATTGTATTACCACTAAATCTTCTGCACTTGAAATTATTGAAGTTTGAAGTTGTGCAGAGACACTCGACGGATAAGTGATATCCGTCGGGTGAGTGGTAAAACTATCCGACGGATAACTGCTGTTACGCTTATCCGTCGGGATACAATCACTACTCGACGGATGAGCAATATCCATCGAGAGAGTAGAAATGAATGAGGTGGGAAGAGAAACTATTGTTGACTCTGTGTTGATTGAAGTTATTTGAGGCACAGATGTCACAATAGAATCTGAAAGAATTGGCAAGTGAGCCAACAAATCATCTAAAAGATGATGCTCACTTGCACTAGATTTTGGCTTCCCCAACAGAGTTAAAGAAGGGGAATCAGGAATTGAAGTGTTTATCATGTCCACTTCCAGTGAGTTAGTTGGTGAGTATTGTGTTTCAGTGGCTTCTATAATGAGAGATTTTGGTTGTGACTCCACATTTATTGGAGCCACATCAATCTGAATTTGAGAAGGTACAGGGACTGTGTCTTTAGCACCAGTTTGCACTAAGTGTGTGCCCTGTGCATCCCAGTTGTTTTGGATTTCTTCTTTCTAGTGTAAGTTTGGGGTGAGCTTGTGTCCCTAACCCTCTTGGCCTGTTCTCTTGGATGAGAGCTTTGTTCAATAGCCACATCCTTTTGGGAGGATACATCTAGAAGTGAGCTTTTGTCCTTTTTAAGCACTGCAGTTTGTTGGGAAACTGCAGTGTGGCTAGGCTGGGATTCACTCAACTCTCCAACCTTATCCTTGGGGTTTCTTTGATGTTCACCCCTTCCCTCACCTATCTTACCCTCCTTCACACTCCCCTCTTTGGCTTTGGTAGATTTTTCAACTGGTACCTTTTGAGAGATACCAAAGGGGGTTTTCTTTGATTTGGATTTAGAAATTGCAGTTGTTTTAGCAGCTTTGGTAGGCAACTGTTTGGTCATTGTCATAGTTGCCATAACTATGCCTGAAGTCAAAGAAATAGAAGAGATTGGAATAGTTGAGGGTATGGATGAACTTACCTCACTTACCTTAGGTGTCAGCATTACAGGAAAATAGAACATTGGCACATCCCTGTGATGGTTGGCTGTGTTCAAGTCTGCAATGATTCTTCTCTCTTGAACCCAACAAGCTAATTTGTTGTTTGGGTTCTCAAGCACAATCTCTTGACAAAGATGGTTAGCCAAAAGCATAAAAAATATAGCATAGTAAACATTATTTCCTCTTTTGGCTAAGTCACCTAATTTAAAACCTAACTCATACACAATAAGGTCACTGAAATTGTAAAATTTATCTGTAACTAGCATGTATAGCATGTTAAGCATGGAAATGTTCACAGAATCAAAATTACTGATTTTTCCAGAAAAGACTTTAGTTACAACATCACACAAATAACTCCATTCCTTCCTAAGACCTAGTCTTCTAATCTCACTTAGCTTATTAGTAGGAAGTGCATAATGCATGGAATTAAGCATATTGATCAAATCAGTGTCAGTGTGTGGTGAAGTTACATTATTATCAGGAATCTTGAAACATGCTTTTATCACATCACTATTGATACAGAATTCATTACCTTTGATGGTCAGAGTGATGGTTTTGTCAGTAGAGTTGTAGATTGCTGTTGTCCACATCTCTTCAACAACTTCACAATAAATTGTGGGTGATTCCAGCATGGCAAAACTTAACTTGCAGTTCTTCACGAGGTCCATCATCTTGTGATAGTCCTCTGATTGCTGAATACCCTTATTGACCAAAGCAGTGAAGTTGTTCTTCTCATAGATGAACCCAGTCTGTGACATGATCTTTACTACGGGTGCGATTGTTAGAGAAGAAAAGCTTGAAGAGAAAGAGGATTTTTGCTTGAGAGAGAATGAAATAAACACAGTTGAATTTGAGAATGATAAAAGAAAATGATTAGAATGAAATAAGCTTTTATACTTTGCACAAAAACAACGGATAAAAATAATAAAGAGAAGTAAATTATCCAATAGAAATTGCCTAAATTAGCCGTTTTAAAATAAACTGTAAAAATTTCACCCATTATCCATCGTGTAATGCTTACAAACTGTAAGTATACTCGATGGATAATGTTCAGGAAATTAACGGTTAAGATTTAGACACTTCGACGGATGAGGATAAACTGTTATCCGTCGAGTTTTAAAAGATTCCAGAAAAATAATTGATTTTATTATTTACAATTTGTATATCGACGGATGACTCAACTCGATGGATAACGGTCATCCGTCGAGATGCAAATTTTGACTTAGCCAAAATTTCATCCAAGACTAAAAAATCAGTTAAATTTCTGGCTACTTTTTAACTTGCAAAATAGTTCAGATAAATTCAAGAGTAATTAAGCATACCTAACTCACTTACCAACCTAGAAAAGGTGGATTCATCTAGTGGCTTGGTAAAAATATCTGCAAGTTGCTTCTCACTTGGAACAAAATGTAACTCTACAGTACCATTCATTACATGTTCCCTTATGAAATGGTACTTGATGTCTATATGCTTTGTCTTTGAATGTTGCACTGGATTTTCAGTGATGGCAATTGCACTTATGTTGTCACAGAAAATAGGAATCCTTTCAACTTGCAAACCATAGTCTAGCAATTGTTTTTTTATCCATAAAATTTGTGCACAGCAACTGCCAGCAGCAATATATTCAGCTTCAGCTGTAGAAGTAGAAACTGAATTTTGCTTTTTACTGAACCAGGACACAAGCTTGTCTCCTAAAAATTGACAGGTTCCTGTTGTGCTTTTTCTATCAATTCTGCAACCTGCATAATCTGCATCTGAATAACCAGTTAGATCAAAACCAGAATCTCTAGGATACCAAATGCCAAATTTTGGTGTTCCTGTGAGATATCTGAAAATTCTCTTAATAGCTATCAAGTGAGACTCTCTAGGATCAGCCTGAAATCTAGCACACAAATATGTAGCAAACATTATATCTGGCCTACTAGCTGTTAAGTACATAAGTGAGCCAACCATGCCTCTATAACTTGAAATATCCACAGACTTTTCAGTAGTATTTAGTTCAAGCTTAGTTGCAGTAGCCATAGGAGTTTTTGCAGATGTGCAATCCATTAGATCAAACTTCTTTAAAAGATCAAAAATATATTTAGTTTGACTAATGAATATTCCATCACTAGCTTGCTTAACTTGTAAACCAAGAAAGTAAGTTAGTTCTCCCATCATACTCATTTCATACTTGCTTTGCATCAGTTTGGCAAACTTTTTACAAAGTTTCTCATCTGTAGAGCCAAAAATAATATCATCTACATAAATTTGAACAAGTATGCTAGAGCTATTAACATTTCTGAAAAATAAAGTTTTATCTACAGTACCTCTTGTGAAGTGATTTTCCAAAAGGAACTTTGATAAAGTGTCATACCAGGCTCTAGGTGGTTGCTTCAGTCCATAAAGTGCTTTCAGTAGATAATAGACATACTCTGGGAAATTTGGATCTTCAAAGCCAGGAGGTTGACTTACATACACTTCTTCCTCCAAATCTCCATTCAAAAAGGCACTTTTGACATCCATTTGATAGACCTTGAAATTGGCATGGGTTGCATAGGCTAAGAAGATTCTGATGGCTTCAAGTCTTGCAACAGGAGCAAATGTTTCATCAAAATCTATCCCTTCTTGCTGACAATAGCCTTTAGCAACCAATCTTGCTTTGTTCCTTACTACTATGCCATTTTCATCCATCTTGTTTCTGAATACCCATTTGGTGTCTATTGGATTCTTTCCTGTAGGCTTGGGTACCAGCTTCCATACTTTATTCCTTTCAAATTGGTTTAGCTCCTCCTGCATAGCTAAAATCCAATCAGGATCTAACAAGGCTTCTTCTACCTTCTTTGGTTCTTCCTTAGACAGGAAGCTGTTATATAGACATTCTTCTTGAGTTGCTCTCCTGGTTTGAACTCTGGAAGAAACATCACCAATAATCAGTTCAAAGGGGTGATCTTTTGTCCATTTCCTTGGTTGAGGTAGATTAGCCCTAGACGAAGAGACCTCAATGTTTTCTTGATGTGTGATTGAGTTTTGATTGCTAGAAACTCCCCCTGAGTTTATGGATCTTTGATTTGAGATAGGGGTACTTTCTATGGGTGACCTGCCTTGACTTCCTGCTCCTTTTGATAACCCGACGGATGGTGAATTTTGAGTACTGACGGATGAGGCAGGTTGTCTTCCGACGGATAATACAGATTGCCTTCCGACGGATGAAGCATTATGTAACTCGACGGATGTTGAGTTTTGTGCTTCATTTGTGGTAGATTTGTCTGCATTATCCTTAGACACTGTTTCTTGATCACTCTCATCATCACTTTCATCACTGACCATCTCAACATTGTCGAATTTGAGGCTCTCATGGTAATCTCCATCTTTTAGTCCTTCAATCTTTTTGTCATCAAACACAACATGTATAGATTCAACAACAATGTTGGTTCTTAGATTGTAGACTCTATATGCTTTACCAACAGCATATCCAACAAAAATTCCTTCATCTGCTTTAGCATCAAACTTCCCATTTTGATCAGTTTGATTTCTCAGAATATAGCATTTACAGCCAAAGACATGAAGAAAGTTTAGAGTTGGCTTCTTGTTCTTGAACAATTGATAAGGTGTCATGCATCTTGCTTGATTAATCAGAGAGATGTTCTGAGTGTAGCATGCAGTGTTTACAGCTTCAGTCCAGAAATAAGTTGGTAATTTTGATTCTTCAAGCATTGTCCTTGCAGCTTCAATAAGAGATCTATTCTTTCTTTCCACTACTCCATTCTGTTGTGGAGTCCTTGTTGCTGAAAACTCATGCAAGATCCCATTTTCCTCATAAAATACTCTCATGACATAGTTCTTGAACTCAGTTCCATTGTCACTCCTGATTCTTCTAACTTTGAAATCAGGATGATTGTTAACTTGCCTTATGTGATTGATGATGATTTCACTAGCCTCATCTTTGGACTTTAGGAAATAGGTCCAAGAGAACTTTGAGAAATCATCTACAATTACTAGGCAAAATCTTTTCTTTGAAATTGACAATACATTGACTGGTCCAAACAAATCCATGTGAAGCAGTTGCAGAGGCTCTTCAATTGCTGAATCAAGTTTCTTCCTGAATGATGCTTTAATCTGCTTCCCTTTTTGGCAGGCATCACACAGTCCATCCTTTGTAAACTCCACCAGAGGAATGCCTCTAACTAGCTCTTTCTTTACCAGCTCATTCATGCTCTTGAAGTTCAAATGGGATAGCTTCTTGTGCCATAGCCAACTTTCATCTTGACTTGCTTTACTAAGAAGACAAGTTACAGATTCTGCTTTAGTTGAGTTGAAGTCAGCTAGGTACACATTTCCTCTTCTCACACCAGTGAGAACCACTTTGTTGTTTTGATTATTAATCACAACACAGGTTTCTTTGTTGAAGGTTATTGAGTTGCCTTTATCACAAAGCTGGCTGATACTCAACAGATTGTGTTTGAGACCATCCACTAAGGCAACCTCTTCAATGATGACATTGTCCTTTGAAATCAAGCCATATCCCACAGTATAACCTTTGCTGTCATCTCCAAAAGTGATACTTGGGCCAGCTCTCTCTTCAAACTCTGTGAGCAGGGTAGAATCACCAGTCATGTGTCTTGAACAACCACTATCCAAGTACCAAAGAATCCTTCTGTTTCCCTGCACACATCAAAATTAAATCAAGTTGATTTTGGTACCCAAGTTTCCTTGGGTCCTGCCTTGTTAGCTTTCTTCTTCTGTTTCTTAGGTCTTAACTCATTTGACTTAGGAATTTCAGATTCTTCCTTAGTCATTTGGGTTGGGCCTTTGAAACCACTAGATGCAATAGAATTATCATGCATGTTATGGCTAACAGGAAATGGCATGCTTGGTGCAAACATGTTATTCCAGTAAGGCATGCTAAATGGCATTTGAGGCATATTGTATGCAGCATAATATGGATTAGGTGCAAATGGCATATTAGCAAACTGTGCATTCATGTTCTGTGTAGGCATAGCATTAACAGGCATGGGAGGCACGACATTCATGTTAGAGAATTGAGGCTGAACAGACATGGGAGTAGGCATGGCAGATTTGCAATTAACAGACAAATGATTTACACTACCACACTTGACACAGATTTTTCTAGGAGCATATTTGTCAGGTGTGTAGTTATTGTGTTTGTTAATCCCTATTTTACCATTCCTATTGTTTTTCCTTTTAGTCTCTATTTTTACCTCTATCTTCTCAAGTCTGTCACTTAACTGTTTGACAGTCATGTGATCAACATTAGCCTTCTTCCCTTTCTTGGCTTGACTTGACTCTCCTGAAACAAAGTTCTTAGAAACAGACCCATACTTATCATTTAGCTTGGTTAATTTGGCTTTGCTAATGGGTTTGCTTACAGCCGATGGATGAGGATTTTTATCATTCGACGGATAACACTTTTTGTTATCCGACGGATAGTCCTCATCATCCGTCGAGTCTACATTTGTCAGCAACCCATCTACCAAAATATGTTCTAGTTTCTCCTTATTTTTTTTCCAGGATTCATCACAAAAAGACTCAATTCCTTGAACCTTGGTGATTTGAGCATGAACATCTCTAGATGTTTTCCATGCTTTAATCACCTCTTGTTCACGATCGAGCTGCTTCTTTAAAATTTCTTCCTTTTTCAAGGACTCAGTTAATTCCTCCTTGGCAATTCTACACTCAATTTTAGTTTTTCGAACTCAACAAAATGAGACTCAAGCACATTATTCCTCTCACTCAAAAACAAGTTGTTTTCTTTGATTTTAGCATTTTCTTTAGTGAGGGACTTAAGTGTAACACGCAAATGATACAATTCTGTAGACATGTCATTTATTGCATCATTACACTCAGCTTTAGATAAATGTGCAAGGTTTGTAGTGATTACCTGATTGCTTGAGGAACTTGTCTCTGTTTCATCAGACTTGGCCATAAGGGCTAGATTGACATAACTGACATCCTCATCTTCATCCAAACCATCAGCTGCCCAGTCATTCTCTTGTGTAATAAAAGCCCTTTCCTTCTGTTTGAGTAGATCAAAGTATTTTTGCTTATAATCCACAGACTCAAACCTTTTCTTACTGGAATTTGACTTTCTACACTCATTTGCAAAATGCCCTGCCAAGCCACATTGGAAACACTTGAATTTTGATTTATCCACCATGTTTCTATTTGGCTTGGCAGCTCCAAAGTTCTTCTTGAACTTGAGCTTGGCAAATCTTCTTAAAAGGAATGCTAGGTGCTCATCAATGTCCTCCATGTCATCTTGGCTCAATGAATCTTCACTTTCTGCAGCTAGCCCTTTACCCTTGCTTTCACAGGCCTTTGAAGTTGATTCCACAGCTTCCATCTTCACTTCCTTCTCCTTTTCCAGATCAGCAACTAGTGTAGTGGATCCTCCTTTCTTCTTTCCTCTCTCCATTCTTTCATCTTGCTCTATTTCAAGCTCATAGGTCTTCAGAATGTCATACAGTCTCTCCAAAGTAAACTCCTTATAATCTTGTGAGTTTCTCAATGAGACTGTCATTGGTTTCCATTCCTTTGGAAGAGATCTGAGAAATTTCAGATTGGAGTCTTTAGTCTGATAGACTCTTCTTCCATGCAATTTAAGAGCATTTAGTAGCTTTTGGAATCTACTAAAAATGTCAGTGAGTGACTCACTTTCTTCATTGTGAAAATGCTCATATTGCTGAATCAGGAGCTGCATTTTATTTTCTCTTACTTGCTCAGTACCATCACAGATTATCTGTATTGTGTCCCAAACTTCCTTGGCAGTCTTGCAGTTGATAATGTTATCAAACATGTCTGCATCCACACCATTGAACAAAATGTTCATGGCCTTTTTATCTTTCCTGACTTGTTCAATATCAGGATCAGACCATTCATGCCTTGGCTTTGGAACAGATGGTTCATTTCCTGTTGCAGCTCTCATTGGAACATGAGGGCCTCTTTCTATGCAGTCCACATAGGCCTCATTTTGAGAAAGCATATGAAGATGCATCTTTACCTTCCAATGATGGTAATTATCTTTATCAAGAAAAAGAATCTTGACTCCAACATCTTTCTTGTTCATCTTGCTGAATTGTTTTGATCTTTAAACTCTTTGTAGATTAGGAGCTTGCTCTGATACCAATTGTTAGTCCCTTAACAATATAGCAAGAATTACAAAAGGGGGGTTGAATGGAATTCTTGAACCTTTTTCTTGAAATAAAAATGTTCAACTCGATTATGGATATATTTGTTTTGATTAGCACAATGCGGAATGTAAACTTGAATGAATCAAAACATAAGTAATTAAAAACAAGAGTCTTTAAAAACTTTCTGGCGGATTTAAACAATTCCACCAGAGATATATAATATATCGAGAGGACTCTGTGTGCAGGAATGCTCACAGCTGCTTACAAAATAGAACTGCTGAGAATACAGGAAATGCTAAAGATTGTGCTTACAAAGATTTCTCTGTTTTTATGTTTCTCAGCTATCTCAGTTATTTTTCTATTTGCTACTCTCTTGGTTTATATATTACCAAGATTACAAAGTCAAAAGAACCGAACAAATATAAAATCTAACAGTCTTGATCTTTGCTGCTTTTCGTCCTCTATTACCCAGTTAATGGGCTTCCACAGTGTGTTTGTATCCAACTCGACGGCTGTGTGTCAGCTTTCACTGTTCAACTGATGTTTGAATCTTGATATGATCATCCGTCGACTTTCAGATCATCCGTCGATGACTTAATTGATCATCCGTCGACTGCTATGTTAAACATCCGTTGATAGTCATTTGATCATCCGTCGAAGCTTTGTTAATCATCCGTCAGTAGCTATTTTGGCACTTGACTTCATTTCACTTATACAGAATTACAAGACATTGCTTATGTACAGTTAATCAACCTATTCTGCATATCTAGTTAAAGTCAACATGACTTATATGCTACTACAGATTCTATACAAAGGTGCATACATCACTGTTTTACAAACTTATTATTACATAAGCTACTCACTCGATGGATAATAAGTTAATCATCCGTCGGGACTATAATGAGTTATCCGTCGGGACTAAAACTCTTATCTTTCGAGTGCTACATAATTTCACTAAGTAAAATCTACTTAGACATTTTGTTTAAGTGATCATCAAGTACACAACATATTCACAACATGCCTTGATAATTTGTCCTTCAGGGACTTCAATTTTTGCAGGAGCATTTGCAGCTGGTATGTGTGACTTAGTCACTCTATTGATATAATTGAATGCATCAGGCAATTGATTTGCTATGCCTTATAAATGGATTAGTCTTTGAACTTCTAGTTCACATTAGTTTGTACGAGGATCAAAAATGTTCAATGTTGGTGCATTCCATGTAATTTCTTTCTCCAGCTGCTTATTTTCTCCCCCTGATTTAGGGAAAATTTTAATCTCTCCCCCTAATTTTAAAAAAACATTTTCATCAAAATGACAGTCTGCAAATTTTGCAGTAAATAAATCACCTGTCATTGGTTCAAGATATTTGATTATTGAGGGAGATTCATAACCAACATATATTCCTAATTTTTTTTGAGGACCCATCTTTGTGCATTGTGGTGGGGCAATTGGGACATATACAGCACACCCAAATGTTCTAAGATGGGAAATATTAGGCTCTCTTCCGGAGGCCAATTGCAAGGGAGAGAATTTGTGATAGCTTGTAGGTCTGATGCGTATAAGTGCTGCTGCATGTAAAATGGCATGTCCCCAGACTGTAACTAGGAGGTTTGTTTTCATAATTAATGGTCTAGCAATCAATTGGAGTCTTTTAATAAATGATTCTGCAAGACCATGTTGTGTATGAACATGAGCTACATGATGTTCAACACGTATCCCAATTGATGCACCAAACTCATTAAAAGCTTTTGATGTGAATTCTCCGGCATTATCCAATCGAATTGTTCCAATATTATAATCCGGAAATTGTGCCCTTAATCGGATTATTTGCGCAAGTAGTCTCGCAAACGCTAGGTTATGAGATGACAATAAGCACACATGTGACCACCTTGTTGATGCATCGATTAATACCATGAAATATTTAAATGGTCCACATGATGGGTGAATGGGCCCACATATATCACCCTGTATTCTTTATAAAAATTTATGAGATTCTGTTTCAATTTTTGCTAAGGAGGGTCTGATAATCAATTTTCCTTGAGAACATGCAGCACAAGAGAATTCATTAGATTGAAAAATCTTCTGGTTTTTCAATGGATGCCCGTGTGAATTCTCAATAATTTTTCGCATCATAATTGATCCAGGATGCCCTAGCCGATCATGCCATATAACAAAATTTTTTTTGTCAGTAAACTTCTGGTTTACTGTGGCATTTACCTCAATATTTCGAATATTGGTATAGTATAATCCGGAAGAAAAGGCTGGCAATTCTTCTATAACACATTTGCTACCCGAAGTGATACTTGTAATATAAAGAAATTCCCCTTTATTCACCGTTTCAACGTGATATCCATTTCTGCGAATATCTTTGAAACTTAATAAATTTCTTTGTGGCTTTGGGGAGAACAACGAATCATTTATAATAATTTTTGTTCCTTCGGGTAGTAATATAGTAGCTTTTCCGGAACCTTCGATCAATTTTATACTCCCGGAAATTATGCATACATTGCCTTCATATTTATTTAAAGAGGTGAAATATTTTTCATTTTTAAGTATAGTGTTGGTCGTTGCGCTATCTACAAGACAAATATCTTCCTCTTTTGTTATATGCCCAATGCGAGAATGTAAAATTTCCATATTGCTTCAATAACAGATAAATATATGATTAGTAAGGATAATCATAAAGAGATACAATCATATACATGCGAATGTAAAATAAAGCAAATAAGTACATCAAGCATTTTGTTTATCATCAAGGGTAGTGATGCCATCATGAGTCTCATAAAAATCAGCGGTATCCAAATAAGTCATTGTTAGGAGATTGTCTGCATGTTCATTATCTTTGAAAACTAAATTTGCTTCAACATTCTTGCCTTTGTCCTTCGGGGACGCTTGATAAAGATCAGCTAGGTGTTTTGGCGTACGGCAGGTACGTGACCAATGA
This sequence comes from Apium graveolens, assembly GCF_009905375.1. Lineage (NCBI taxonomy): Eukaryota > Viridiplantae > Streptophyta > Magnoliopsida > Apiales > Apiaceae > Apium > Apium graveolens. The sequence goes on from NC_133657.1 coordinate 140,677,339, forward strand.
CCTTTCATTCCACATCTGTAACATTCATTTTCAACAATCCCCTTTCTTTTATCAATGTTTTTCTCCAACTTCTGGTTGGGATTAGATTTATCATGCTTGAAAATAGGGTAATTTTGGATTTGAGATCCACGACCACGGGTTCCTTGTCCATGAGCAAAACTACGTCCACGTCCACGATTACCACCTCGTCCATGCCTGCCACCTCGTCCACGCCCATAATTGTATATTGCCGCATTCGCTTCAGGGAGTGGACGAGATCCTGTGGGGCGAGACTCATGATTCTTCATCAAAAGCTTATTATTTTGTTCAGCAACAAGAAGACAAGAAATCAAATCCGAATATTTTGTAAAATCTTTTTCACGATATTGTTGCTGGAGGAGTACATTTGAGGCATGAAAGGTTGAGTAAGTTTTTTCCAACATATCTGCATCAGTAATATTCTCTCCGCACAGTTTTAATTAAGAACTTATTTTAAAAAGTGCGGAGTTCTATTCACTGACGGTTTTGAAATCTTGCAGCCTCAAATGCATCCAATCATAACGAGCTTTTGGAAGAATCACAGTCTTTTGATGATCATACCTATCTTTTAAATTTTTCCACAATTCAAGTGGATTTTTCACTGTAAGGTATTCACTTTTAAGCCCTTCGTGGAGATGGCGGCGAAGAAAAATCATAGCCTTTGCGCGGTTTGATTTAGATTCTTGATTTCCATCTTTGATGGTATCCCCAAGGCCTTGTGCAGCTAAATGGATTTCGATATCTAAAATCCATGATAAATAATTCTTTCTGGTGATATCAAGAGCCTCAAATTCAAGTTTGGTGAAATTTGACATATTTGAAAACTATAAAATCATGTTAACATTACATGAGTAAAAAAATAATAATAAAGTAATAATAAGATCTCATCTTATGCAAAGCAAATTCAATTAATATAAAGCAAATATAACACAATTCACATGTTATTCACATAAGAATATAATATAAAATTTAGGCAATCTAGAGCAATGCATGTCCAGGAAACTCACACACAAAAAAAAATCATTGTCAAAAATGAAAAGGAAAGAAAAATAAATAATCTCATCCCGCATTAAGAGAAAGCTGAAAAACAAATTTAAGAAATTTGTAACTAATACAAACTTGATATGACTACACAACCAAATAATATTATCTCAAACTTAAATTAAGATACATCCTTGTTAAGAAGCGTATTTGTTCAATTATAAGCACCAGAGCTCTAAATATTGAATACTTGTTTGGCTAATCAATTAAACCAGATGACAAGAATCACAAAGTAACATTACAAAGTCACAATATCTTTGTAAAAAGAACTGTTATATACTTTAATTCAGAAACAAATAATGAGACTTCAAGTGCAAAATGTGCAAGCGAAATTAATTAACTGTATGCATATAACAATATACATAAACAATGATTGATAGATGCATGTGCTATAATGCAAAATACCGCTGGTATAAACAAAAGTCAAGATGAAAAATGAGAGAGCACTGTGATAAAATATGAAGCTGTAATATTCAAAAGAACTTGCACACTTCAAGAACCGGAATACCCAACTGGCAGAGAAACTTGATCGTGCTGATAGCGTGTTAGAAATATATTATGATAACTATATAATAGATATGTGAGAAAGAGAGAGATTAAGAAGAGAATATTGTATTCATTAAAGTGTGTATCTTACAAGATGAGACTTGAGTCCTATTTATAGGCTCACTAGAACATAGGTAGAGAAATCCAAAGGCCAAATACATGAACATAGGTAGAGAAATCCAAAGGCCAAATACATGAACTTGAAAAACCAAAAGTCAAGAGTTATGACTTTGGAAAGTCAAGAGGTTGTTCTAGAGTATTCTAGAGACATCCATATTCTAACAAAATACTCTTTTTCAAATCATTTTTAGGGTAGTTATAAATAACTAGGCATGTGCTTGTTCTAAATACGAATAAATTATTATTATTTTTAAATATATTATGTATTTTTTCGTGAAATATGCAATAAATAAGTTACATGATTATTGATCTTGACTGAAATTTGTATTGTTAGATTAATAATCTCCGAGGGAAGTATGTCATCTTCTGAAACTAATGACTCCAAAGTTTGTTCAACTACTTTTTCGCACAGACTTGTTCAAAATACGAATAAATTACTATTTTTTTTGAAAATATATGATGTATTTGTCTGTAGAACGTGCGATAAATAAGTTACATGATTATTGATCATGACCGGAGTATGTAATATGAGATTAATGATCTTCGAGAAATATGTCTTGTGAAACTTACGACCTTAGAGTTTGTTGAACTTTTTTTCTTATATATTTGATATTTGTTAAATAATTTTAAGCCTTTCAACATTATATCACATATATCTTTAAAAATTTCGAACGAATCTTTGTTTACGTTTAGTTTTATAATAGTTCTTCGTACCATTCGAATTAAAAAATAATTTGTACTCTTCGTACACAGAAATATATTTGTTTCCCTAAAAATAATCTTTCTATTTAATGTATTCACTCAAAATAATAAAATTCAAATATTGTGTCGTAATCATGTTTAGTGTGAAGACTATATAAAGATAAATAATATATATATATACATAGTTATAAATTATTAATATTAAATGATGAAATATTAATAATTATACGTTCATTATTAAATTAGATGTAACTGATACATGTATATTAAATAAAAGGTCATTAATACATATAATTATGATGGGTAATTTAGTAATTTTATAAGGAATAAAATGTCTTAGTGTACCCCTCAGTTGCTCTATTATATATACTAGAGAGACAGAGAGATAGATAGATAGATAGATTATAAAAACTAAAAGGGTGTATTTAATTTCATTTAAAAAAAATTAACATATTAATTGTGACGGACTCAACCCCGGGGTCAGGAGTTGACGTCACCAAATACTAATACCAAAATATAAACAACAAGATTATTATTAATATATACTAACTTGACCCCAAACCAAGATCCGATCCAGGTTCAAGTGTGATTCAGGTTCACACTATTACAAACCAATTATTCAACATCTAACACATTCTAACTTTATTCAGCAAGTCATCAGACCGCACATGGCCTGACAAACACTACCTCAGAGGAGCCGGGTCCTGAATGGACAGGAACACGGGCATGTCTGACTGGTCTTCTAGGCATCTGCGATATATACATAACAATTTACAAGGGTGAGCATAATCGTTCAGCAGTACCAATATATGAATAACAGGATAAAAACAGTAATGTAAACAATAATAGGAACAGAGCTGTAATCATGTCATCAACATTATATAATGAAAATCTGAGATAACTGGATATCACTGACTAGCATGCTTTATCAAAACAACGTAGTAGTGTGCTGTGTAAGTACCAGAGTCCAATTTTAGCATGCTATTCACATTTATAAAACCGTTGTATCAACTACTTATGCCATTACGGGAATCACAAATCCAAATCAGATACGTAACGGATATGTGAAGACAGCTGATCAGGCTATCAACATCAGACGGCTCTAACTGCCATCCCATTTACCTGTTCCGGAACTCAGAGACTAGCTAGGTCTCTGACCTGCTGGACTAATCGGTTATATATTGCGCGCAACCGAATTAGCCTCTTACGCCACCTCAATAGTCCTACTCTGGCCCCTATGTATCTCATATCTGACCGTTTTATCCAGTTTTCCAAACACTTGTACCTATCTCATTTTCAAAATCATTCGTTCTACCAGCACACATATAAAATCCAGTTCGCAAATCATTTTATTCGAGATAGGTACCTTTCAAAGTTACTTTTCCCCAAAACAGATTTAAAACAGTGATTTATAACTACAGGGGATACGTAACTTAAAATGTTTATGTTCCATTACGAGAATAAAACATTTAACTATTCATACGTACTGAACCATCAAAGAATGGTCAAGGGTACTTGCCCTGCAATGCTTTACAAAATCCTAAGTAGCTTTCACGCTGACTTCGGTCCTGGGGAAACTCGACTGGGATATACAAATACAGAGTACCCTAATCAGTTATACCGACATGCTTGATATCCTCAAATCCTAATAACCCAATCCGATAACCCGACTCGTATAGTTATTATACACATAATCACGTAATCACGTAATCCGAACACAAATAGAGGTAACACGTATAAAATAAATATGTACGTTTTAAAAATATATTTTTAGAAAATTTTGGCAGCAACTCCTTTGTTTATAAGCCTACCCGTCGATTACAATCGACGTCAACAATCACAACAATCCACAATATCGACTTCAACATTTCCATACAACTTATACCAAAACACAATTCATAATTAATTATTTAAGTCCGAAAGTATTTTACGTAAGTCATTTTATTTATTTATAAGATTTAGGACTCAAAACAACGTCATCACCGTCCACCGCCTGCTCGTTATGAGCCATCGCGGTACGACGACAAAATTCTCGGTGTACCCGATAATTCGGATTCCAACCAAAAATTTCGCTGATACATTACTAAATTTTTTTCCCATATAAATTCATTTTTTATCACGAATATTACTCAAAATTCCCTGCAATACATAAATTATAATTAAAATCTGCACAGTCCAAATCAACAGCGCACCGGTGGCCCAACAAGGCCCAAATCAAAAACCTAACTGCATAAACAGGCCCAACAGTAAAGGCCCGAAAAAAAATATCAGTCCCAACTGCAAGCCCACAACACAGAAAGCCCAACAGAATCACCACAGAGATGTACAACAAAGAAACATGGCCACAAACGCGGCCACCGGCGCAGCCACCGCCACACCATACACACAACACAGACACACACACACAACACAAACGCACGCACACAACATACACACTTACACACACAATCAAGCGCACACACACACAATAAAGCATACACACATAATCATATACACATTTACATGCATATATATATATATAAATTGAACCAGCCAAGCCAAATAAGCGGCGGCTCACCGGAGGAAACAAGCCGAAAAAACGAGAACGACGGCGACCGGAAGCACTGAGAGAAAGAGGGAAAGAGACACGAACAGGAGAGTAGAGGAGAGAGGACAAGAAGAGATTTTTATGAGAGAAAACAGAGAAAATTCGAGAGAGAATCGAGAGAGAAACGAAGAGAGTTACAGCCGAGGCCGAGAGAGAGACAAAGGAGAGGTGATGTTTTAATCCCCCAAATTACCAGTTGTTGACACGTATCCTTTAATTAGGATACGTGTCACTCTCTTATTCCCACCAAACCGAGTCGTACAAGGTTAATTACATCCCGCAGTTATTATTTACGAACCGAGTTCGCGAGAAACAACTTTGAAAATTTATTGAAACAACTTTAAAATTTTATAAATATGCTGAACTTAATAAAAACATAAATTTCATAATTTTAAAACAATTTTTAAGGTGCACTTTATACCCGCTTTTTAACAATCAAACGAAACGACGCGCGGGTGAAACGAATCCCGAAAATTTCCAAAATAATTTTAAAATTCTCAGAATAATACGAACTTAATAAAATATGAGTTTTATGATTTTTGAATATTTCCATAATTAAATATGAATTTTACAAATAAACATGATCAGAAAATTATTTAAAGATAAATAATTAGTGAAATATTGATTTCTCAATTTTATAAAGTCCTAAAAATAATTATTGAAATTGTAAAATTATAAAACAAATTTTAAAAACAATACAAATATTTATGGAATTAAAACTGTAATAAAATCACTTTTACAAGTGAAATAAAATCGTATAATTCACTAATAAATCACATAATCCAATCCTCATATCAATATATCACAAATAAAGAAATAACAATCAACAACTGCTGCCAAAATCAATACACCCATTTATTTAATTATTTATTCTTTTATTACACTTTTAAATATTAAGAATAAAAAGAAAAATACACGAGTCGTTATATTAATAATAATTCATGAATTTTTAAAAATTGTCCCTGATTTTAATTTTACTTAGAGTTTGACGGAAATTGAAAATCTAGTAGTTTCTTGTTGATTTAAGATAAAATTAGTGTCATGGGTCTCAAATTGGTTACGAAAAATGTTCGTTAATGACGTGAGATGAGTGAGTTGATAATTTAGCCTATTTTTTGGCGGGATTGATGAAAATATTTTAGGGTTCATTTTACTAAATTTTGTCAATATTAAATGTATCATGACTGATTAACATATGTCATGTATAATTTGAGAATCAACTTGAGATTCAATTTTGAATAGTGGGATTAATCTTATAACAAATGCTACAAAAAATTTAAGATTTAGTCGGATTTCAAAAGGCACAAAAACACAACAAAATCCATCACTTTAATAAATAAAATAAAAATATTAAGACTTTTTAGATACTATCATTTTTAAATGATTATTTTTTTATATTTAAAAAAGAGGTCAGTTTAATAATGAAAAGTCATACGACATTTACAGATGCAAACGAAATTGAATAGATACTTAAACATATCATTGTTGAATCATTACTTCTTAAAAGGTAACCAAACAATTTTTTGAATATAACGGAAATATACCAGCTGTTTTGAGAAACTGATCGTACATGCGACCCCATGAAATTTTTTATGAGTGAATCAAAATTATGAAAATCCTCCAAATATATAATTTCGGGCATACAAAATACCAAAACATATCAAAAACAAACTAACTCTCGTGAATATAGACTAAAATTTATTGAAAAAAATGAAATTTAAATATAAAAAAGAAAGACAAAAAAATGATTAAGGCTTTTTACCAATAAAAATGGGTGGAAACCCCCTAAATAAAATATTACGAAAATATTAGGAAGACTATTAAATGGAGAGAGAATATGAGGGGTTTTGTACGAATTTTTACCAGAGGATAATTAAATAAATAAGTAAAATCATAATTAATTACCGTCAAATTTTTAAGGATTTTTAAAATTTTAATTGAGTATAACATGATTTTAAAAACATTATAAGAATCATGATCGGAAACACTCATATTTTAATGAATTTTCGAACCCAAACTAAATACATATGAATATTTAATAAATTTTAAATTTTGGTAAATAATAATATATTCAAATTAATTATCAAATAAATTATAATAAAATTTTAAGTGTATATAATATGTACTTAAAATTTATGCAAAAAAAAATTATATGCTTAAAATAAATAAATATAACAACATGTATATAATACGTTGCTAACATGATTTAAATCTAAGATATTTATTAAGATTTTTTCTACAATATTATTATATATAACTGATTAATATATACAAGACATGTTATCTGACAAACATTGTTAAGTAACCTTTCGGTAAAATTATATGATGTTACATCATTTTCAAGAGACTAGTTATTTGGCCTCTTATATTGAAATATAAGTAATGAGCAACAAAATTTTGCTCCAAAAAACTAGTTAACGACTCCTTAAAATTAAAAGTCTTCTCCGATTTCTTTATTTTTAATAAAGCTACATTCATCCCTTAGAGCACCTCTCAAAGTCTCTTACTACATTATTTATAAATATTATAAATAAATATGTTTAAGACATTATAAGAAAAGATAATTATAACAAAACTCTTTATATATGTTATTCATTGTTATTATAAAATTAAAATTATGGAGGGAAAGAAAGAGAAAGTGCAAAGAGGGATAAAAATAATAAAATAGAGGGAATAAATATTTTAAACATAAAGATAAAATAAGGGATTAGATAGGTTTTCTTAAAAATAAGGTAGGAGGGGGGCATGATAAAATTTTAATGGACAAATGTTGTGCAAGACTAAGCCACCTTGACAAACCTAAGGATAAGCAGTTTGATAATCTCATTATATTATGTAATTGTATTTCTTGAGTCTGTAAAAATGCTAAGTAGATTAGACTGGAAGATTTTTATCTAATAACCATCAAGCTAAGGATAAACTCTGGAAGAAGATCAATCATGATCATGCCTCAGAGAGAAGTGTAGAAGTTTGGAGTTGAATAATGTTGTTCTAGGAAAAATGTTCTAAGTCAGATATCGACAAGTCACAAATCAATGAATATAGAGAAGTATGTCGAGAAGTCTAAAATGGCTTGTAGAAAAGTCCCAAGAGATATCGACAAATCAATCTACATGTAGAGAATTTGAGATATCGACAAGTCAAAAAGTTCATATAGAGAACTGGAGATATAGACAAGTCAAAAAGTCTATGTAGAGGACTGGAGATAGTGACAAGTCAAAAGCTTATGTAGAGAACTGGAGATCTCGACAAGTCATTTTACTTATAGAGAACTGGAGACCTCGACAAGTCAAAAGCCTATGTAGAGAACTGGAAATATTGATAAATAGTTTAACTTATCAATATGTGATATCTCTACACAATAAAAAGACCTCGATAAATAAATTCGGAATTCAGAATACATACAACTTGAAGATCCAATATTATCAATCTAAAAATAATTATATCACTGAATTGAAAAGCCTACAATACAGCTTGAAGAATACAAGATCAATGTTCAAGATGAAATGGACAAAGGAGGGTCACAGACCTAATAGATTCCGCACAGATATGTTGTACTAAAAATAGAAATAGACAAATGAGCTTTGAAAAATGTGTTAGCCTATCTTGGTGCAAGTTCTGTAACCCGTGCATGATGATTTATAAAACATGTCACGGGTGCTTTGTTTAGGAGCAACAAATAGATCAGGAAAATCTTGTAATTCTCTCAAGTGAAGTAGTTGAGTTCTTATTTTCAAGAACACAGATTTGTAGAAAAGCAAATTTGATTTAATACAAATCAAGTGATTTTTTGATAAATTACTTGTGTGTTTACATTAGTTTTTTATCATTAAAATTTCATCTAGCTATTTATTTCCATAAGCCACAAACACTCACAGTTAAATCAAGAAAATAAGAAAACACATTCACCCCCATGTATTGCACTTTATACCTAACAATTGTTATCAAAGCAAAATCTGAAAGTAAATATATTAGATCTTGGAAGTATGAGTGCACAAAAACTTAGTAGTATCCAGATCCATGTCTTTGACAAAGTATAAACCAAGTGTAACAAGTAGAATAATCAACGAAGCAAATACATTTTCCAGAGAAACATATCAAGCTGTATTTTGTAAGTATTTCTCTGTAGTTTGTTTGTTCAACTTGTAAAAGCAGCTGTGAGCCATTCAAAGTTTCATAGAGTTCTCAAACTGATATATATATATATATATATCTGATGGATACATTCTAATCCACCAGAAAGTTTTAAAGCTTGTGTTTTATTACTTAGTGTTTTGATTTCTATTATTTTTCTATTCCGCACTAAAGCAAAACAAACACTGTTATATGTATTAAGTTAGAACTATTTTAAAATCTTGAAAAGAAGCCAGAATTACATTCAACCCCCCTTCTATAATTCTTTTTGTATTGTTAGGGAATAACAATTGGTATCAGAGCAAGCTCTTGAAGTACAAAGAGTGTAAATATCACAACAAACAACAGGATGAACAAAAAGGATGTTGGAGTTAAAATTCCATTTCTGGACAAAGATAATTATCACCACTGGAAGGTGAGGATGCACCTACATCTTCTTTCCCAAGATGAGGCCTATGTGGACTGCATAAAGAGAGGTCCTCATGTACCAATGAGAGCTGCAACTGGCAATGAGCCATCTGTTCCAAAACCCAGGCATGAATGGTCAGACCCTGATATTGGGCAAGTCAGGAAAGATAAAAAGGCCATGAATATATTGTTCAATGGAGTTGATGGTGATATGTTTGATAACATCATTAATTTTAAAACAACCAAAGAGGTTTGGGACACAATACACATTATCTGTGATGGTACTGAGCAAGTAAGGGAGAACAAGATGCAGCTTCTGATTCAGTAATATGAGCATTTTCACTGTGAAGAAAGTGAGTCTCTCACTGATATATTTAGTAGATTTCAAAAGATACTAAATGCTCTGAAGTTGCATGGAAGAGTCTATCAAACAAAAGACTCTAACCTCAAGTTCCTTAGATCTCTTCCAAAGGTGTGGAAGCCAATGACAGTCTCATTGAGAAATTCACAGGATTACAAGGAGTTCACCTTGGAGAGACTGTATGGCATCCTGAAAACCTATGAGATTGAAATAGAGCAATATGGAAGGATGGAGAAAGTAAGGAAGAAAGGAGGGCCCACTGCACTTGTTGCTGAGTTAGAGAAGGAAAAGGAAATAAAGGTGGAAGCTGTTGAGTCTACATCAAAGGTCTGTGAAAGCAAGGGTAAAGGGTTGGTAGCTGAAAATGAAGATCAATTGAGCCAAGATGACATGGATGATATTGATGAACATCTAGCATTATTATCCAGAAGATTTTCCAAGCTCAAATTTAAGAAGAATTTTGGAGCAGCTAAGCCAAACAAAAACATGGTTGATAAGTCAAAATTCAAGTGTTTCAAATGTGGTTTGGCGGGTCATTTTGCTAGTATATTTAGAAAGTCTGATTCCAGCAAAAAGAAGTTTGAGCCTGTTGATTATAAACAGAAATACTTTGAGTTGCTCAAACAAAAGGAAATGGCTTTAATCACACAGGAGAATGACTGGGCTGCAGATGGATTGGATGAAGATGAAGAAACAAGCTATGTCAATCTAGCCCTAATGGCCAAATCTGATGAAACAGAAATAAGTTCTTTAAGCAATCAGGTAATCACCACTAACCTACCACATTTATCTAAAGCTGAGTGTAGTGATGCAATAAATGACATGTCCACATAATTATATCACCTGCGTGTTACACTTAAGTCCCTCACTAAGGAAAATGCTAAAATTAAAGAAAACAATTTGTTTTTAAGTGAGAGGAATAATGTGCTAGAGTCTCAGTTTATTAAATTTGAAAAATTGAGAATTGAGTGTAAGATTGCTAAGGATGAATTAACTGAGTCCTTGAAGAAAGAAGAGATTTTAAAGAAGCAGCTTGAACGAGAACATGAAGTGATTAAGGCATGGAAATCATCTAGAGATGTTCATGCTCAAATCACTAAAGTTCAAGGTATTGTGTCCTTTTGTGATGCAGCGTGGAAGAAGAGTAAAGAGAAGTTGAGTCCATTTTGGTTAAAGGATTGTTTACAGATGTGGACTCGACGGATGATGAAAATCATCCATCGGATAATCAAAAGGATTATCCGTTGAGTGACAAGGAGCCACATCCGTCGGCAGTGAGTAAACCAGTTAGCAAACTAAGCTAGCTAAGTTGATTGAGAAATATGGATCAATTTCTAAGAACTTTATTCCAGGAGAATCAAGTCAATCCAGAAAAGAAAAGAAAGTAAATGTAGGTCATCTGTCTATCAAGCAATTGAATGACAGATTAGAAAAGATTGAGGTTAAAACATAAAATAAAAAGAAAAATAATAGAAATGGGAAAGTATGAATTAACAAACATAACAACTACACACCTGATAATAGAAATGTGATAAGGGCAACTCAGTTACTTTCAATTCAGAAGCATGCGTTGTGACAAAAAAAGAGCAACAAAGTGGTTCTCACTGGAAAGAGAAAAGGAATGTGTACTTAGCTGACTTTAACTTATCAAATACAGAATCAGTAACTTGTCTTCTCAGTAAATCAAGTGAAGATAAAGTTGGCTATGGCACAAGAAACTATCTCATCTAAACTTCAAGACCATGAATGAGCTTGTCAAGAAAGAACTGGTAAGAGGTATTCCTCAAGTAGAGTTTACTAAGGATGGATTGTGTGATGCCTGCCAGAATGGAAAGTAGATGAAAACATCATTTAGAAAGAAGCTTGATTCAAAAATTGGAGAACCTTTACAATTGTTGCACATGGATTTGTTTGGACCAGTCAATGTGTTGTCCATTGTTAGGTCACACAACATTTTAGAAGGGGGTTGAATACAGTGTTTATTACAATCAAATCGATTTCGAATACAAGTAACAATAAACAGATATATTCAATATAATAAACTATGTTACAATAGAATTGTTATCTCTCAGTGATGAACAAATATCACTAAGAGCTGCTAGGTTACAATGTATGATCTTCTCGATAATGATAAATTATACAAAAATATACAAGTTAATAGATTTGATATTTCCTGTTTGTTAAGATCTGAAAACTAAACATGAAACATATTAGACATGACATCTCAAATATATCTAACAATCTCCCCCAACTTGTAAATTATGCAAAAATATACAAGTTAATAGTTTTGATGATTTCAAAAACATTTAAGTTCAAATGCAATAAGAGTTTAATAAGACTATTAACTACAACTTACGGTCCTTGTAGCTTTACCAACATCACTGTATCAATCTGAATCCATAATGATTCTTAACAAAATCTTTTACCAGCTTATCTTCAGTTTTTCTCAGAACTTCAACTAACTTTGCTTTGACCTGCATCAGTTCTTCATCTTTACTGTCACCAATTTGATAAATGGTTGTTCTGAGAGCTTGAATTGATGTTCTTTCAAGTCCATTACCAAGTCTGATAACTTTAGAATGTGAAGAATTTTCATTATAACATAAGCATCTTCCTTTCAGAATAACTTCCACCTTAGCAGAGTTCTTCAACATAGGAATTTCTCTTCCATCATCTTCAGTAATCATTGGTATATACTGAAAAACTTTTGTACTAGAGATTCTGAGAAGATCTCTTATAGCCTTCAAAATGTATTCTGACCATCTTCTTGTAATATCAGACTTTACTTCTAGAAGATAATGAATATGTTGAACCTCTCTGACAAACTTCTTTAGCACATCAGTATCAGCTAGTCTGTAGGTTCTTCCATTATTGAGAAATAAGATCAATTTCTCTTTTAGATTTTCCTTATCATGAGCATCTATCACAATTTGAGCAGACATCACTTTGTCAAGGTGCTTTTGTTTGATTTGTTCATATGGGTTGTCTGTCAACATGAAAGGATCTCTTAGAGTAACTTCTACTCCTGTTTGTATCTTCTCTTCATTAAAACCTAATACAGCTCTATCTCTTAGTTGCTTGGCTCTCAACCCAAATGTTGCGAGTTGATTAATCATAAGATTGGACTTTGGTTCAACTGGAGTAGCTTTTTTCCATAACAGCTTCTTCTTATCAGCAATTGTCATCTTTTTCAAATCAACTTGAGCAATGTCAGTAGTTGATGTCTTGATAGCTTGATCAGAATTTGTTGTTTCTTTTGTAACTTGTTGTTCTTCATTTTGAACAACTTGAGCAGTGTCACAGGTTGTTTTAGATTCTTCAGTTATCTTTCTTCTCTTCAGAATTTGAACAGTTTCATCTTCTATCAAATCATTATCATTCATTGTAGTTTGATAGACATGAATAGAAGAACTTATCTTTTTCTGAATCTTTAAAGGTTCACCAACCTTTTCTTTTCCTTTTGACTTAGGATCAATCTCAGTTTGTGATCTAGTCTTGGACTTTGAAGCCTCAGAATTTGTCTTTTCTTTGATCACAATGCCTTTTTCCTTAGGCCTTGGAGGTTTATTTGCATCAGAAGCTTTAGCTTAAGATTTGTCTTCTCAGCTGCAAATCTAGCTTCTTCCTCCTTGAGAGTTTCCAAATCCATTCCTGGATTTTGTTTCAGAAATAATCTTCTAGCTATCTCCTCATCAAGTGTCTAGATTATAGGATCTTTGTAATAAACAGTAGTCTGCTTCCCCTTTAGCTTCAGAGTTTGTAAAAACTTCTGAGAGTCTTTAGATCCTGACTGAATCAGAATATCAGAACTTGGCATCGGACTTTGCTTATCAGAACTTGACTTGTTCTGTGTAGAAGATTTGCTAACATCAGAAATTACTTTCTGTGAATATTTTTCTTGAACTTTCCTTGACCTTTGCTCTTATCAGAGTTTCCCTGGTCATCACCTTTGTCATCCTTCTTCTTCATTATTTGAGTAGGTGAGCATTTGGACTTAACTACCTTCTCCCCCTTTTTGGCATCATCAGGAAGTAAGAGAGAGAGAAGAAGTTCAACTGAAGATTGGATTTCATCCAATTGAGCTTTCCGAGAAGCTTGATTTTGTAGGACCTCAGTAATTTGGGCCTGTTGCTTCTCTTGAATCTTCTCAATGGCTTCAACTTTCTCAAGAGTAGGTCTGATATATCTGTTCTTGTCAAGCTTGATCTGTAGATCTAGCTTATCAGCATTTTCCTTTAGTATATCAACCTTATCATGAGTAATATAATGTAGACCATGAAGACTTCTTTTACTCATAGCTGTAACCTTGAGTTGAGTCTTGAAATCAGAATTTGACAATAACTCATCAGCTTTTGACACATGCTCTGTCAGAATTTTGGTGCTTGGAATAAAATCTGATTCATTCCACTTCTTGGTCCACTCAACTCCCCTGTGAGTTTCTTCCCAAGGTACAGGAGCATCCTGTTCAACAAATTTCTTGACCAATTTTTCCTTTCCCAAAATTGGAGCTGGTGTCTCAACAGAAACACTGTCTTCAGAACTTATGGAAGATTCATTATTTTATGACAACACAAGAGTGTGTGATGCAACTGGAGATTCAGGAACAATTTCATTTAAATTCTGAGCATCAGAATTTATCTCCAGAGCTGGTGTAGATGGTATCTCAACATCTAACATTGGAGAATGAGTTGGAGATTGCTGAGCTGCTGTAGATGGAGCTTCCAGATAAAGAACAGTTGGTAAATTCAGATTATGAATATCTATTTCAGAAGTTGTAGCTTGTTCTTCAGCATCATCTGTAGCTTTAATAGTAGAGACAAGAGGTGTTGACACAGTATCTTAAGCTTGAGTAGGGAATGGCAGAGCTTCAATTACCACAGGTTCTGATGAGATCAGAGATTCCTGATCCCCTTCATCAGCTTCAGTTGAATCCTCAAATATAGGCTTGGCCTTGTACCTTTCTACCCTCAATTTCTTCAGTCTCCTTGGTAGTGAAGGAGTTGCTGTTGCAGCATCAGAACTTACAGATTTCATCTTCAAAGTATCAGAACTTTGAGCTGCAGTTTCTTTCTGAGAAGTAACATCCTCAGCTTCAACTGTCACAAGTTCTGATGTATGAACCTGTGCTTTAACTGTTTCCTCTTCACTATCAGATTTATCTCTGAGAATCATCTTCCTTCGCTTTTGTGGAGGTTGAGGAACAGACTTTGTCATCTTAGAAGGTTTGGAAGATGAAGGCCTGATTGTATGTGCTGATGGTTGAGATGATTGTGTTGGTTTGAAGTATGTTCTGATAGTTGGTTGTGGTTGTGGTTGAGAAGTGTGAGGTGTTTGTGTAGTGGTGGTATGTGCTGATGGTCGAGGTTCAGATGGTTGGACATTAGGATATAGTGCAGTGTATGTAACTGGATCATAGGTTATTAATGCTTGTTTGACAGATAAAGGAATTTGGAGGGGTCTTAACACAGCCTTCTTATTATCAGTAGATAATAAGTCATTAAAAGCTCTTTAAGCTAGTCTAAATGGTGGAATTAATTCACTGGCTAATTGGGGCTTATCAGAATAACAAACACTATAGATAAGCTGACATAATCTAGCAAAATAGACAGTATTCCTATCTTTTGTCATCCAATCCCCAATAAAGCCTAAAACAACACTTGCATAATCAAAATCAGTTTGATTAATGAGAGCATACCCGATTTGTTGACTGAGTATATGGATTGCATCGAAATTAAAACATTTGTTGGAGAAGGCCTTTGTAATGCAGTCAAAAAAGAAACTCCATTCCCTACTTATGTAAGGTCTCTTCAATTGACCCAGCTTTGCCAATGTCTTTTCATACCCCAGACTGGCCATCATATGTTGAAGAACTGGCTCCTCAACAGTTGTATAAGCGCAGTTCTCAGGCAAGTACAGTGCTTGGCGTACTGTAGCCAGAGTCACTACATGCTCATCGTCCCCTGTTGAAAAGATTATACTTGGGGACCCTTGTGCACCACTATCATCATAGATTCCACTTCTCCAAAATTCCAGCACTTGAGTTCCAGAGATTACTTCAGGTTGGGTTAAAGCATCCCCAATATCAGAATTAGCAAGGAAATCCTGAATAAAGTAAAGTTCCGATGGAGCTTCATCATTGCTAAGAATAGACGAGTAGTTGTTAGGAACAAACTTAGCTCCATTGAAAATCAAGTCTTTTGGTGCCATCTCTATAAGAAATTGAGTGAGAAAGATAGTGTTTGCAAGGTGTTTGATAAAAGTCCTGTAAGAAAACGCTTCAGAGGATATTAGAGAGAGAGAGAATAAAAGAAATTAAGAATAGAAAAGTAAGTAAAAGATTAAAAAATCTTTTAACTCCCATATATATATACTCTCTCCACTAAACAGTTATATTTTTGAAGCATGGCAGACAATTTACACCTGGAAATGTGTGAACAGTCAGTAAAAAGTTAAAGCAGGAGTTAATGGGCACGGGAAATAAGCAATAATTACCGTGCACATGCAGTTTTTCAGGACAAACACGTTTACCACTAACCCTTAATGATTATGACTGTTTTTATCTCACCTAAATATATTCTGATTAAATATGACTGTTTCAGTATTTACCACAAATAAGTCAAGTAAAGAATAATGCCACGTAAGCATCAAGGATTCCATCAGGATTTAATATCAGAACTTAACTATTATCAGAACTTAACAATCATCAGAATGTGGCTTATCAACTCAAAAAGTGAATATCTTTTTCTGTGATTCTTCATACAAATACTGACTTGTTTTCTTCAGAGTTTAATCATCAGAACTTCCATCAGAACTTGTCCTCAGAATTTATGCAAATGACACTTAACTGTTTGTCAAAAACAACTTAATCACCACAGTAATTTTCATCATTCATATGGAGTTATAGTGTGTGCATTCAGCAGAATATCAGATAAAGATTAAAGTCTGATAAACTTCAGTACATCTTAGAAATAAGGCATAACTAAGAAAATTGCTTAAAATTTGTCATCAATCATGAAGTCTACTATAGAACAAATTTATGCAAGAGTCCACCTCAACTGTTTGTGCTCATTTTATGCATCTTTTAAAATTCCTTTTTACAGTGGCTTCTCAGTGTAAGTGAGTCACAACTGCTTATCAGAGTTTGTGCTATTATCAGAGTATTTCTCCAGTAATCAGAGAATGTGAAAAGTCACCAAGAAAAATTTATTTGCTTTTCTAATGCATATTACTTAATACCAGCAATGCACTTGGGTCTTCCCTTTCACATATTTACTCTAGATCTCAAAGGAGTACCTGACTTTTCTTTTCTTTTCTTTTCTTTTGATAAGTGAGGCTTATCGATATTTAGTTCATCCTTAAGATTTACTGACATCAGAATTTGACAGATAAGAAGCAAGAACCTAGTTTGTGACTTAGTAATAAGATACACAAAGTAAACTTGACTAAGCTCAATATCAGAATTTTCTTGTGTTAATGAGTTTCCACATAAACAACTAATTCAAACATGGGATTTCTAGTATGTTAAAGACTATTAGGCCAGCATCTAGTACAGTTATCCTCATGGATTGAATTATCACAGAACATTCAAAACACTTATAAGAGTATATAGATCCACATCAGATAACAATCATCATTTAATGAATTTCAATTTAAGCACAGATTATATAAAGATAAGACAATCTGTAAACACTGATCATAAGGTCTGATGCATGAGTACAAAAACTAAGCAGATTTAGAGAAAGAACCTGAAACCATTCCAAGTTCATTTACCAGTCCTGTAAAAGTAGCTTCACATAGCGGTTTTGTGAAGATACCTGCTAGTTGTTGATCTGTTGGAACAAAATGTAATTCCACTGTACCTTCCATCAAATGTTCCCTTATGAAATGGTACCTAATGCTGATGTGCTTTGTCATTGAGTGTTGAACTGGATTACCTGTCAAAGCAATAGCACTTTGATTATCAAAGTAAATAGGTATTTTTGAAAATTCTAACCCATAATCCAGTAACTGATTCTTCATCCAAAGAATCTGTGCACAACAGCTTCCTGCATCAATATATTCTGCTTCTACAGTTGATGTGAAAATTGACATCTGTTTCTTGCTAAACCAAGAAACCAATCTGCCTCTAAGAAATTGGCAGCTTCCGCTAGTGCTTTTCCTGTCTATTTTGCATCCTGCAAAATCTGCATCTGAGTAAACTATTAGCTTAAAATCTGATTCTCTTGGATACCACAATCCTAGATCAGTTGTACCCTTGAGGTACTTGAAAATTCTTTTCACAGCTATTAAGTGAGGTTCTCTTGGATCAGCCTGAAATCTTGCACAAAGACAGGTAGCATACATGATATCAGGTCTACTTGCAGTTAAATAGAGTACAGAGCCAATCATACCTCTGTAGTTAGTAATATCTACTGATGAACCAGTATCTTTTTCTAACTTGGTTGCGGTGGCCATGGGAGTAGATGCAGTTGAACAATCTTGCATTCCAAATTTCTTCAGTAAATTTCTGGTGTACTTAGATTGACAGATAAAAGCGAAGAGTTTTTAGCACATAAATGCAGCGAAAACGTAAATTTAAATCTTAAAAAAACCGAAACCCTCCGCAGGATCCATGTGAAAAATAATATTTAATTCGTAGTTCAGTATGTTTACCTTAAGAAGCTTTACGTTAATGGAAAGATGGAGGTCTTTAATGGCGATCCAAAAATGATGAACAGAGATCCTTAACAGTTGCTCCTCAAGTGTGAAGCACTCCACCGGTATCCACCAAGAAAACGATGTAATGAAGGAGGAGGAGATTGAGAGAATTAGGGTTTTGTAAATCTTTTTGGTTGAGGCAAAAATAGGGTCTATACTAGTATATTTATAGGCAAAATTTTCAGCTAAAATTTTTTCCATAAAATATTATTATTATTAACCCTTTATTATTCTCACTAATAATTAAAACACCTTTTAATTATTAATCCTTTTTCTAAACTCTTTAGAAATAATTCTCTTACTTGATCTAATTTCCAAAAATTAAATTCTTAATTAATAATATTAAGAACCTTTTCTTAATTAATTTATAATCAATTAAATCTCATTTAATCAATTATTAAATTTGCCAATTAATTATTTATTTTATAAATAAATAATTATCAACCATTATTAATTAATTCCTCCACAATTAAATCATTCTCTTTTATGGTGTGACCCTGTAGGTTCAATATTAAGCCGGTAGTAGAAATAAATAATAATAAAACTATTTTATCATTATTTATATAAATTCTCTAATTCATTAAATATGATTAATTAATTAATCATATTTATTCTACATCGTGAGGGATACTTCTCAGCATATCGCGACTATCCAGATAATACGAATTCACTGCTTAGAATACCAAAAACCTATTCAGTGAGTAGTTACCGTACGATCAATTCCATCCACCCTGCAATGTCACGATTAAATACAAGGCATGGAACTTGTGTCAAGCCTATCTTATTTAATCACTTGCTTTCCCATTCACTATGCTTAGTTCTATTTAATGTAAATTAGAAACTCCTTTCTAATTTCATTCACTCTGGCCAGAGATTCCTGAACTAGCATAAGTGGATCAGCATTGAATATTCTCTTCCTTCACTGGAAGGGGTAGATCCTTTATTGATCATACACTATCTTCGTGTACAAATTCCTATACCCAGTAGAGCCCTTATAATTGTCCCTTGAGACTAAGAACTAAACCAAAGCATAGTTCAGTGTACACAAGATGACTATGATGACCTCAAGTCTAAGGATACTTGTACAACTATCGCTATGTGAACAACTGCTGACACGTGAGTGAACTCCATCAGTTGTTCAGCTGTGTGAGTCATGTTCAGTGAACTTATTCTATAATAAGCACCTACATACTAGCTATAGTGTCACCACACAAATGTCTATGAGAATAGACATCCTTCATAATGAAGCAAGCATAGTATGTACCGATCTTTGCGGATTATTAATTATCAGTTAGTAATCCTACGACCAGGAACTATTTAAGTTTAGCGTTATCATCTTTTAGGTCTCATTATTATGATCTCATCATAATCCATAAAAAGCTTTACTCTAAACTGTGGTATATCTTATTTAAACATTTAAATAGATAGAGCCCACAATAAAAACAAAATAAGTCTTTTATTAATATCAATGAAATCAAAAAAGATTACATAAAAGTTATTCCTAAATCCTCATACATGATTGGACTTAGGACATATCTCTTTCAATCTCCCACTTGTACTAAAGCCAATCACTCTGGTATCTAATACCCATCTTGTCTTTATGACGATCAAAGTGACTTTGAGAAAGTGGCTTTGTGAGTGGGTCTCCTACGTTGTTATGTATGTCAACTCTCTCGACGTTGACATCTCCTCTTTCAACAATCTCCCTAATCAGATGAACGTGCCGCATGACATGTTTGGAATTTCTATGATACCTAGGTTCCTTGGCTTGTGCTATTGCTGCGATGTTATTACAATACAACACAATAGGCTCTTCAACTCTAGGAACAACTCCCAACTCAGAAACAAATTTCCTCATCCAAACGGCTACTTTTGCAGCCTCACTTGCAGCTATATATTCTGCTTCCGCTGTGGAGTCAGCCGTTGTAGACTGTTTGGAACTCTTCCAATTAATCGCACCACCATTCAGAGTAAACACGTACCCTGACATGGATTTGCTATCACTTTTTGATTGAAAACTAGAGTCAGTATAACCCTCTATTTTCAACTCAGATTCACCACCAAAAACAAGAAAAATGTCCTGAGTCCTTCGCAAGTACTTAAGGATGTTTTTCACTGCTTTCCAGTGGTCTTCACCTGGATTAGACCGATATCTGCTCATCACACTAATTGAATAAGCAACATCAGGCCTTGTACACAACATCGCGTACATGATAGATTCTATTGCTGAAGCATAAGGAATCTTACTCATACACTCTCTTTCCTCAGGTGTCTTAGGAGACATTTTTTCGGAAAGGGACACTCCATAGCTCATCGGTATGAGACCACTTTTGTAACACCCCCAAATCCGGGGTCGGGGATCCAGGTTGTCACGAGTTTCATTTCCCTTATCAATACTTAATCTTAACAGTCAACCAACTACTGCGAACTGTGACCCCACAATATACACACACACACCACAAGTTATAGTCTCAGAGATGAATACCAAAAATAACACAAGTCATTTTATTCCACAATTATAAACCATTTCACCTTAAAAGGGGTTTCTGAATAATTTATAAATTCTTTGCCATTATTACAATTCATAAATATACATAAGTCTGGTACATCGAAAGTTGAAAGCCTAGCCTATTGGTAGATCCTACCTCAGCTACACGGCATCAATGCCTACAGGAAACTGCGGAACGTTTCCTATCTGCTCGCGAATTGGGAGCTTGATCTTGTTCATCTTGTCTATCTGTTATTGTGTGATGAAAGAAGAAAGCAAGGGTGAGCAGCAAGCCCACCAAAATAATATGTATAATAATTAACAATATATGAGCCTTCTCATAGTACTCATGAAAGTCTTGGTCAAAAGAAATGAACCAAGTTTGATATCTTAATGCGATGAAGTCGCAAAATATTAAGTATATATACATATATACTTTTCAAAATCTTGGAAGTCCTCTTCCATGCATAATATACACAGAGTTCCAGTTTATAACTGTATAAAAATATCGTTGCAAGGTGATCTCATATATCTACCCTTGTCTCAACGTTTTTCTGAAAATCTTTGATATGCATAAGATAATCATTAACTAGATATAAGTTAAAAATATGAAGTTACAAGATACCCCAATATACTTATATCTTTTCTAAATATTACTTGAACTACCACCGTTCAAGTTATAATCAGTTCAAAAGTTCATCACATGGATGAGACTACAAGACAAGATGTGAATAGATTAAATCTTTGAATATCATTATAAATAATGAAGTTATGAGATACTTCATTAAATCCCGATATATATACACCTATATATATACATTTCATACACTCCTTGAAAACCTCTGTTATGAAAATTATAAACAGAGTTGCAATATCCAATGAATTTGGAAAGGAGAAAACCTTGGCATAAACCTGATATCTTGCTGATCAGGCAAAGATACCAATAAGTAACCTTTTCTACTAGTAGATGGACGAATTCCCCACTGGTCATCACCCTGGTCACAATAGGACCTTATGCTGGACTGCCACTCAGCCACTTTCGCATTTGATGGACTCCCACTGAGCCACTTACACTATCATGGACGCCCACTGAGCCCATGTTGCTTATGCCGACTCGATAGATGGACTTACTTCCCGAACGTTGGGTAAGTAATCAATTCATTTACCAAAACAGCAACCTCGTTGCGAATATAAAATACACCACAGAGCCGGATCCCTCAGGTTTTGAGCGAGTATTTAAATCCCCTTTAAAAGGAAGATCTTAAATATAAAAATGAGTTTTGGGATCCGCTCTAACTTTTAAAAATCATTTTGAAGACTCGAAAACACTTTAAAGAGTGTTTGGAATACTGCTGATTTAATAAAGTAAATCAGTCCCGATATATTAGAAAATATCTGAATATTATTATTTAAATAATATTCCCATATTGATAATCCTTATAAAAATAATTGAAGTAGAAGCTGTAAAACTTATACTTGAAGCGAGTATTAAATAACCAAAGATATACTTATATGAAAGTACTATCTTTATTTGAATAATAAAAAAATAAGTTTGATTATCGAACATTATTCTTTAATAAAATGAAGAATATTAAATAATACGCGGAGTCATAATACCTCGAATGAATATTATAAATAATATTCATTAAATAAATAAAGGAGTCATACATCCTCAAATGAATATTCAAAATAATATTCAATAAATAAATAAGCTGAGTCATAAGCCCTCGAATGAATATTCGAAATAATATTCAATAAATAAATAAGCTGAGTCATAAGCCCTCGAATGAATATTCGAAATAATATTCAATAAATAAATAAGCTGAGTCATAAGCCCTCAAATGAATATTCGAAATAATATTCAATAAATAAATAAGCTGAGTCATAAGCCCTCGAATGAATATTCGAAATAATATTCAATAAATAAAATAAAGTTATCGAATAAAACTTATTCGATTAATAGTTTTGAAAACTATAACCATATATATATAAAATATATATATTATACTCGGGAACATCGACTCCCGGTTTAGAAATATGTTCACTTTTTTATCCCCTATACTAAGGGTAACTCAAATACCGCTTATCTCTAGCATATGTATTATGCAACTATAAGCATTTTAACCAACAGATATATAATTCAAGAATATGAAACAGGCATGCATATATACCATATCACATGCTACAATATATCGCAAGAATTTGCTAATAACAAATATGCATTTATCGCAAGATCATGCATATACAGATATACATCACAACAACAGTTATACGGGTAGAAAACTTGCCTGAGCGACTGGGGGTTACAATGGCTCGGGACGAGTCTGGTAACCTATAAACAACAAGTTGGAATTAATCCAAAGTCACTTGAGAATCTATACATTAACCAACTTAGACTCTAACGCTCGCTTTGCGCTTACTAATTCTCTTAAGTCACTCGAGTACCCTCGGCTCCACCATTTTTAATAATTTAACCATTACGAGTTTTAAGGCGATTCCTTCGCGAGTGTCTTACCAACTGCCTATTACACCTTACATAAATGTTTCATACTTCAATTAGTCCTTTAAGGTCTTTAACCTATGTTTCAAAGTAAGGAGAGGGGTAAGGGTTCGTTCGCGAAACGTCGTTACTTAAAATGGCCGTTTCTCCTAAACCGTTCATCGGAATCCAACGAACCACATATCAAAATGAAGCTCGTAACATGAACTATCTAAAAATGGCAATGGTAAAAACCTAGCAGTGATTTCAAGGGTTCTGATGTTAAGAATAAAAACAGTCTACGGTAAATCGGGCATTATGACGGCTATGTTTACGCGATTACCCAATTTTAAACCACTCCAAATCATCTCACAATCAACCCACAATCACAACCCAATCAAAACTCCATCCATACTTTATCATAACAGCCCCAACAACTCAACATTAACAATTTATACTATTCTTTATCATGAATTTAAACTACACTTAAGTTCATTAATCAACAACCAAGATTTTCAACTCCAAAAACATCCCAAAACCAACTAATCTCTACATACACAACCATCAAGCCTCTCATGAACTAGAATACTCATATTATGATCTTAACATTCAATAACAAAGCTTGGTTAAGAGATTATACCTTCCTTGAAGCTTCTTAACACAACACAAGAGCTTTGAATGCCTAAAGAACCTTGATCCTTGCTTGTATAACCTTAAACTTTCATAAAAATTCAAGAAAACTAAAGTTATTTCTTGAAGGTTACTATTCACCATCTTCTTCCTTGATTTATTGGAAGATATTGTGAAGGAATTAGGAGCTTAAACTTATAGGATATCCATATCTATGTACAAGGAACCTTAGATAATTACCTTGTGATTTAACAATGCTTGGAACTTGATTTTTGGAAATTTCTTCTTTGAAAAAGAAGAAAAGCCGAGAGCAAGCTTGAAAGAAAGAGAGATTTTTATGTTTTTTCTTTGATTTGATTCTTTGGTTGGTTGTTTTTGATTTGTTTTTGGGTAATTACCTTTCTAACCTTGACTTTGTGTGGTTATAAACCAACCACATCTCCTTCCTGTCTATGTCATGCTTATGTCATCATGTGATGTCATCCTCCCCTCTTTGTCCTCTTCTCATTGGTTGGATGACATCATCCCCTCTAATCTCTTTGATTAACTTCCTAATTGTTTGCCTAATGACCGCTGATCTGTTATACGGTTCGCTTAATTTTCGTTTTCGTTTATCGTTTGAGGGATCATACCCGGGATCTTATTACTTGGGTTTCCTTAACCTTTCTCAATACATTTTAATCCTTTTATGATCCTCTCTTATAATCCTTTAATTTAAATCCTTTTTATCCTGTTACCTTATACTTAATTCTTTCCGTATCTAGTGGATTTCCGGGAAAAATCAAAGTGTTCGGAATTGGATTCTGACGATCTTTACATACACTTATATACCATATAGAGTACTAATAAAATCTCAGAATATCCATAATAGAACCCCTACATAGTGTGGCATGTAAAGTTTTCTCATTCAGCTAAAACACTATTCATAAGGGTTACAAAAAGTTCAAAATTTTGGGGTTATTACAGTCTCCCCTCCTTAAAAGGATTCCGTCCCGGAATTAGATAGAAAATGAATAGGGATACTCTCTTAGCATTGCACTTTCTAACTCTCGAGTAAATTTTCCCACATTGTGGTCCTACCACCAAACTCTGCCTAGTTTAATAACCCTTCTCCTAAACACTTGTTCCTTTTCACTCTATAACCCTTCCTGGTTGCTCCATATAGGTTACGTCGGGTTGCATGTCTATGCGCTCATATGCCCCTATTTATCTGGCATCCGAATTACACTTTCTTAACATTGATACGTGAAACACGTTATGAACTTGCTACAGGTTCGGGGGTAGGGCTAGCTCGTATGCTATCTTCCCAATATGTTTTAGTATATCCAAGGGTCCGACACATTGTGGACTTAGCTTTCCTTTCTTTCCGAATCTCATCAATCCTTTCCGAGGGAATACCTATAACCGCACTAGGTCCCCTACTTCCTATTCCTTGTCCTTTCGTGTCAAATCAACATATGTATCATGTCCATCTTGGGTTACTACCAGCCATCCTCTGATTAGATCTATTATATCCCTGGTCCTTTGGACTACTGCGGGTCCGAGCATCTTGCGCTCTACAACTTCATCCTAATATAAGGGAGATCGACATTGTCTTCCCTCAAGGATCTCATAAGGCGATATCTCAATACTGACATATGATCTATTATCGTAAGAAAACTTAATCCGTGTTAAGTGATCATTCCAAATTCTTCCAAGTCTATTGCACAGACTCTTATTATAGCTTTTTGCGCTATAGCTTTTGCTTCTCAATACCCACTCTTTTCCAGTTCGTAATCGTTACTACCTTTCATTCCTAATATTATACTGGTTATACTTTTGCTCGTTAGGGTTCTATAACCTTTTAATAACCACGTCAACCTTAGTATCACGAATGTGTTTCCATTCCGAATACTACCACAACTTTATTACTCCTTTTTTTTCAGCTGTTTCTATTTCCCAAAGTTTGATCAATCATATAGAAGTAAATGAATTTATTAAGAGATCACTATGATCATGAACACTTGTTATATCGCATAGTTAGTACAGAAGGTGGCCAGCCTTTAGTACTTGACAAGCAATTAAACAATAGATGGTATCCTACTAGGCTTCTATCACACAGATAGATAGTCATTCGGCAATACCTCCCCTTCTGGAAGGGTTGTTCTTCTCAGCTTACATGAAATGAAAAGAAGAGAAAAGAACGAACTGAAGAGAATTGTGTATTCATAAAAATTTTATTGCCATAAAATATCTGGCTTGGAATCTACCTCTGAACTATAGAGGTCTGTCATAGGAGAACAAAACATATATATTTATATCAACATCAAGTGTTATAACATCGTATTTCACATGCCTAAATATTTTCGCTATTCCGTCCATCATTCTATGGACCCAGGCTCTTCCTCGAGCTTATACACAATCACCTTTGAAACTCCCTCGATATCGAAAATTGAATCTGGGATCTCATTCTAGACATCATCGTTACTAGAATTCTATGCTTGCACCGCAACCTTCCTCGTATAGTAATACGACTCTCTATTCATAAGAGGGAATAAATATTCAATATATAGATACTCTACTTAATTAGTCTATCAATGATAACTTATACACTACCACGACCCGATTAGTGGTACTCAATCTCAACATCCACTCCAATACAACTCTCACGGTTGTAATCAGCTCATTACTCGCAGAATCATTGCTGCATTAATATGGTCCACTACTGACCTACTGTCGTCATTCACGTTCCATGAAATCTTAATATCTAACCATACGGAGTCCATACATGTCGTATCAAATCCTTCTAAGGAGGTAACATAATCACCATTCATGATTCATGAAGAACACTCCTGATTCTGACATACATACATGACATGAAGCAGATAAAATTGCAGAAGAGTTTCGCTCAAAGCAACGATAGCAGGTTAATACCATTCTTAATCATATGCCTTCAATAGAAGACTTAACTCAAAGGTTTGTTTGGTCCTTTTTGGAATATGGTCCTGGCTTATTCTCAAGATAGTACCTTCTAAGATAGATAGCCCGCTCATGGCGATTACACAAATTAAACCTTTACCAAACTACTATTACGGTTGGGTATTGCACAGTCATCAGAAGGAATGTCAATCTTCCAAACCATAATACAACCTTCACAGCTTTAACCATCATCACTGTATTCCTTTGGCCTATAATTATCCTCTTACCTTTAAAGTGTTGGCCACCTCTTTGGCCTTTCCTGATAGTAAAATTTCCTTACAGTCAATGTCATTTTAACCACCTCCAAATAAATTTTCTACCTCATTTCAATCACAGCTTATGTGAAGATGTTTTCCTTAAAATCTGATGAGTAAAAAAAAAATATCACCATTTTTCTATAAGTTATTACCTCAGTCTTTAGAGGTTAATCACTGTCGCAACTGACTCTCGATCGTACTTAGATCATCTTTTGTCTTAGGTCCTAATTTCCCTGAACAATTTCGACCTTTACTGGTTCGATCCATACTTTCTCGTGGTTTAACACGTGCCCCACTTGGAATTATTATAATTACGTTATATTTCCTTTATTAACATTTTTATTCTTGAGAATTTCGAATATTTCCTTTCTCCTTGTAAAACTTCTAAGGTTATCCTTGAATCATTCCTCCTGTATTCCCTAGATACAGGGCATATCAAGATACCATTTATTAATACCAGAATCATTGTCTATATACTTCTGAAAAATTTCTCCACTGATTCTTAAAGGTTGTTATTACCTTAATCCTTTCCAATTCATACTGTCAAAACTCATACTATCCCTATTAAGGGTGAAATGCCAACCTTTATGCATTCCCCTAGGATTCATTTTAAGTTACCGATGTTCTATCCTTAATTCCACCTTTAAAAAGGTACATGCATCATTCCATGGATAAATCAAGTCATATATCCCTGATAAGGGGGTCTTATTCAATCATTCCCACCTCGATAGTATATTTCTAATTTCACAATAACATCTGTATTAAAAAGGGGGTCAATCAATATGGCCTCCAAAAGATAACAACGGTTATCCGCTTGTCTTGCCTAGTTTGGTAACGATAACAAGGATGTTCTGGAAGATATTGGTCGTGTTCAACGTGAACCTCTTCTTAATAATTCCTTATTTATTTTTGTTGTTTATCTCAACAGTCACCTCAATGTTGGGATATCTTTCATACCTGGCGTCTCCCTTTCTGGGTATCAAGCCACCGGTCTTACACTTCACATCCTTGAAGGTCACTTCCTTCATCCAATTTTCCTAATTTCTTACTTCCTTGTATCCTCAGTCTACCCGCGTCTCATTATTTATCCTTCGAATTATCTCAAGGTTTCCTTGAATCCTCCCAACTTACAGGGAATAAAATATATGTATCTCTTATGCCTTCAACCATCAATTTTAACTCATGGTGAATCACTCTCATCCTGACAAATGCATACTTTTCTATTTCTATTGCTACGAGTCTTTAGGGTTTCCTTATACCCAACTCCCTTATCATACCTCAAACTCTATTGCCTTTATATTCCTTTCCACTTCAGTTTCTTTTTATTTTCCTTTCTCTTATCATTATTTCACAAACCAATCACAACATAAGCATTGATTTCAAACATCCCGTCATTCTGGATTCGTGTCCTCAGAACGAATCTTGACAACTTTTACAACTTAGATTCATAATTCATCATACTCGTCCGCCTTTGTTCTGGCTCTAAAGCTTTTACACTATCTTCATAACCTTGGGAAGTACTTTCCTGTAAACAATTGACTGAACTTAAATCAGTTTATTATAATCTCTTGCTCCATGACTTCCTTGGCCTTTCACCAGCGGGTGGCCTCTCTCTTAGGAGGGTAAGTGACAAAACAGTCTTTTGTGATTCGTCAATCATTTAGAATCTCAAATGATTCCTGTATTTCCTTTAGCCAGGCTCTTTCCTCGACTGGGTCAGCTTGTTCCTTGGAACTCTGAGAGCTTAGCGACTTAAAGAACCTGAAAGAATTTCTCACCGCATTGTTTCCTCAGGGTGGTGGTTGGGGATAATAGTCTAAGTTCTGTCTAGACAGGTCCATAAATTGCCGTATAGGAGTACCGTCTCAGGTCTCCTTTCCTTACTCGACTTTCTGTTTCCTTAGTATGAAATGTTTCATCCTTCTCCCATACTTGGGGTTATTTTATACATTTTAAATCCTCATTTTCCACTTCATTATGTTCTGGGTTCCTTTTTATCTTGATGGCGACCTCCCTGACTATCACGTTCAGGGTTTGCTCTAAATCTTATTCCTCAAACTAGCTTTCATTTAAGATTTCATCTTTAAGCTCCTGAACGTTTGGAACTCAAATTCTGTAGGAATACCTCATTATTCCCTTATCATTTTTCTCGGTATTAATCTTTTATCTAATTGTTGGCTCTCTGCCTTCATTCATCACTTTTCTGGCACAATATGTTCTTTTCCGATAATTCGGTCTGTATTGCAATCTCAAACAGCTTTTCGGTACCGGCTCCGGTTACCTTCACTTCTATTTCTATTTTCTCAAAATCTCTTATAAACTCTCCCAAAGACATTATTATCTTGAGTCTCTTTTTATACTAAGGGCATTAGCCACCATTTTGGCTTTCCCTGGATGATAAAGAATCTCATAATCGTAGTCCTTGATTAGTTCTAACCATCTCCTCTGGCGCATGCTGAGCTCTTTCTACGTGAAAATGCACTAGAGCACTTATGGCTTGTGTAAATCTCGCACTTCTCTCCATACAAGTAGTGCCTCCAATATTTAGGGCAAAACTATTGCCACGAGCCCAAGCTCATAGGTGGGGATATCGAATTTTATATTCCCTTAATTTTCTTGACGCGTACGCGAGTGCCTTGTTGTGCTTTATAAGAGTACCCTAATTCCTTATACGAAGTGTCAATATAAACCACAAAATCTCCTTTTTTCCATCCGGCAACGCCAACATAGGGGCCGTCACCAACCTTTGCTTCAGTTCTTAAAAGCTATTCTCGCATTTCTCTGTCCATTCGAACTTCTCAGTCTTACGAGTAAGCCGCGTTAAAGGGGCTACTATCTTCACAAACTTGAACGAACCTCCGGCAGTGACCGACCAATCCTACCTCTGGTAGTCGCCCTAACCATGGTTATCAATTCCTCAGCGGTCATCTCTTCAGTCTTGTTAGGATCCTCCACGAGATCCTTCTCAACAACAATCCCTTCTGGGACAACATCCTCAACCGCTACATCCTCAATATGAATATCATCCGGTCCCTCATTAGGGTGTTCCATTGGATCCACAATTCG
This sequence comes from Apium graveolens, assembly GCF_009905375.1. Lineage (NCBI taxonomy): Eukaryota > Viridiplantae > Streptophyta > Magnoliopsida > Apiales > Apiaceae > Apium > Apium graveolens. The sequence continues at coordinate 140,707,831 of NC_133657.1, forward strand.
ATCCCCAATCAGTAGTAAAACATCATCGCGCTGTTGCTCCTCAACCTCAGGGTTCGGAATCCCGCTACTATATACGATAACGAACTACGCTTCTATCACGATATTTATAAGGGTTCCCATAAGGGTTTTAACTGTCAGTACTACATTAGGTAGTCCGACTATGAACTTGGCAAGAGTTCTTATTTATCTTAGTGAACTTATTATCTTAACGTCACTTCATCTCTGAGGTTTATAACGCTTAGCTCTGATACCACTTCTGTAACACCCCCAAATCCGGGGTCGGGGATCCAGGTTGTCACGAGTTTCATTTCCCTTATCAATACTTAATCTTAACAGTCAACCAACTACTGCGTACTGTGACCCCACAATATACACACACACACACCACAAGTTATAGTCTTAGAGATGAATACCAAAAATAACACAAGTCATTTTATTCCACAATTATAAACCATTTCACCTTAAAAAGGGTTTCTGAATAATTTATAAATTCTTTGCCATTATTACAATTCATAAATATACATAAGTCTGATACATCGAAAGTTGAAAGCCTAGCCTATTGGTGGATCCTACCTCAGCTACATGACATCAATGCCTACAGGAAACTGCGGAACGTTTCCTATCTGCTCGCGAATTGGGAGCTTAATCTTGTTCATCTTGTCTATCTGTTGTTGTGTGATGAAAGAAGAAAGCAAGGGTGAGTAGCAAGCCCACCAAAATAATATGTATAATGATTAACAATATATGAGCCTTCTCATAGTACTCATGAAAGTCTTGGTCAAAAGAAATGAACCAAGTTTGATATCTTAATGCGATGAAGTCGCAAAATATTAAGTATATATACATATATACTTTTCAAAATCTTGGAAGTCCTCTTCTATGCATAATATACACAGAGTTCCAGTTTATAACTGTATAAAAATATCGTTGCAAGGTGATCTCATATATCTACCCTTGTCTCAACGTTTTTCTGAAAATCTTTGATATGCATAAGATAATCATTAACTAGATATAAGTTGAAAATATGAAGTTACAAGATACCCCAATATACTTATATCTTTTCCAAATATTACTTGAACTACCACCGTTCAAGTTATAATCAGTTCAAAAGTTCATCACATAGATGAGACTACAAGACAAGATTTGAATAGATTAAATCTTTGAATATCATTATAAATAATGAAGTTACGAGATACTTCATTAAATCCCGATATATATATACACCTATATATATACATTTCATACACTCCTTGAAAACCTCTGTTATGAAAATTATAAACAGAGTTGCAATATCCAATGAATTTGGAAAGGAGAAAACCTTGGCATAAACCTGATATCTTGCTGATCAGGCAAAGATACCAATAAGTAACCTTTTCTACTAGTAGATGGACGAATTCCCCACTAGTCATCCCCCTGGTCGCAATAGGACCTTATGCTGGACTGCCACTCAGCCACTTTCGCATTTGATGGACTCCCACTGAGCCACTTACACTATCATGGACGCCCACTGAGCCCATGTTGCTTATGCCGACTCGATAGATGGACTTACTTCCCGAACGTTGGGTAAGTAATCAATTCATTTACCAAAACAGCAACCTCGTTGCGAATATAAAATACACCACAGAGCCGGATCCCTCAGGTTTTGAGCGAGTATTTAAATCACCTTTAAAAGGAAGATCTTAAATATAAAAATGAGTTTTGGGATCCGCTCTAACTTTTAAAAATCATTTTGAAGACTCGAAAACACTTTAAAGAATGTTTGGAATACTGCTGATTTAATAAAGTAAATCAGTCCCGATATATTAGAAAATATCTGAATATTATTATTTAAATAATATTCCCATATTGATAATCCTTATAAAAATAATTGAAGTAGAAGCTGTAAAACTTATACTTGAAGCGAGTATTAAATAACCAAAGATATACTTATATGAAAGTACTATCTTTATTTGAATAATAAAAAAATAAGTTTGATTATCGAACATTATTCTTTAATAAAATGAAGAATATTAAATAATACGCGGAGTCATAATACCTCGAATGAATATTATAAATAATATTCATTAAATAAATAAAGGAGTCATACATCCTCAAATGAATATTCAAAATAATATTCAATAAATAAATAAGCTGAGTCATAAGCCCTCGAATGAATATTCGAAATAATATTCAATAAATAAATAAGCTGAGTCATAAGCCCTCGAATGAATATTCGAAATAATATTCAATAAATAAATAAGCTGAGTCATAAGCCCTCGAATGAATATTCGAAATAATATTCAATAAATAAATAAGCTGAGTCATAAGCCCTCGAATGAATATTCGAAATAATATTCAATAAATAAAATAAAGTTATCGAATAAAACTTATTCGATTAATAGTTTTGAAAACTATAACCATATATATATAAAATATATATATTATACTCGGGAACATCGACTCCCGGTTTAGAAATATGTTCACCTTTTTATCCCCTATACTAAGGGTAACTCAAATACCGCTTATCTCTAGCATAAGTATTATGCAACTATAAGCATTTTAACCAACAGATATATAATTCAAGAATATGAAACAGGCATGCATATATACCATATCACATGCTACAATATATCGCAAGAATTTGCTAATAACAAATATGCATTTATCGCAAGATCATGCATATACAGATATACATCACAACAACAGTTATACGGGTAGAAAACTTGCCTGAGCGACTGGGGGTTACAATGGCTCGGGACGAGTCTGGTAACCTATAAACAACAAGTTGGAATTAAACCAAATTCACTTGTAAATCTATACATTAACCAACTTAGACTCTAACGCTCGCTTTGCGCTTACTAATTCTCTTAAGTCACTCGAGTACCCTCGGCTCCACCATTTTTAATAATTTAACCATTACGAGTTTTAAGGCGATTCCTTCGCGAGTGTCTTACCAACTGCCTATTACACCTTACATAAATGTTTCATACTTCAATTAGTCCTTTAAGGTCTTTAACCTATGTTTCAAAGTAAGGAGAGGGGTAAGGGTTCGTTCGCGAAACGTCGTTACTTAAAATGGCCGTTTCTCCTAAACCGTTCATCGGAATCCAACGAACCACATATCAAAACGAAGCTCGTAACATGAACTATCTAAAAATGGCAATGGTCAAAACCTAGCAGTGATTTCAAGGGTTCTGATGTTAAGAATAAAAACAGTCTACGGTAAATCGGGCATTACGACGGCTATGTTTACGCGATTACCCAATTTTAAACCACTCCAAATCATCTCACAATCAACCCACAATCACAACCCAATCAAAACTCCATCCATACTTTATCATAACAGCCCCAACAACTCAACATTAACAATTTATACTATTCTTTATCATGAATTTAAACTACACTTAAGTTCATTAATCAACAACCAAGATTTATAACTCCAAAAACATCCCAAAACCAACTAATCTCTACATACACAACCGTCAAGCCTCTCATGAACTAGAATACTCATATTATGATCTTAACATTCAATAACAAAGCTTGGTTAAGAGATTATACCTTCCTTGAAGCTTCTTAACACAACACAAGAGCTTTGAATGCCTAAAGAACCTTGATCCTTGCTTGTATAACCTTAAACTTTCATAAAAATTCAAGAAAACTAAAGTTATTTCTTGAAGGTTACTATTCACCATCTTCTTCCTTGATTTATTGGAAGATATTGTGAAGGAATTAGGAGCTTAAACTTATAGGATATCCATATCTATGTACAAGGAACCTTAGATAATTACCTTGTGATTTAACAATGCTTGGAACTTGATTTTTGGAAATTTCTTCTTTGAAAAAGAAGAAAAGCCGAGAGCAAGCTTGGAAGAAAGAGAGATTTTTGTGTTTTTGCTTTGATTTGATTCTTTTGTTGGTTGTTTTTGATTTATTTTTGGGTAATTACCTTTCTAACCTTGACTTTGTGTGGTTATAAACCAACCACATCTCCTTCCTCCCTATGTCATGCTTATGTCATCATGTGATGTCATCCTCCCCTCTTTGTCCTCTTCTCATTGGTTGGATGACATCATCCCCTCTAATCTCTTTGATTAACTTCCTTATTGTTTGCCTAATGACCGCTGATCTGTTATACGGTTCGCTTAACTTTCGTTTTCGTTTATCGTTTGAGGGATCATACCCGGGATCTTATTACTTGGGTTTCCTTAACCTTTCTCAATACATTATAATCCTTTTATGATCCTCTCTTATAATCCTTTAATTTAAATCTTTTTTATCCTGTTACCTTATACTTAATTCTTTCCGTATCTAGTGGATTTCCGGGAAAAATCAAAGTGTTCGGAATTGGATTCTGACGATCTTTACATACACTTATATACCATATAGAGTACTAATAAAATCTCAGAATATCCATAACAGAACCCCTACATAGTGTGGCATGTAAAGTTTTCTCATTCAGCTAAAACACTATTCATAAGGGTTACAAAAAGTTCAAAATTTTGGGGTTATTACAACTTTTGGAGTTTTCCATGCTAAACCTTTTAAGCACTTTCTGGATGTATGTACCCTGGGTAAGACCTATCATTCTTCTAGATCTATCTCTATAGATCTTCATACCGAGAACATAGGATGCTTCTCCCAAGTCCTTCATGGTGAAGTTCTTTGATAGCCATACTTTGACTGATTGTAGCATCGGTATATCATTTCCTATAAGAAGTATGTCATCCACATACAATACAAGAAATGTTACCGCGCTCCCACTAACTTTTTTGTAGACACATGGTTCATCTATGTTTTTGATAAAACCAAACTCTTTGATTGTCTCATCAAAACCGATGTTCCATCTACGAGAAGCTTGCCTTAAATCATATATGGTTCGCAGCAGCTTACACACTAGGTGTTCATTTCCCTTGGAAAGAAAACCCTCTGGTTGTGTCATATACACTTCCTCCTCAAGTTCCCCATTGAGGAAGGCCATTTTCACGTCCATTTGCCAGATCTCATAGTCGTAGTAAGCAGCAATCGCAAGCAAAATCCGAATTGATTTTAACAGGGCTACAGGCGAAAAAGTTTCATCAAAGTCAATCCCTTGCCTTTGTTTGAATCCTTTTGCCACGAGCCTGGCCTTATAGGTCTCCACCTGGCCATCTGCTCCAATCTTTCTTTTGTATACCCACTTGCACCCAATAGGCTTAACACCTTCAGGCGCCTCAACCAGAGTCCATACTTGGTTGGTGTACATAGATTCCATTTTGGATTTCATGGCACTATGCCATTTCTCTGAGTCAACACTACTCATAGCCTCATTATAGGTCACAGGGTCGTCATCATCAATGATTGACAACTCATTGTCATTCTTAATGACAAGGCCATAATACCTCTCAGGTTGGCGAGACACTCTCCCTGTCCTACGAATGGGTTGTTCCACATAAGGTTGTTCAGTCTGAACATGTGTTTTCACTTGATCCGTAGTAGTTTGTGCTTCTTGAACTTCATCAAGTTCAATTTTGCTCCCACTGTTTCCTTCAAGGATAAACTCCTTTTCCAAGAAGGTAGCATGTCTGGAGACAAACACCCGATGATCGGTGTAAAAGTAATACCCCAAAGTCTCTTTAGGATATCCCACAAAATTACATTTTACGGATCGAGATTCCAGCTTATATGGGTCAACTTTCTTGACATAAGCTGGACATCCCCAAATCTTAACGTGTTTAAGACTCGGTTTCCTTTCTTTCCATATCTCATATGGTGTTTGAGGAACAGATTTGGAAGGCACCGTATTCAGTAAATATGCTGAGGTTTCCAATGCATAACCCTATAGGAATACTGGAAGATTCGCATAGCTCATCATGGACCGAACCGTGTCTAACAAAGTTCGATTTCTCCTTTCAGATACCCCATTTAACTGTGGAGTATATGGAGGAGTCCACTGGGAGACTATACCATTTTCTTTGAGATAATCTAGAAACTCTCCATTCAAGTATTCACCACCTCGATCTGATGAAAGAGTTATAATACTGTGTTTGGTTTGTTTCTCCACTTCATGTTTATATTCTTTGAACTTTTCAAAGGCTTCAGACTTGTGTTTCATCAAATACACATATCCGAATCTAGATCTATCATCTATGAAAGTAATGAAGTACGAAAATCCACCCATGGATTGCGTAGACATTGGTCCACATACATCTGTGTTGGATTTTTAACGCAGCGGGGGCATGGCAAAACACTTTTACACATACAAAATCCAAATAAAAGCATACAGATCATGAATAAAAATTCGAGGGATCGAATCTAACCTTTTAAAATAATTCGGAGACAACGATCAGAGATCCTTAGCAGTTACTCCTCAAGTGTGAAGCACTCCATCGGTATCCACCAAGAAAACGATGTTAAGGAGGAGGAAGGAGGTGGAGAGAATTGGGTTTTCCAAACTTTTTGGGTTTTCGGGTTTGATGTGGGTTAGAATAAAATTAGGGTCTATAATAGTGTATTTATAGGCAAAATTTTCAGCTGAAATTTTCTCATAAATATTATTATTATTATCCCATTTATTATTCTCATTAATAATTAAAACACCTTTTAATCATTAATCCTTTTTCTAAACACTTTAGAAATAATTCTCTCTCTTGATTTAATTTCCAAAAATTAAATCCTTTAATTAATAATATTAAGAACTTTTCTTAATTAATTTTAATCAATTAAATCTCATTTAATCAATTACTAAATTTGCCAATTAATTATTTATTTCATAAATAAATAATTATTAGCCATTATTAATTCATTCCTCCACCATTAAATCATTCTCTTTTTATGGTGTGACCCTGTAGGTTCAATATTAAGCCGGTAGTAGAAATAAATAATAATAAAACTATTTTATCATTATTTATATAAATTCTCTAATTTATTAAATATGATTAATTAATTAATCACATTTATTCTACATCGTGAGTGATGCTTCTCAACATATCGCGACTATCCGGATAATATGAATTCACTGCTTAGAATACCAAGAACCTGTCAGTGAATAGTTACCGTACAATAAACTCCTTCTACCCTACAATGTCCCGATTAAATACAAGGCATGGATCTCATGTCAAGCCTATCTAATTCAATCACTTGCTTACCATTTACTATGCGTAGTTCTATGCAAATTAGAAACTCCTTTCTAATTTCATTTACTCTGGCCAGAGATTCCTGAACTAGCATAAGTGGATCAGCCTTGAACATTCGCTTCCTTCACTGGAAGGGGTAGATCCTTTATTGATCATACACTATCTTCGTGTACAAATTCCTATACCCAGAAGAGCCCTAATAATTGTCCCTGAAGACTAAAAACTAAACCAAAGCATAGTTCAGTGTACACAAGATTACTATGATGACCTCAAGTCTAAGGATACTTGTACAACTATCACTATGTGAACAACTGCTGACACGTGAGTGAACTCCATCAGTTGTTCAGCTGTGCGAGTCATGTTCAGTGAACTTATTCTATAATAAGCACCTACATACTAGCTATAGTGTCACCACACAAATGTCTATGAGAACAGACATCCTTCATAATGAAGCAAACATAGTATGTACCGATCTTTATGGATTATTAATTACCAGTTAGTAATCCTATGACCAGGAACTATTTAAGTTTAGAGTTATCATCTTTTTAGGTCTCACTATTATGATCTCATCATAATCCATAAAAAGCTTTACTTTAAACTATGGTATATCTTATTTAAACACTTAAATAGATAGAGCCCGTAATAAAAACAAAACAAGTCCTTTATTAAAATCAATGAAATCAAAACAGATTACACAGGAAGTTATTCCTAAATCCTAATACATGATTGGACTTAGGACATATTCCTTTCAATCTCCCACTTGTACTAAAGCCAATCACTCTGGTATCTAATACCCATCTTATCTTTATGACGATCAAAGTGACTTTCATAAAGTAGCTTTGTGAGTGGGTCTGCTATGTTGTTATGTGTGTCAACTCTATTTCAATACAACACAAGAAATGTTATCGCGCTCCCACTAAACCTTTTGTAGACGCATGGTTCATCTACGTTTTTGATAAAATCAAACTCTTTGATTTTCTCATCAAAATGAATGTTCCATCTTTCGAGAAGCCTGCTTTAAACCACATATGGTTCGCAGCAGCTTACACACTAGGTTTTCATTTCTCTTGGAAAGAAAACCATCTGGCTAATTGCCAGATCTCATAGTCGTAGTAAGCAGCATTCGCAAGCAAAATCCGAACTGATTTTAACAGGGCTACAGGTAAAAGGTTTCATCAAAGTCAATCCATTGCCTTTGTTCGAATTCTTTTACCACAAGCCTGGCCTTAAAGGTCTCCACCTGGCCATCTGCTCTAATCATTCTTTTGTATCCCGTATACATAGATTTCTTTCCGGATTTCATGGCACTATGCCATTTCTCTGAGTCAACACTACTCATAGCCTCATTACAGGTCACAGGGTCGTCATCATCAATGATCGACAACTCATTGTCATTCTCAATGACAAGGCCATAATACCTCTCAGGTTGGCGAGACACTCTCCCTGATCTATGAATGGGCTATTCCACAAAAGGTTGTTCAGTCAGAACAGGTGTTTCCACTTGATCCGTAGTAGTTTGTGCTTCTTGAACTTCATCAAGTTTAATTTTGCTCCCACTGTTTCCTTCAAGGATAAACTCCTTTTCCAAGAAGGTAGCATGTCTGGAGACAAACACCCGATGATCGGTGTAAAAGTAATACCCTAAAGTCTCTTTAGGATATCCCACAAAACTACATTTTACGGATCGATATTCCAGCTTATCTGGGTCAACTTACTTGACATAAGCTGGACATCCCCAAATCTTAACGCGTTTAAGACTCGGTTTCCTTTATTTCCATATCTCATACGGAGTTTGAGGAACAGATTTGGAAGGCACCTTATTCAGTAAATATGCTGAGGTTTCCAATGCATAACCCCATAGGAATACTGGAAGATTTGCATAGCTCATCATGGACCGAACTATGTCTAACAAAGTTCGATTTCTCCTTTCAGATACCAATCTGGAGGAGTCCAGTGGGAGACTATACCATTTACTTAGAGATAATCTAGAAACACTCCATTAAAGTATTCACCACCTCGATCTGATCGAAGAGTTATAATACTATGTTTGGTTGTTTCTCCACTTCATACTTATATTCTTTGAACTTTTCAAAGGCCTCAGACTTGTGTTTCATCAAACACATATCCGATTCTAGATCTATCATATATAAAAGTAATGAAGTATGAAAATCCACCCATGGCTTGCGTAGACATTGGTCCACATACATCTGTGTGTACCATTCATAGCAAATCTGCAGCCCTCTCTCCATGTCCACTAAATGGAGACTGCAGTGCCACAATGAAGTGAGATTTTCATCATCCCTTTTCTTTTATTAGTTTGTTCAATCTGAAGCAAATTATGTCACATATATATACAGACCATTATTTAAAGCACCACGTCCATAAAGAATATTATCTCTAAGAATAGAACATTCATTATTCTCAATAATAAATGAAAATCCAGCCAAGTCTAACATGGGAATAATATTCCTCACAATCGAGGGAACAAAATAACAATTATTTCAAACAATAGTCTTGCCCGTAGGAATATGTAAATGAAATGATTCTACATCTTCAGCAGCAACTCTTGCTCCATTTCCCATCAGTAGAATCACCTCCTCTTACTCAAGAGTCCTACTTCTCCTTGGTCCCTGCAACAAATTGCAGATTTGAGAACCACAGGCGGTATCTAATACCCAAGTAGAAATTTGATTTAATGACATATTCACTTCTATCATGAACATACCTGAATCAGAAGCGGTAGTCTCACTACCCTTCTTCTTCTTCAATTCTGCAAGGTAAACCTTGTAGTTCCTCTTCCAGTGCCCCGCCTTGTTACAGTGAAAGCAAACAACTTTGCTCTTGGGGTCTTCAGCTTTTGGTGGAACCGGCATTTTCTCACCTACTTTCTTCTTCTTGGAAGGGTTCCTCTTCCTTTTCTTAGGATTGGAACCTTCACCAATTAGAAGAACATAACTCTTCTTAAGGGAAAATTCGATTCCGCAGTCTTCAACATGTTGTGGAGTTCAGGCAGGCTGACATCCAACTTATTCATGTGAAAGTTCACAACAAACTGCGAGAACGAACTCAGAAGCGATTGCAAGACCAAGTCTTGGCCCAGCTCCCCATCCATGGCATAACCAAGTTGTCCAAGACGTTCAATCAAATTGATCATCTTAAGTACATGGTCATTCATAGATGATCCCTCAGACAACCTACAGCCGAACAGCTCCTTCGATATCTCATATCGAGCTGTCCTCCCTGCCACATCATACAACTCTTGTAGATGTACGAGGATAGTGTGAGCATCCATATGCTCATGTTGCTTCTGTAGCTCAATGTTCATGGAAGCTAGCATGATGCATTGAGCAACATTTTCATCATCTATCCACTTACGATACACAACATGTTCATCATTATGTGCATCACTAGCAGGTTCAGTAGGCTTAGGTGAGTCAATCATGTATTCCAGCTTCTCAATCCTGAGAACAATTCTCAAGTTTCGAAGCTAGTCAGCATAATTAGGACCAGTCAATTTGTGAGCATCCAGTATGCTCCTGAGTGATAGTGCAGAAGACATAACGTACAAAGTAAATCTGTAAATGATAAACACATAACAACACTTAGCAAATATTCGATTTCATTTTAAAACACTATATGAATCGGGTCTTTATTCATAAGTGGCTCCCACTAGTTTATCTAATTTATTCAACCCCTACGTGAAAAATTAAGCATTCATAATACTAGTGGGAATAGGGATCCTACATTCCATTACACGACCCCGGCTGTAACACGAACCGCCATGTAATGTTCAATAGGCAGACAACTCTTGTCAATTATATCTCATGTTATTCCCTAATCAAACTTTAGCCTCTTGAATAATTGAGTCTCGGCTGTAGCATGACAAACTCAATATTCTAAGTCAAGTCTAACCCAACATTCCGTACAGTTGAATCAGTCCCCAAAGGCCCATGGCTGTAGCACGTACCGACCTTTAGATTCTTATTCAATGTACACATCTCTATGTAATAGACAAGTATTTCTTATTTCGAAATCAAAGCCCTCGGCTATAGCACGAACCGACAATGATTCAAAAATAAGAACTACTTTCTATCATGTTGGAAGGCTATGACCGACACAAGCCCATTGTATCATTGGCCAATTACTACTTGATATTATTTAATTTTAGAGGGATTATATTACGTTACAATCATAATCATATTATAAAGAGATTCTTCCTTTTAAATTAAATATTTTAAATCAATAATCAATAATCAGATGATTCCCAGATCGGGTGGAGCATTGTCAAGAGGCGTCACTTAATAACCCTTTCTTACAGATAGAAATCTGTTGTTGACAGAATCATCCTTTCTCTCATATCGAAAATTCATATTCAATTACATGTTTCACAAACACAAGAATCTCATGATTGTATTCATAATATTGTTATTACGGTTATAAAACAATTTCACTATACTAGGTTGTCTAACAAACGCCTTATGTTCATTTAAGTTCACCTAAATCTATCATCGCATGATAAACTAAGCATATATCACATATATCAACATGAATAAACATCAAGGTAGGCATGTTATATCATCTAGCACATTAGTCTAAGCATTATACATCTCTATGTATCACATGAAGCATTTAAAAGCAATTAAAACAGTCAAAAACAGCTTTAAAACACTTCATGGAAATATAAATAGTTCAAAACTTTTATATAAACTAAAATTGATCACTCCATTAGATCCGTCTCGGAAAAACGAATCCAACGGTATATTGCACGCCTAAAACGGAGTTACGAAACTCCCAGAAAATCAATTTTAAAATCAACAGACGGGCTGTAACGCATTACAGGAACGCGTTACAAGCACTGTAACGCATTCCGGTACTGCGTTACAAGGGTGTAACGCATTCCGTGAATGCGCCACAGGTGTGTAACGCATTCCCGGAATGCGTTACACCCCTATATATATATATATTTTTTTGTTTAGCAGCCGCCTGTTTCCTCGGTTTGCGCGCCTGACACCTCTGTACCGTGTCTGTCTTTCTCCGTGCAACTCACAGCAGCAGTACATCAAGTAGATGACAGATATATACATACATACAATTCATATATATATATAATTATTTATATATCTTTATTTAATTAAGAATTTAATTGAAACAACTTCAAAAATTCATAATAAAAAATCTATACATCCTAAAATTATGAAAAAAAATACCCAGACGATCTACAACACTTGTAGAACCCAGATCAACATTCAAAATTATTCTGAGAAACGATTTATCATCAGACAAAATTAATCCATGATATAACTTGTAAAAATCATAATTAATTCATACAAGCACATAAAATTCTGAAATTTTTACCACAGATCTATATGCATACAACCTATGCTCTGATACCATTGTTGGATTTTTAACGTAGCGGGGGCATGGCAAAACACTTTTACACATACAAAATCCAAATAAAAGCATACAGATCATGAATAAAAATTTGAGGGATCGAATCTAACCTTTTAAAATAATTCGGAGACAACGATCAGAGATCCTTAGCAGTTGCTCCTCAAGTGTGAAGCACTCCACCAGTATACACCAAGAAAACGATGTTAAGGAGGAGGAAGGAGGTGGAGAGAATTGGGTTTTCCAAACTTTTTGGATTTTCGGGTTTGATGTGGGTTAGAATAAAATTAGGGTCTATAATAGTGTATTTATAGGCAAAATTTTCAGCTGAAATTTTCCCATAAATATTATTATTATTATCCCATTTATTATTCTCATTAATAATTAAAACACCTTTTAATCATTAATCCTTTTTCTAAACACTTTAGAAATAATTCTCTCTCTTGATTTAATTTCCAAAAATTAAATCCTTTAATTAATAATATTAAGAACTTTTCTTAATTAATTTATAATCAATTAAATCTCATTTAATCAATTATTAAATTTGCCAATTAATTATTTATTTCATAAATAAATAATTATCAGCCATTATTAATTAATTCCTCCACCATTAAATCATTCTCTTTTATGGTGTGACCCTGTAGGTCCAATATTAAGCCGGTAGTAGAAATAAATAATAATAAAACTATTTTATCATTATTTATATAAATTATCTAATTCATTAAATATGATTAATTAATTAATCATTTTTATTCTACATCGTGAGGGATGCTTCTCAGCATATCGCGACTATTCGGATAATACGAATTCACTGCTTAGAATACCAAGAACCTATTCAGTGAGTAGTTACCGTACAATCAATTCCATCCACCCTGCAATGTCACGATTAAATACAAGGCATGGAACTTATGCCAAGCCTATCTTATTTAATCACCTGCTTTCCCATTCACTATGCTTAGTTCTATTTAATGTAAATTATAAACTCCTTTCTAATTTCATTCACTCTGGCCAGAGATTCCTGAACTAGCATAAGTGGATCAGCATTGAACATTCTCTTCCTTCACTGGAAGGTGTAGATCCTTTATTGATCATACACTATCTTCGTGTATAAATTCCTATACCCAGTAGAGCCCTTATAATTGTCCCTTGAGACTAAGAACTAAACCAAAGCATAGTTCAGTGTACACAAGATGACTATGATGACCTCAAGTCTAAGGATACTTGTACAACTATCACTATGTGAACAACTGCTGACACGTGAGTGAACTCCATCAGTGGTTCAGCTGTGTGAGTCATGTTCAGTGAACTTATTCTATAATAAGCACCTATATACTAACTATAGTGTTACCAAACAAATGTCTATGAGAACAGACATCCTTCATAATGAAGCAAGCATAGTATGTACCGATCTTTGCAGATTATTAATCACCAGTTAGTAACCTACGACCATGAACTATTTAAGTTTAGAGTTATCATCTTTTAGGTCTCATTATTATGATCTCATCATAATCTATAAAAAGCTTTACTCTAAACTGTGGTATATCTTATTTAAATATTTAAATAGATAGAGCCCGCAATAAAAATAAAACAAGTCTTTTATTAATATCAATGAAATCAAAAAAGATTACATAAAAGTTATTCCTAAATCCTCATACATGATTCGACTTAGGACATATCTCTTTCAAAAAGTACCTTCTTCATTTTGCTTGACTTGAAGTCCCAGAAAATAGTTGAGTTCTCCCATCATACTCATTTGATATTTTGACTGCATTAGCTTTGCAAACCTCTCACAAAGTTTGGCATTTGTAGAACCAAATATGATATCATCAACATATATTTGTAACAAAAGTAGGTCCTTTCTATGGTTGAGGTAGAACAGTGTTTTATCAATTGTGCCTCTGTGAAATCCACTCTCTAGAAGGAATTGAGCTAAAGTCTCATACCATGCTCTAGGAGCTTGCTTAAGGCCATAAAGTGCTTTGTCAAGCCTGTAGACATGATTTGGAAATTTTAATCTATAAAGCCTGGAGGTTGTTCAACATACACCTCTTCTTCAAATTCTCCATTGAGAAAAGCACTTTTTAGATCCATTTGAAAGACTTTAAACTTTTTGTGAGCAGCATAAGCCAAAAAGATTCTTATGGCTTCTAATCTAGCAACTGGTGCAAATGTTTCATCATAATCAATACCCTCCTGTTGAGAGTAGCCTTTAGCAACCATCCTTGCTTTATTCCTTGTAATTATGCCATCGCTGTCAGTTTTATTTCTGAACACCCATTTTGTGCCAACAATGGATCTGTTCTTTGGTCTTGGCACTAGGGTCCGGACTTTATTTCTTTCAAATTCATTTAACTCTTCCTACATTGCTTGCACCCAATCAGCATCTTAAAGAGCTTCTTCCACTTTCTTTGGTTCAGTCTGAGATAGAAAAGAATGATAAAGACATTCATTTGATGTTGCAGTTCTAGTTCTGACACCTGCTTCAGGATATCCAATTATTAAGTTAGGTGTATATGATTTGGTCCACTTCCTTGTAGATTGAAGTTGACTTCTAGAAAAGGATCCTCCCCCATGATCCATGCTGTCTCCATCAGTATTTTCTGATGCCCCCCTGTAGTTATGATCTCCGAGACTTCAGAATTTGACTTGGATCCTTCAGGATTTGAAGTATCAGAGTTTCCAGAATTATCAGAATTTGGCTCATCAAAACTAGATGAATCAGAACTTGAAGAGCCAGTGACAGGTTCTGATACTTCTTGAGAGTCTTGAGATGTGGTAGGATCTTCAGCTTGCTCCCCCTGGACAGGTGCATTTTCCTTTGGAGTTGTTACCACAGTTTTAATGACATCAGAACTTAACTCATCAGAACTTACATGATCAGATATTAAGTCATCAGAATTTGCAAAATCAGAATTTAAGTCTTCATTTTCAAATCTCAGCTGATCATGATCATTGAAATCTTCAAGTCCATTAATCTTCTTATCATCAAAAGATACATTGATATATTCCATGACAACCCTTGTTCTTAAATTGTAGACTCTGAAGGCTTTTATGGAAAGTGGATATCCAACAAAAATTCCTTCATCATCTTTTAGATCAAATTTTGACAGCTGTTCAGGATGAGTCTTAAGAACAAAACACTTGTAACCAAATACACGAAAGTATTTCAGATTTGGCTTCTTTTTCTTCACCATCTCATATGGTGTCTTTCCATGCTTGTTTATGAGTGTAACATTCTGTGTAAAACAAGCAGCCTGCACAGCTTCAGCCCAAAAGTAGGTTGGCGGCTTTGCTTCATTAAGCATAGTTCGTGCAGCTTCAATAAGAGTCCTGTTCTTTCTTTCTACAACTCCATTTTGCTGTGTAGTTCCAGGTGCAGAAAATTCCTGTTTGATTCCATGCTCTTGGCAGATTCTTCCATGATTGAATTCTTAAACTCAGTGCCATTATCACTTCTTATAATTTTAACAGAATCTTTGACCAACTTATCCAGCTGTCTGACATGATCAGTTAAAGTAGATACAGTTTCATTCTTCTTGTGCAAGAAATACACCCAAGTGTACCTTGTGAACTCATCAACTATAACCATAACATATTTCTTCTTTGCAATAGACATGACATTGACTGGACCAAATAGATCAACATGCAGTAGGTGATAAGGCTCAAAAATTGATGACTCAGTTTTGCTCTTGAAAGAAGATTTTCTTTGTTTTGCCTTTTGACATGAATCACAAAGGCAATTAGGAGCAAATACTGATTTTGGCAGTCCTCTCACAAGATCTTTCTTTACAAGCTCATTTATGTTGTTGAAGTTTAAATGAGAGAGTCTTTTGTGCCAATTCCAGCTTTCTTCAATTGATGCCCTACTCAATAGACAAATTGCAGAACCATCAGAACTTGTTGAAAGTCTGGCTTCATAAATGTTACCATGCATGTAACCTTTCAGAACCACTTTTCCTGTAGAATTGCTTACAGCTTCACAGTGTTCTTCAAAGAAATCCACATGATAACCTCTGTCACAGATTTAACTCACACTCAGCATATTGTGTTTAAGTCCTGAGACAAGAGCTACTGTTTCAATGATGACATTCCCAAGATTAATATTGCCATATCCCAGAGTTTTTCCCATGTTTCCATCTCCATAAGAAACTCCTGGTGCAGATTTCTCCACAAAGTCTGAGAGCAGGGCTTTATTTCCAGTCATATGTCATGAACATCCACTATCTAGTACTAGGATGTTTTTCCTGTTGCCCTGCAATCACAAAGACCACTAATGGTTAGTTTTAAGGACCCAGACTTACTTGGATCCTTTGTCCTTTTTAAGTTTGTTAGCATTTACAGCGGATTTAATATCAGAGTTTATGCTAACATGCTGTTTATCAGAACTTATATCAGACTTTGCATCAGACTTTACACTAGAAGGAATTAAAGTAACTTTCTTCACAGAAGGTTTTATTTGATAATAATCATAGTACAAACTATGATATTCCTTACAAGTATAAATGGAATGCCATAAACTACCACAATGAAAACAAAGATTTTGTGGCTTAAAACTAACAGACTGACTCTTAACTCCTGACTTAGGAGGTAAATAGTTTATATTCTTATTCTTCCTGCAAAAAGAAGCAAGATGGTTAAAGTTTCCACAGTTATAATATTTCTTTCTAGGAGCATTAGGAACAGGCATATAATTATTACTTTTATTCACACCTTCCTTTTCATTCCTATTTTTCCTAGCTGCCTTTACCTTGTTGACATTCCTTATTTCTTTCAGCTTATGCTTAAGCTGCTTCTAAGTCATTAAGCCTATGTTAACTTCAGCTGGTTTATCCTGTTCTAATTTGTCAGAAGTTGACTTTTCCTTAAATTTTGCTACAGACTCTTTCATCTTTTCAGAATCAGACTTTACAGTTTTAGCTACAAACTTAACATGATTTACCTTTGGCTTAACAGTCTGTTTAACAACAATAGGCTCAATTTGTTCAGTTCCTTTTTCACTATTATCATCTCCATAACCTAAGCCCTCTTTCCAGTTTCCACTACTTAATAAATTTTGAGTTGTTCTGCCGGAGTTAGTCCAAGTCCTGATAATCTCTTTTTCTTTTTCTAACTCAGTTTTTAGAGATTGATTCAATTTTAGCACTTCATCTCTAACATAAAAAGCATCATCTCTTTCTTTGTGAGTTTGATGGAACATAACTAACTCCTTTTCTAAATAGTCATTCCTTTTCTTATAATCAAGATTTTCAGAAGTTAATCTTTCACATGTTAAAGTTTGATCTCTGTAGCTAATAAAGATGGTTTTAAGATATAATATCAACTCAGTAATATCATCAGTATGAAAAGCATAAGTTGTTTGAGGTACCTTTAATTCAGCAGTTTCAGGGCTGCCATCAGCATTTGCCATTAAAGCATAATTCACCTCATCTTCAGAATCTGAAGAGTCTGTCCAGCTTTTCTTCTTTGTGATAAGTGCCTTGCCTTTGTCACTCTTTCCATTCTTACAGTCAGGAGATATGTGGCCTCTTTCACCACAATTGTAGCATTTGACATTTGAGTTGTCTCCTCTGTCAGACTTTCCTTTGCCTTCAGACTTTCTAAAACTTTTCTTATAAGAACTTCCACCTTTCCTGGAAAACTTCTTTCCCCTTCTAAATTTCCTGTAGGCTATCTTTATGATGCCCTTCACCATAAGAGCACACAATTTCATCATCTCTTCATTAACATCTATTTCAGGTAAACTTTCAGTTTCTGAATCATCAGATGATTCTAAATCAGACTTTATGATGAGAGCCTTTCCTTTGCCTTTCTTTGAGACATCCACTTTGGGGGATTCCTCCTCAGCCTTAAGAGCAACTGTCCTTGACTTTCTCCCATGCCTCTTGCTCCTTTGATCCATCTCAAGTTCATAAGTCTTGAGCATTCCATAAATTTCATCAATAGTAGTTTCATCAAGAGCATAGTTATCTCTTATAGTAGTAGACTTCAAATCCCAACTTTCAGGAAGAGCTAAAAGGAATTTTAGATTTGAATCTTCAAGATCATATTCCATGTCCACCAGTGACAGATCATTTAAGAGTTTGACAAACCTGTCTTATAAGTCAGTTAATGACTCATCACCTTTTGAGTCAAAGTGCTCATCCTCTTGAGTGAGTATAGTCCTCCTATTCTTCTTGATTGCATCAGTTCCCTGGCATTTTGTCTCCAAAGCATCCCATATCTCCTTTACAGTCTTGCAATGAATTACCCTATTTGACATGACATTATCAATGGCACTGTGCAACAAATGCCTTAGCTTTGTATCCTCGGCAATGGATGAGATATATTCAGCTGTATACTCACTTTTCTCCTTTGGTATGGTCTTTGCTGGCTGATCTGCAACTACAACAGAGAGCTTGGTTGGCTTATGTGGTCCTTCATTAATTCTGTCAAGGTATTCTGGATCTGTAGCTTCCAGAAACATAGCCATCTTCACTTTCCATATGGGATACTTAAAAGGTCTCAGTATAGGAACCCTAATAATCTCATATCGACTGTGGGTTTGAGTCTTTTGAGTTTCTTCAGTTTTAGTGGGCTTGGTTGGAGTTTCTGCTTCTTCAGACATGATTGTTTTGGATCTTTACTGTATGTGTGTTAACAAATAAGCTCTGATACCAATTGTTAGGTCACACAATACTGTAGAAGGGGGTTGAATACAGTGTTTATTACAATCAAATCGATTTCGAATACAAGTAACAGTAAACAGTTATATTCGATATAATAAACTCTGTTACAATGGAACTGTTCTGTCTCAGTGATGAACAAATATCACTAAGAGCTGCTAGGTTACAATGTATGATCTTCTCGATAATGATAACACATATAGTATAAACCTATGTCTGTGTTTATATAGTACACAGTTATAAGATAACTTCTAATTGATATGGAATATAATTATGTCTCCTAAAATATATCAATCAGATATCTTATACAAGTCTTCTTATCTTCTAACTCTTTCCATGCATATCTTCTTTTGTTTTAGTCTCGATCTTCTATCTTGTAAATCAGCTTCCTTCCTTAACCGTAAGTCCTCCCGCACTTAAGTCCTGATATGACCTTAAGTTCTGATATATATCTTCTGACTTCCAGTAAGTACTGATTCCAGTAAGTCCTGATATTTCCTGTTTGTTAAGATCTGAAAACTAAACATGAAACATATTAGACATGACATCTCAAATATATCTAACATCCATCTCAAGAAAAAGATTTTGCCTAGTAATTGTGGATGATTTCTCAAAGTTCTCTTGGACATATTTTCTAAAGTCTAAAGATGAAGCTAGTGAAATCATCATCAATCACATAAGGCAAGTCAACAATCATACTGACTTAAAAGTAAGAAGAATCAGGAGTGATAATGGAACCGAGTTCAAGAATTCTGTGATGAGATCATTTCGTGAAGAGAATGAGATTATGCATGAATTTTTTGCAGCAAGAACTCCACAACAAAATGGAGTAGTGGAAAGAAAGAACATATCTCTTATTGAAGCTGCAAGGACAATGCTTGAAGAATCAAAGTTACCAACATATTTTTGGGCTGAAGTTGTGAATACTGCCGGCTACACTCAGAATATCTCTTTGGTTAATCAAGCAAAGTGCATGACACCCTACCAATTGTTCAAGAATAGGAAGCCAACTCTAAATTTTCTTCATGTCTTTGGTTGTAAATGTTATATCTTAAGGAATCAAACTGATCAACATGGAAAGTTTGATGCCAAAGTAGATGAAGGAATCTTTGTAGGATATACTGTTGGAAAAGCATATAGAGTCTACAATCTAAGAACCAACATTGTTATGGAATCCATACATGTTGTGTTTGATGATAAAAAGATTGAAGGACTGCAAGATGGAGATTTCCATGAAAGCCTCAAGTTTGATAATGTGGAGATGGTTAGTGATGATAGTGATGATGAAAGTGATCAAGAGACATTGGCTAAGAATAATGCAGAAAAATCTACAACTAATGAAGCACATAATTCAACATCTGTCGAGTTACAAAATGCTTCATCCTTCAGTAGACAATCTGCCTCATTCGCCGGGAGACAATCAGCTTCATCCGTCAAGATACAAAGTGCATCATCCATTGGAACAATGAGAGAAGCTGAAAGTCAGAATAGATCATCTACAGAAAATACCCCTCTCTCAAATCAAAGATTCACAAACTCAGGGGGAGTTTCTCATAATCAAAACTCAGTCACACATCAAGACAACAATGAGGCCTCCTCATCTAGAGCTAATCTACCTCAACAAAGAAAATGGACTATAGATCACCCTTTTGAGCTCATCATCGGTGATGCATCTTCTAGAGTTCAAACAAGGAAAGTAACTCAAGAAGAATGTCTATATAGCATCTTTCTTTCCAAGGAAGAACCAAAGAAGGTAGAAGAAGCTTTATTGGATCCTGATTGGGTTTTAGCTATGCAGGATGAGCTAAACCAATTTAAAAGGAATAAGGTATGTAAGCTGATACCCAAACCTAAAAGAAAGAATCCAATTGACAGAAAGTGGTATTCAGAAATAAGATGGATGAAAATGGCATAGTGGTAAGGAACAAAGCTAGATTGGTTTCTAAGGGCTACTGTCAACAAGAAGGAATATATTTTGATGAAACTTTTGCTCCTGTTGCAAGACTTGAAGCCATCAGAATTTTCTTAGCTAATACAGCTCATGCCAATTTTAATGTCTATCAAATGGATATTAAAAGTGCCTTTCTGAATGGAGATTTGGAGGAGGAAGTCTATGTCAGTCAGCCTCCCGGTTTTGAAGATCCAAATTTTCTAGAATGTGTCTACTATCTTTTGAAAGCACTTTATGGATTGAAGCAAGCACCTAGAGCCTGGTATGACACTTTATCAAAGTTTCTTTTGGAAAATCACTTCACAAGAGGTACTGTTGATAAAACTTTATTCTTTAGAAATGTTAATGGCTCTAGTATACTTGTTTAAATTTATGTAGATGATATTAAATTTGGCTCTACAGATGAAAAACTTTACAAAAAGTTTTCCAAATTGATGCAAAGTATGAAATGAGCATGATGGGAGAACTAACTTACTTTCTTGGTTTACATGTTAAGCAAGTTAGTGATGTAATATTCATTAGTCAAACCAAACATATTTATGATCTCTTAAAGAAGTTTGAACTAATGGATTGCACATCTGCAAAAACTCCCATGGCCACTGCAACTAAACTTGAATTAAACACTACCGAAAAGTCTGTGGATATTTCAAGCTATAGGGGCATGGTTGGTTCACTTCTGTACTTAACAGCTAGTAGGCCAGATATAATGTTTGCTACCTTTCTTTGTGCTAGATTTCAGGTTGATCCTAGAGAATCTCATTTAGTAGCTATTAAGAGAATTTTCAGATATCTCAAGGGAACACCAAAACTTGGCATTTGGTACCCTGGAGATTCTGGTTTTGATCTAACTGGTTATTTAGATGCAGATTATGTAGGTTGTAAAATTGATAGAAAAAGTACAACAGGAACCTGTCAATTTTAAGGGAACAAGCTTGTGTCCTGGTTCAGTAAAAAGCAAAATTCAGTTTCTACTTCTACATCTGAAGCTGAATATATTGCTGCTGGTAGTTGCTGTGCACAAATTTTGTGGATGAAAAACCAATTGTTGGACTATGGTCTACAAGTGGACAAAATTCCCATTTTCTATGATAACACAGGTGTAATTGCCATCACTGAGAATCCAGTACAACATTCAAGAACAAAGCACATAAACATCAAGTACCACTTCATTAGGGAACATGTGATTAATGGTATCGTGGAACTTCATTTTGTTCCAAGTGAAAAGAAGCTTACAGATATCTTTACCAAGCCACTTGATGAGTCCACCTTTTCTAGGTAGGTAAGTGAGTTAGGTATGCTTAATTATTCTTAAATCATTTCAGATATTTTCTTGCAAGTTATGATGCAGCCAGAAACTTAATTGATTTTTTTGATTAGATGAAATTTTGGCTAAGTCAAAATTTACATCCCGACGGATGCTCATTATCCATCGAGTTTGATAATCCGTCGGAATAGAATTTCTTAATAAAAATCAATTACTTTTCTGGATTATTTTATACCTGACGGATAATTGTTTTATTCTCATCCGTCGAATTTTATCAATCTTAGCCGTTGGAACTCTGAACATTATCCATCGGATATACTTACAGTCTGTAAGTATAACACGACGGATAATTTACAGAATTTTGACAGTTTATTTATTTTTAAACGACTATTTTGGGCTATTTTGATTGGTTACTTTATTTTACTATATTACTTTTGACAGTTTATTTCTGAGACAGTATAAAAGAAAAATTTATTTTCATTCTTTTCTTTAATCATTCTCAAATCAATTACTCTAACTCTCTTCTTCTCCAAAGCAAATACTCTCTCGCTCTCTATAAATTTCTCTACTTTAACAATGGCACCAGTAGTCAAAATCATGTCTCAGTCTGGATTCATCTATGAAAAGAACAACTTTGCAGCTCTTGGGAACAAGGAAATTCCGGCATCTGAAGGCTTTCACAAAATGATGGATTTTGTGAAAAATTGCAAACTCAATTATGCTATGCTGGAATCACCCACAATCTACTGTGAAGTTGTGGAGAAGATGTGGACAACTGCTGTGTACCAGTCTTCAGACAAAACCATAACTCTCACCATTAAAGGTAAGGAGCATTGCATTAATAGTGACATTATCAAAGCATGCTTTAAAATTCCAAATAACACTACTACTGTTCCACACACATATGCTAATTTAGTTACCATGCTTAATTCTATTGGCTATGCTCTCTCTCTACTTCTAAGTTAAGTGAGATTATGAGGCTAGGTCTTAGAAAAGACTGGAGTTATTTGTGTGATGTAGTTACCAAAGTGTTTTCTGGTGAAGTAAGTAATTTTGATTATGTTAATATTGTCATGCTTTATATGCTAGTTACTGATAAGTACTTTAATTTTAGTGACATGATCATGTTTGAGTTAGGTTATAAGTTAGGGGAAGTTAATAAGAGAGGTAAAAATGTCTATTATGCTAGATTCTTTATGATACTTGCTAACCATCTTATTGAGAATATTTCTATTGAGAACCCAACCAACAAACTGAATTGTTGGGTTTAAGAAAGAAGAATCATTGCAGATCTCAACAGAGCAAGTCACCACAAAGACATACCCCTCTTCTACTTTCCAAATATGGAGGGCCCTCAGGTAAGTGAGGTAAACACCACTGTCTCTACTCTTCCAACCTCACAAATTTCTTTGCCTTTAAGTGTAGCTATGACATCTGTGTCAATGACCCAACAGATGCCTACCCAAGCTATCAAAACAAAACCTTCAAAATCCAAAATAAAGAAAGCCCCCTCTGGTTTCTCTCAAAAGAAACCAGTTGCAAAATCTACCAAACCTAAAGAGGCTGAGGGACAGGGTGAAAATCAAAGAAACCCTAAGGATAAGATTGGAGAGATGAGTGCACCCAAGCCTAGCCACACCACAGTTTCCCAACAAACTGTGGTGATTAATAAGGAAATTAGTACAACTCTAGTTTCATCCTCCCAAAAGGATGTCACTATTGAAACAAGCTCCCAACCAGGAGCACAGGACAAAAGGGCAAGGGACACAAGTTCACCTCAAACCTATGCCAGAAAGAAAAGATCTAAAACCCTTGGGGATGCACAGGGAACACACACAGTGCAAACTGGAGCAAAAGACTCAGTCACTGCACCATTTCAAATTCAGCTTGATGTGGCTCCAATAAATGTGGAGTCACAACCAAAATCTTTAGTGATAGAAGCACCTCAAACACCAAACTCTCCCACAATTTCTCTGGATGTGGATATGATAAACACATCAATTCCTGGTTCCCCTTCTTTAACTCTATTGGGGAAGCCAAAATCTGGTGCAAGTGAGCATCATCTTTTGGATGATTTGTTGGCTCACTTGCTAATTCTTTCAGGATCTATTGAGACAACTGTGCCCAAATTTTCATCAATCTGCACAGAGTCTACAATAGTCTCCACTCCAAACTCACTCATTTCTTCTATCCCCGCGGATATTATTCATCCGTCGGCTAGTGATTGTATCCCGACGGATGTGCCTAACAGCAGTCATCCATCGGCTAGCCTAACTACTATCCTGATGGATGTTCCTCATCTGTCAATACTCTCTACACACACTAAAATTTCAACTATTGTTACCAGTGTAGATGAGTTAGTAGTTGTGCAATCACTCTTAGGACTGAGGGAAGGGATTGAAATGAGTGAGAGGCTGGGTTGCTCCCAGGCAAAAGGAGAGGAAAAGAGAGAAAACATGCAGGCTATTTCTTCCAGCCTGGCAAAAGAAAGTGAGAAGAGTCCCACCTTAGATGGTGAAGGAGAGGGTGTGAGGGTAGGAAGCCAAGGGGAGCCCTTGATGCAAAAACAAAGAGAAATTGAGAGAAAAGCAGGTACATCTGAATGGGAAGAGCCCATTATAAGATTAATGGATATCAATGAAGCTGACAAGAGACAACTAATTCAGCAAGAATATCAAGCTATTTTAGACTATATCTCTTTTGAAGCTGAGGCATTTACTCACCCTGTGTCAGCATATCAAGTTCTAGCTGAACAGAACAATGTGGCTGCAGAAAAGATGCTTAACTTGGTACACACAACTGAATCAATGCAAAGAGCAAATGATGCCATCATAGCATGCCACCTAGAGCTGGTGATGATGATGACTATGGTACTGGCGAGTCTGAAGACTTCTTTGGAGATGATGGTGATGATGGTGAAGAGTTCATGGATATAGGGGGAGAAGCATACCCTAGCTCTAGATCAAACATTCCTCCTTGGGTGTTTTCTAAAGAGTGTGATGAGCAGCATCTCAAAAAAACTCTTTTTCACATCATCCAACAGACACACAATGCTTTTCAAGCCACTACCAATGCTAGCACCAAGAAGCTTCTACAGGCACATCTCAACTCTCTATAACTACATCAAATCCAAGCTCTTCAACATAACCAAGATGTCAATTCAATCAAGACAGAGATTGACCAAGTCAAGAAGAGTGTCTCTGAAAAATTGGATGCTACACTTCCAAATACAACAATGCTGGACATCAATAGACAGTTGAGGAGAAATTCTAATCTTGCAACCAAAGTGGACACTCTTCTACCTCCACTCTACTTGATGATAACAAAAAAGAGGAGAAAGAATCAACAATCCATGTCAATCAAGCAGAGCCAACCAATAAGGGGAGCATGTGGTAAATGTTCAAATCAGTCAAGTAATTGTTCCAGAAATTACCCTGCCAAAGCCTCCAGTATTGGACAACATTGATCTGATCCAAATAGCAGCTGCTAAACTTTATTCAAAGATAAATCCAAAGATGTTTGATGTTGCAGCTGTTGAGAAGGAACTAGATGAAAAATGGAAGAAAATTGATGCAGATATTTAGAAGAAATTTGGTCAGCTCCAGAAACCAGACAAGACTTTTCATCATCATTCTCAAGTCAAACATATCTCAGTGCATGAAATGAGTCTAGGCAACTTGGAAAAAGGCCAAACTTCATGCATCAAATCTCCAAAAGCTAATCTGATTTTGAAGCCTAAAAGGAACTATTCAAAGTTCTCAGACAAAAATCCTGTAGATCTTATATTTGAGACACCTAGGCCAGATGAAAAGAAGCTGTTGGCAAGGTCAATTGTATTTTACAAAGATCCATCTGATTCAGCTCAAAATAAGAGAATTGCCAAAATCTATAGGAATGGAAAAGAAATTCGTGTGGTGACTGAACACCCCTTGTTTGTAGAAGCTAAGAAGGAAGAGAAAGAAATGATCAAGCAAGAAAAGAAGCAGGCTGCCTTAGATGCTAAGAAGCTCAAACAAAAGAAGGAGCAAGCTGTTATCTTGGCCAAACTTCAAGCTGTCAAATCTACAACTGAGATTTCTGAAAAATCACCTGTGATTACTGAAGCTCAGGATCAACAAATGCAAAATGAACCTTCACAGAAAAGAAAATTCAGATACAAGCTTCATTCTAAAAGAAAATTGGACTTCAGTGATGAGGAAATGGAAGACTACATTCCCAAATAGTCTCCAACTACAACTCAAACATCCAAGCCCTCAGTGGTGCATGAGGAATTCAAGGTGGATCCAATAAAGAACTTTCATGGTGAAACTATTATTCCCAAGGATGAGCCATTAGACTGGGAAAGTCTGCCAATTCCTGAATTCAACTTACCTATCTTCAACAAGCCAAAGAAGACAAAGATTAGAGCAACCAAGAAAGTGAAGCCTGTGACTATTAGATCTAAGACCCTAACCAAATCTCAACCTATAGTCAATAAGGGGGATTCCTTATACATCTGTGACATCAAGGAGTTTTTTGAAATAAACCTCTACTTGAATGAATTGGAAGAAGTAAGAGGGATTGATGCTCATAGACATCTTCCTGAAAGGCTGGTGTTCAAGTACAAGGGAGGGAAATAAATCACATGGCCACTTCACAGGATTCTTTAAAAAAGCTGCTCTGTACTGATTAAGATTTTCTCATCCTTCAAGAAGAACTTTGGTTTCAATATAATTTCAAAGAAGTTGGTTCTAAAGAAGATAGAAGATCTAAAGAGTGATAAAGCCAAGAATGCACTTCCAAGAACTCTTACAATTCCCTTCACAGGAAAGAGAGTGCATTTGAGGCCTTATTGGCTGATGGAATTCATGGATGATAAGGGAGTTAGAAGATTCTTCAGACTGGATGACCAATTGGGTATCTCTAGTAATGCGACTCTATTGGAAATACAAGAAATGTTGGATCTATCTAAAGCTGATGAACTTGAATTTCACAAACAACTCCAGAATCAAATAGAAGAAAATAACAAGAAGCTTGGAAAGAAATCCAGACAATCAAGGAAATAGAATTATCTGCTCAGACTAGAGGAGCACCTTGAAAATGATTGTGAGAACTCTTTGTACACTTTGCTTTGTTCAATTTTCAATAAATATTGTAGCACTTATCAGTTTTATCTACTACTTTTTAATCTGTATTTTGAGGGTGTTTTGTTATCATCAAGTTTCTCTTAATTTATGGCTACAATTCTAGTAGACATAAATTGGGGGAGATTGTTAGGAATATGTTGTGGACTTGATCATAAGTTAAACAAAACACCTTAGTAGATTTAACTTGGTGAAATTTGTAGCTTTCGACGGATGATCTAATATAGTCCCGATGGAAGAACTTTATAGTCCCAACGGATGACAATTTGATTATCCATCGAGAGTGTAGCTTATGCAACAAATAAGTATTGTAGCACATTTCTGCAAACAACATGTTTTAGTCCAGTAGATTGTATAGGGTTATCTAAGTCATGTTGACTACTAGATTGATATGCAGAATAGGTTGACTAATTGTAAATATGAGATGTCTTGTAATTCTGTATAAGTGAAATAGAGTCAAGTGGCAAATTGACTCCCGCTGGATGATCTACAAGACTCCCGACGGATGATCAACAAAGTTCCCGATGGATGACAAACATAGTCCCGACGGATGATCAAATTAAAAATAACAGCCTATTAAGCAGGATTTTGAGAACAAAGAAGCATTACCATTTCCATGCAAATGTGAAGATACTCAAAGATGCTGGAATAGAGTAGTAAAGTAGCATGGAGTTAGACTAGATATGTTTTGTTTTATTATCTTGTCTTATTGTCATGTAAACTTGGTGATCTATAAACCAAGTGTAACAAGTAGAATAATCAACGAAGCAAATACATTTTCCAGAGAAATATATCAAGCTGTATTCTGTAAGTATTTCTCTGTAGTTTGTTTGTTCAACTTGTAAAAGCAGCTATGAGCCATTCAAAGCTTCATAGAGTTCTCAAACTGATATATATATATATATATATATATATATATATATATATCCGGTGGATACTTTCTAATCCACCATAAAATTTTAAAGCTTGTGTTTTATTACTTAGTGTTTTGATTTCCATTATCTTTCTATTCTGCACTAAATCAAATCAAACACTGTTATATGTATTAAGTTAGAACTATTTTAAAATCTTGAAAAGAAGCCGGAATTACATTTAACCCCCTTCTGTAATTCTTGTTTTATTGTTAGGGAATAACAAACCTCTAATAAATTCGCTCACCCCTACGTCCAGTCCCTAAGCTCCTCTCCAGGACCCCAGTTTTTCTCTTAAAATAACCTTGCTCCTTACGTAGGCAGAGAAGCCTTTACAACCCCACGAATATTTGTCTTGGTGTGTAACTCCGGGTTACCACCTCAAAATATATGTGCAAACCTACACAACCTATCTTAGACAATAACATCCGGTTATTTCTTCAAAGTTGATGTAGAACCTTTGGTTTAGTCTTTGTCCTTATAAGCTTTTGCCGGTCTTGGATCTTAGTAGTTGGTCTTGGGTCTTTCCTCTTCCTCACGGTGCGAAGACTACTAACTCCCCATTAGTTCGTCTAGGACTTGGGTCTTAGAACGAGAATCACCTCACTACACCTCAATGGAAAACAAAGAAGACAATATCTACGAAACAATACCCGTTATAGATAAAAAGACTTTGGACTAGTAATATACTTAACTAGACCGGATGACGAACAAATATTCTTAAAAGAATATTAATGTATACTTTTCTTTAGATTAAGTGAATGTTAAAGTATACTTGGTTTTACTTCATTTTGAATAATATATCTTATTTTCGAAGTAATAAATATATCAAGTCCTTGGTGAAGCGTTATAGCTATCGGATCTTTGATAAAATAATTTCTCGTTTAATAAGCCGTGTGTAGACTTTTATAAATCGAGAACGTTATACTTATTCTTTAACTATTTGCACTTATAAAATATTTGGCCGAGAGAATAAAAGGTGCGTAATTTAAACACAATATATCACAAAATATAAGAGCAGTGTTTAAATTATATTAGCACAATTTATATGTGTATATATATAATATAATATAAGCTTTAAGTTTTTCTCACGAAACACTGAAGATGCTAGTAAGGGAAATCGCTTAATTCTTATATGATTATATATATATACTTATATTTACTTAAAAGCTTTAAGATCTTCCCACGAAACACTAGAGGTGCTGGTAAGGGAATTCACTTAAATCTATTAACTAAATATAATAAATATGTATATATAGATATATATAATATAAGCCTTAAGTTTTTCCCACGAAACACTAAAGGGGTTAGTAAGGGAAGTCGCTTAAGTCTTGTTAAACAATATAACAAATATATCTATATATGGCCAAAATAAATGCATTTCAGTTTAAAGAATAAAATGCTAGCTTTGTAATTTAATTCCCACAAAACACTAAAGGTGCTAGTTAGGAATATAAACCAAGTGTTGTATTAAATTATCACTTCGTGCTTAGAAGTGTATAATTTGTAGAAAATAATCCTTGTACGAATTTGTTTTTCTTTAAGTTATTCTATATAATAGTTTATAGAGATGAAGAGAAGGTGTTACTAAGCTTCTTATATGAATATTAAGAGTGGTCGGTTAAGACTCGGATAAAAGCTAAGAGGTTTACCACTTTTAAGAGATGAACGAAAAAGTTCACCGGAAAAGTTCACCGAAAAAATTCACCGGAGGTTCGGCCGGATTTTGGCTTGTTGGTCGACCTTGGGCAGCCCTTCGGGAGGCAAGAAAGTGGTATGGATGAGCTTTTCTTGGGACGATAGAGATTGGTTGGTGGAACTAAGCTTGAAGATAAAAAACCTTGAATATATGATATATATTTGTAAGAGAGAAGGTTTTGGAGATGAAATATTTGGGTTTGGATATTAGAGAGTGTGTAGAGAGAGTACTTATTGAAAATGCCCCAACAATTAATTAGCTCTTAGCTTGTGTTAAAAATGGTGGGGGTGGGTGTTTATTTATAGAAGGAGTTGTGTTAATAATATAGTTGAGTGGATGAAGAGAGTGGTGTGGATTAATGACATGGAGGATAAGGTGTGTTTGTTTGCAACTTGCATATAGGACAAACAAGAAAAATCCCAGCAACTATTAATTATATAATAATGGTTTTAGCTTTTTCAACTAATCATTAATTAATTAATTAATTAAGTATTTAACACCATTAAATATAACGACTTTGAAAACCCTTTAATAAATACAACCAAAAATATGATAATTAACTAGATATCATAAAATGATGATCTGCAAGTTTTGGTCAATTTTAGTCAAAGGTAACTGGTCAAATGCTCGGTCAAAGTCTTGATCAAGACCCAGAAAAATCACACCCGGACATAATTTCTCAAAAATTACGAAACTTTAACCATGCATAGAAAATACCATTTAAGTAACAAATATTAAGTTTCAAGATTTTCTAGCAAGTGAAAGTATTTTATTTGGATTTAAAACGATTAAATCAGGGTTCGGTTTCAAATAAATATGAATGATCTTTTATGAAAGCAGATAGACCTTGTTGGCTCAGTTTGGGCTAAAATATATACTTAGAATATATTTCCTTAAATATAAAATATTTTGAGAGTGTGGAAAATATTTTTTTTAAGTATTTTAAAGTATTTTTCTCCGATAAATAATATATTTGAGATGCGAGAGAAAAATTATTTTGAAAAATATGAGGAGGGGGATAAAATGAGATATTAATATTCCTATATCAAATATTAATTTCTAAGAGTGTAAAAATATATCTTTGGATTTTATAAATGTTTATGGAGTGAAAGATATATGTTTTATCCCTTTTAAAAACATCTATTTTGAAATAAATTTAGCACGAGCCTTTTAAAGAATATCCAAGTTCTGATATTCCTTTTTCAAACTTGTTGCCTTATTAATATTGCAAGAGAGCCTAAGAAAGATCATATTTCCGATAATTCTTTTACGATATCATTGCTTTGGAGTATATTCCTTTAAAAATATATATTTTGATTTTCAGCAAAATTTTGAAAAATATTTTTGAAAATATTTTGCTAGATATGGCTTTTCACTTTTGATTATGTCAATTAAATTCATGCCTATTTGGAGATGATATACGTGTTTTAAATTTTATGTTAAATTATGCAAATACCAAAATAAATAATTAATCGAAGATGTCCTTTAGATCTTCCCCTTTTTGGTATTTGCCAAATAAAACATAAAATTTAAAATTTTCTAAGTGTGTGCTTCCCCTAAATGTATGCATGTATTTTGAAAAAAAAATTTCACATAAATATATAACAGAGAAAGTCTTGTTGTATATCCATTGAATTTAATTCCTGCAAAACTGAACAACTTATTAGAAAAATAAATTTTGATGTAGATTTTATGTCATTTTAGCAAGAATATTTTAAAATTTTCAAATTGGGGGTCTAATTTCTTCTTCCCCTTTTATTTGGATAATATAAAAAAGAATAGTCAAAAGAGTATAGAAATGACTTCCCCTTGATGTATTATGACCCTTTTTAACAAGAAGTTTTCATTTTAGTGAAAATGTGAAGAAGTTATAGTTTTGATTTTAAGATATCACCATTTTTCTAACTTCTTCTTCCCTTTTAAAAAAAATACTTCCTTTTAATAGAATTTTTGCTGCACTTTAATTACTCATGTTTGGTTAAAAGAACATCTACTTCAGTTTATACTATCTCAGATTTTAATAAGGGTATGTTTATTTGTAAACTGATTTTGATTTGATCTTGTTTGATCATTTGTATGAATCTGAAAGAAAATGTATATGCTAGTTGTAATAATCTCGTTCTAAAAGACTTGCTATAACCAACACTGTTGATTATAAGAATAGTCAAGTTCTCAGTTTTGATTAATTATAACTTTTTAGAACAATTGTCAATTCAAAAAAAATCATAGCTTATTCGATTCACTTGAGTGATCTATATTTTTAAAACTTTCTGCCCATATGTTATTTAGTAGAAGATTTCAGTTTTTAATGCAAGAAAAGAACCAAACTGTGATATTTAAAAAATCTCTTGATAACCATTTTGTGTATACCTATCTTTGTTTTTAAATACCAGCTTTCAAATGCCTTGTTCATTTTAATTTATACCAGTACCCTTTTTAGAGAGAATTTTGTTCTTCCAATTTTATACAAGTTTTATTTGAACTTAAGATTTTTATTATGTATACAAGACGTCTTGATTTCCTTTTTGGGTTAAAAACAAAAACTGTGAATATCATTCGAGTAAGCTTGGTTGAAAAAACTTGTTTCTTATCTGATCATCAAGTTTGCTAATTGTTAGTCAAATTTGAGATCTTTTAAAAATTTGGATGTTTTCATTGCAACATCATCTGGGTTAGTAGTTAGTGAATTAGTAAGTTAGTGTACATCAAATAATATAACAGTTTTTACATAACTGTTCAGTTTATACAATCAGAAAAGTTTGATACTAATATATTAAACAGTTCTTAATACTCAAACTATTTGATCTGCTGATGTTCCACATCGATGCTGAAAGTATCAAAACCTGCATATATATTTTCCATTCTGGACAATGTATAGCTTATACAACTAGCAAACTTTAATGAAAAATGAGCTAATAAATCAAATTTCAGGGTTTATCAAAACTATTACTGCAAAGTAACAATACTTTAATAGATATTTAACACTGAAATCACTTTCTTTGAAAGGTATTTAGATACCACAATTTTTAATTTTAGAAAGTAATTTTAACTTGTTCAAACAGCTAACTTTAGTCATTATAGAACTCAACATGTTAGAATTCAGTTTTTGACAGAAGAAAATAAATCTGAGAACATGCAAGAATAAGTTTATATCTTAATAACAGTTTTATATTCCAGGTTTGAGATTCAAGAACATAATAGAGTTCAGATATAACACAACTTGAACTAGATATCTGTTAAAATCAATCAACTGGAGTTCAAATATAATTAACAGCATATCAACAACAGTTTTTCAAATTTAAGAAGATAGTAATGATCAGACTGAAGTACAACATATCAATCAATAGTTCTTAAAGCAAAAGAACCGAACTTAAGGAACATCACAAACCAACAACCAACCTGGAAACATATCTTAAAGAAACAAAAACAGCAAAAAGGAACTACAGATAATGTTTGGCCATCAAGCAGCAAAAACAAGTAACACAGAACAGATTACTCCTTGACAGGAGATTTGTTAACATCAATAAAACTAAAATTTCCATCAGTCTACACAACTCTGGCAGCACAATAATATCTGCCAAACCAACAAACTCATCATCCTTTTGACCAACACCAACAACTTTATCCTTCTCCTTACCAACACAAACAAGCTCATCAACCTTTTCACCAACTCTCATATGTCACATCCCCAAATTACACTTAACAATATAAATGACTTAATAATAAAATAATATTAAAAAAGGCTGTTTACAGACAATATCCAGGATCGCTAGGTTTAGTGTTTGAAGAACAGTCCAACCCTACAAACTAATACAACTTCATAACTACCGGTCCTCACAATAGACTTTCAGCTACCTACCTGAGCTCTCAAATAAGTCTCAGCATCTCCAGTGGACTTACGAGCGGTCTGCTTGAATCTAACCATAGCTGCTAGCTGTAATATCAGGGTGAAAGCAAGTAGTGAGCCAAATGCTCAGCAAGTGCTAAACAATACGATACAAAATATGAATCGAGATACATATGAAAGAATGACAATGTGAAGATAGAGCTAATAGCAATAAAAGATGAACTTTTGGGTGTTGGCATCATTTGTTTGTAACAAAACATTTCCAAAATCATTTCTTAATCCAAAAACCATTTTATAACGCTACGGATTACAGCCGGTGATCAGCCGCGAAGTAATCCCGAACCTCGCTGGGTTCTAAAACATTAATGGGATCCCTAGGCAACTTTTAAGCCTACAATTTAGGTGTGGAAAAGACTCGCGTCTCAGTCCAGATCCACTATCTAAAGAAAACATTTGTCCCCCTTTGGGACTGAAAATCCAACTTTTTAATCATTTCAAAAACTGATGCCGATTGATAATAAATTTCTTAAACAATAAACATCTTCACTATTCTCAAGATAACATTTATTGTCCCTTTGAAAATTTGGCTTTTAAAAACTTTACAGTTTGATAAAAATTTGATGCCAGAAATAATAACATTTCAAAAGCTCTTTAGGCATGAAAGGATCGAGTACTTCTTTAAGGAATTCTATGCCAAACTCAACAACAATTGTACTAAGTTAAGGTTTATTGCCAGGCGAATTGAACTATCAAGGTGAGGAAATCAATTCAGGGTTCAATGCAAAGGAACAATTTACTGATTTAAAGGAATAATCAGGGTTGAGTAACAATAGTTTAACAGAGGGAAATTCTAATGATTATAAGTAAAGGTATCAATCATTCCAATTCCGAAGGATTTCAAATAATAGGGTTATGAACAAAATTTAAAGGATTAAGATTATGAGATTCTTATTGATAGAAGAACAATCTTCTCACTAGAGATTATCAAAGATGAATATCAATGGTTTAACAATCAAGGAAGAAAGTATTGTAAAAGAGTTCGAATCAATAAACCATAAAGGTAGGAATCTCAACTAGGGTTACAATCATAGGGTATCAAAGAAATTTCAATGTTCAAGTATCATAGTAAGGGGTAATAAGAAAGTGTACAGATGAATCGTTATCTCAGGGTTTAATGAAAGGAAATGATAAACAATCGAAAATGGTGATATGATTCGAAGGGATTAACTTTCTCAAGTTCGCAAGGAAATTCGATAATGTATAATCAATAAGAATATTTAAATACTAAGTCAAGGGAAATACAACAAGGTATATAAATGATTATTAAAGGTACGAAATGCTTCTGAATGAGTTTGGGGTGATCAAGGTATACCAATTACACTAACTCAAATCAAGCTCGGGTACTTATAACAATGGGCAATATCAAATTCAAGCAAGCTATCATGGTTCCAATAAGTATCTCAGGGTACTTGCATAACATATGATTAACAAAAGGAGTATACTTGCATAATATCAATTCAACAAGGGGGAAACACTCACATAATGTCATTACGAAGGAAGAGTACACTTGCACAATATAAGTTTACAAGGGAAGGACACTTGCCTTGAGAGGTTTGACTACACACGACTTGTCTTGGGAGTGACGGGAGCACTACTCGACCTTGATGGCAAGCTTCCTATCTTCACTTGATCCTACAAAATAATAAGAATCCCTCATTACTACGGACTCTTATGACACCAAACAACCCTAACACCAAATGCACAAATTGACTCCAAGTAACGCTTAGTGTCTTATATTGCGTAAAACACTAAGTTAACACACAATACCATGCACATATACATATAGTAGCACCTTGGAGCACATAACATATATAGTTATACTCATACTATTATTTAGACTTGGTGCTTTATTCGGGACTTGAATGATCTCACTCTCAAATCTCCACAATTCCACTTGCGACACACTACTAAACTAGTCTCGACTTTTGAAGGGCCTACACTTGGTGGTTCCAATTCTCTTATTCAAAACCTTGGCCTAACACTCCACTGACCTATATATAAATTCGAATCCTAGGGCTCACTCATGCCTCACTCATAGGGTCTACAAAACTAAACGCTAAAAGAAAGCGTTCTCACTTGCATACTTATGGCGACACCTTAGGCAACTCTCGGTTTTTAACACCACTAAAGCTCGAATATTCCTAACCAAAACTGACCTACTGGATTCTTAAGTCTATAAGCTAACTTGTGCACTTTGAATGACACTAAGGGCCTTCCTAGATTTTCTTGGGCCTAAGCTCAAAGTTGACACAACTCTAAATGAGTGTCCTGAAAACTGCCCTGTTTTGGACTAACTTAAACTCATTGGTTCTAACTCTAAACCTCCATGGTTCGACTTGAAACTCTTCCTTAAACTCCCTAGTATCAGTAGTAATCAATTCCTAATGAGGGCTTACTCTTAATCCAACTTTTTGATCTCCAAAACGTACTAAACTCAATCTGTCCCCTGTTCTGGCAGAATCTAAGTTTTGGTGTGTGCACCTCACTAAATGGTTGAGTTTCTCTAATTAAAGGCCTCTGGACTCAACTACAACCCAAGTACTAACTCCCCGTGGCTTGGGCCTAACAATGCCTAAGAAATACCCTTTCAAAATCAACACACAACTCACATGCAAATCTGGAAAAAAAATTCAGGATTCTATCCTAGCCTTTCCACCTTAACTCCCACTTCAAAACCACGAATTAAATCTCAACGAAGGAAAATTTACTTCTATAAGACTCTAAACTAAGGCCTCAACCAAGAATGGAGATCATTCATGCCCTATAGCACCAACATGCAAACTAAAACTTAACATGCAACTCACAATGATCACAAAAACAAGTTCGACTAAATAATGGGATTATTAGCTCATAAATTCCACTTAAAACACTAAATTATTTCAAGGGATCATGCACACTATATTTTAAAAACTAAGATCAAGTATGATATCAAGGAAATAATTCGTTTTTAGCCCATATAGGTCGAATTTAATCACAAACCAAACATGCATGTATATTTTCGAAAAAGAGAGCATATATAGCTTGATCATTCTTGAAAATAATGCCCTATCTCTAACATGCAAAGTAAAACATGGCATTACAACTAGAGATCAGTAGCATGCAAGTGTTTTAAAGGAGTTTTAATCAAGGAAACACTTAGTTTATGCACATAAAAAGTATATCTCATGGAGAACTCTTTAATCCACATGAATAAAGAGTTTCTCCTTGGAGATCACATAAAAACAAGACATGCAAGCATTAAACTTCATCTCCTAAACATGGAACTTCTTGGAAAGTGTATTATATATTAATGAGTAGTGAAATTATACTAGAATAGCAAGGATTTATTGAAGAAAAATTAAAGGGGATGGGGGAAGGGGTTTAGCCGAGAGGGAAGAGAGGGAGGAGAGAGTGAGGTGAGGGTGGAGTGTGGAGTGAAAAATGAAATGATCATGACAACTTGTGCTTGTTTTATGATTTTGATTTGATTAAATGTGAGTGGAGTTCAGAATTTACAAGAGTGCCCTTCTCCCAAAGCTAAGCCAAAAATGCATGTAAGGTTAGTTTGGTCTTTTGGTGGATAAAAGAGAGTTAGTAGGGTATGAATTATCTTTTTAGCCCTTTAAGTTGAATGGGAGGGTATTTACATGCATGGGTATTCATGTAAATTGCTAATTACTAAACTACTAATTTCAAAGATTTATTTTTTATAAAATAAAATAAAATTTCGAAAATTATAAAATTTGTACCATAAAATAACTTGGATTTTTAGAAATTTTATGAGATCACTTTTGTGATTTGTGAATGAAATAATTAAAAAAAAATAATTTTCCCAAGGTAAAGAATATTCTCTATAAATCAAGAATAAGAGAAATTAATAAAACTCTCGCTTTGAAAAATTCTTATTTTAAATAAAGCAATTTATAATGCAGCAAATTCCATTCACACAAATATACAATCAATAAATATATTTATAGTCGACTCTAATATTATACAGAGTTCGCAAATAATATTACACAAAATAGCAGTCGTAAAATTCTCTCCCTCTTAAAGGATTCTGTCCTCAGATTCTAAGAGAACAGATGAGGATACCGGGAACGCATATCAGACTCGAACTCCTAAGTTGACTCTTCGACCTTGAGGTTCCTCCAACGTACTTTTACTAACTTTACCGACTTATTTCTAAGACTCTTTGCTTGCCAGTCGAGTATTTTGACAGGTTGCTCCTCATACGACAAGTCTGTCTAAATTTCTATAGGCTCATACTCTATTACAAGATTGACATTCGGGTTATACTTTTTTTTTCTTTTTTTTTTTAAACAAAAACACATAAAAGACATTATAAACATGCTGATACTGCGGAGGCAGCACTAACTCGTAAGCCACTTTCCTCACTTGGTTAAAAAAAATCTCAGCATGACCTATATATCTAGGTGCTAATTTGCCTTTCTTTCCAAATCTAGTCAACCCTTTCCACGGTGACACGTTTAACAATACGGATTCGCCGACTAGAAAACTCACATCCTTTCGAGCAGGATCTGTGTACTTCCTTTGCCTGTCTTGAGAAGCAAGCAATCTTTTCTGGATCAGTTTGACTGTCTCCCTCATCTGTTGGACCAGTTTGGGACCTAGAATCTCTCCTTCTCCAACTTCATCCCAATTCGTTGGCGATCTGCACTTTCTTTTATACAACGCTTCGTACGGTGGTATGCCAATGCTTGAGTGATAGCTGTTGTTGTAGGAGAACTCTACCAAAGGTAAATGTTCATCCCAACTTCCCATAAAATCAATAGCGCAACTTCGTAACATGTCTTCAATTGTTTGAATGGTCCTCTCGCTTTGACCATTAGTCTGCGGATGATACGCCATGCTCCTATTTAGCTTGGTGCCAAGACTCTCTTGAAACTGTTTCCAAAATCTTGAGTTGAATCGCGGATCTCGATCTAAAACTATCGATACTGGAACGCCGTGACGTAACACAATCTCATGCACGTACATATGCACCAATCTATCCAATGAAGTCCTTTCATTGATCGGCAGAAAATACACTGACTTGGTAAGGCGATCAACAATAACCCAAATGGTGTCGTGTCCAGATTTCGTTCGAGGTAATCCCACTATAAAATTTATAGCAATATTTTCTCGTTTCCATTCTGGGATCTTCAATGGCTGAATTAACCCGCTTGGTCTTTGGTGTTCCATTTTAACCCGTCGACACATAATATTTCGCAACCCAATCCGCAATTTCTCTTTTCATGTTCGGCTACCAAAACTTCTTTTTCAAATCTTCATACACCTTAGTGCTTCCTGGATGAATTGAAAGTCTCAAATTGTGAGCTTTCTGCAGTATTTCATTATTTTCAGTTCAACTACTTGAGGAATCCAAATCCTTGATGAAAATCTTAATATCCCTTGCTCATCTTTTTGCGTACATAACTCTTCTCCGATCATTCGATTATTCTCTTAATATCAATATTCATTTTGGTGTCATATCAAATTAGATATCAATATGAACTTTGATGCTCACAACATCCCATATTGAAGTCAACATCAATCATCTATATTAATACCACCTTTGATATTTAACAACAAACTAAATATCAACATCAAGTAGAAACTGAATCAGACTGTATTTTATTCAAACAACTCCTTTAGTAATGCCATCAAATTTAATCTTTCCTTTCTGCTGAGCGCGTCGGCTACTACATTCGCCTTTCCTGCGTGATAATGTATCTAACAATCGTATTCCTTTATAAGCTCCATCCATCTCCTTTGCCTCATGTTGAGCTCCTTCTGAATGAATATATAGTTCAAGTACCTATGATCCGTGTATATTTTACACTTCTCTCCATACAGGTAGTGCCTCCATATCTTGAGCATAATTATAATAGCTGCTAACTCCAAATCATGAGTCGGATATTTCAATTTATGGGGTTTAAGCTGTCTGGATGCATATGAAATCACCTTGTTAGCACACAACCCAAACCCTTATATAAAGCGTCGCTATAAATAATGAATTCTCCTTTGTCATCCGGTAATACCAATATCAGGGCGATAACCAACCTTTGCTTCAATTCTTGGAAATACTCTTCACAATCCTTATACCATTCAAACTTGTGGTTCTTCCTTATTAGCTTAGTCAGTGGCGTAGCAATCTTTGAGAAATCCTTCATGAATCTTCTGTAATACCCGACCAATCCTAGAAGACTTCTTACTTCTGTGGGAGTCTTGGGTCTCTCCCAACTCATTACTGCTTCGATCTTTGTAGGGTCCATTCTAATTTCTTCACTTCCAATTATAAGCCCTATGAACTTCTTGCAACCAAAACCCGCACTTTGAAAATTTGGCATACAGCTTCTCTTGTCTAAGAATCTCCAAAGCTATCCATAAATGTTGCTCATGCTCCTCTTCTGACTTTGAATATATCAAAATGTCTTCGATGAAGACCACGACGCACTTATCCAAATATCTCTTGAAAACTTTATTCATTAATCTATGAAAGCTGCTGGGGCATTTATTAACCCAAATGGCATTACTAAAAACTCATAATGTTCATACCTTGTCCTGAATGCTGTCTTCGGAATATCTTCTAGCTTGATCTTCGAATGATGGTATCCTGACCTTAAATCAATCTTAGAGAAACACTTAGCTCCTTTTAATTGATCGAATAGATCATCTATCCTTGGTAGCGGATATATGTTCTTAATCGTCAATTTGTTTAACTCGCGATAGTCTATACAAGTCTCATACTCCCATCCTTTTTCTTTATAAACAGAACTGGTGCTTCCCATGGTGATATACTGGACCTTATATTTATCCAAAAGTTCTTGCAACTGACTTGCTAACTCCTTCATCTCTGCTGGGGACATTTTATACGGTGCCTTAGAAACTAGTTCTGCTCTTGGAGCAAGATTAATCTTAAACTCAATTTGTCGATCTGGCGGTAATCCTGGAAACTCTTCTAGAAACACGTTCAGAAACTCTCTCACCACTGGAATCACTTATATACTAGGAACTTCCTCCTCCGAATCCACTACATAAGCTAGGAATGTCTCACAACCTTTCCTAAGCAACTTGCTAGCCTGAACAGCTGTCAGAAATAATTATTCTTGCTTTTGTCCTTTAAACACCACTTTCATTCCATTCTTTGACCTTAAACAAACTCTTTTAGACTTATAATCTATCTGAGCACTACACTCATTTGCCAAATGTCCTTTCTTATTGCACCGATAACAAGTCAAGTTGACCTTATTACAAACTCCCAGATGCTTCTTCCCACAGTGCTTGCATTCAACCCTTGGCTGCCTATTCTCACTTGCTGGTCCTTGATTCTATTGGAAATTTCCTTTGTTATTCTTCTTCTTACTCACTTCTCCTTTCTTCTGTGAGTTCCACCCCTTCTCGAATCCAATCCTCTTCATATTCTTGTCTATCTGACCTCCTGATTCCGTCCTTTCTCCTTGAAATACCTTCTTTTTTTATCTCTTTCCTTCCTAGACTGCACTCAATTACTTTTAATCAAAGCCGCCTTCTGAACTACTCCTGTATAAGTATCAATTTCAAATATCGACACTCTATCCCGAATCCAATATTCAAGCCCTTGCTGAAACCTTTGGGCTTTCTCTTCTTCAGTTCCTACATACTTGGCCACAAACCTTGATAATTCTTTGAACTTCTTCTCATACTCCAAGACTGACATATTCCATTGCTTCAATTCCAAAAACTTCACTTCCATCTGCTTCTGAATATACTTGGGATAATACTTCTCCAAGAATAGATCCTAAAATCTTGCCCAAGTAACTAGCTGAACTGCTTCCATGGCCTTCACGGAATCCCACCAATAGATGTCTTCTCCCTTCAGAAAATACGTAGCATAGACAGTCTTCTGCTCTTCCTCTAACCTAACCAATTCTAAAGATCTCTCCATTTCTCTTATCCAGGTGTTGGCTACAACTGGGTCAGTGGTATCATGAAAAGTTGGAGGGTTCATACTTTGAAAAGCTTTGAAAGTTACTATTGGCTGAGGAGGTACTGGTGGATCTGGTTGATGTTGGTGTTGTTCATGATTCTCTGGGTTTCAAAATTGTTGTTGTTGGAATTCTTGTTGAGTAGTTTGTTGTTGTTGAGCAAGTGTATGGGTTTGCTGTTGCAAAGTTTCCAATATTCGAAGGATATCAGGGTCGGTAGAGGTACTAGTTTGCCTCATCTTTTTGGGTGGCATGATTCTGAAATAAAACGGTTTAACAAAACAGTTGTAAATATAACATTTTTTTCAAGTTAAGGGGGTTTACAAGTTAAGGTTATCACATGCAATTCAGATTTTTGGTTATTAGCAATAAAGGTGATAGACAATTCTAGATATGGAAACGAAAGTGAAATTGAAACGAAATAGCAAGGCATTAATCATCAAAGCAAAGTCGGCTTACAACACAATAATTAAGGTTCGAATGAAATACAATGATATCAAAGTTCAACAAGGAAATAGGGAAACTATATAGTTCAAGAGTTTAAAAACTAGGATGATAGCCAACTGGAAAGGAAATTAGGAAATCTAGCTCCTAATCGACCTAATCTTCTGCTTCCTGAGTCTCCTCGCTATCGTCACGAGCCTTTGGAATCTCGATCCACTCCTGCTTCTGAAGCACCTTCACTATGCCCTGAAGCTCATCTGTCACTAGCTGGATGATATGCTGGCTACTGCGGTCGCGGTGCACTGGTATCTCGTTGAGCTTATTGTTGACGAGCGGCAACAAGGACTCAAGTCTCATGATCAACTACGCCCTAGGTTCATTCTTAGGTCGAGTATCATCCTCAAAAGCTACATCGAGTCGCTCCAACAATCGATCATACTTCCCCTGAAGCCTATTGAACTGAAGCCTCGAATCAGCGTACATAGAGAAAGAGATAGTGTCCGATGGCACTGAAGATGAAGACGAATGCATCCTTTGCTGAGATATATCGAAGGGAAATATTGGCTATTTACCTAAATAATATCTACTTACTCTCTCGCGCTTCCTCTATTTATATTCTACACCTTATAGCCTATTTGGACTATTTTCAGGGACTCTAAACCATAGCTCTGATACCAAGACTTGTCACATCCCCAAATTACACTTAACAATATAAATGACTTAATAATAAAATAATATTACAAAAGGCTGTTTACAGACAATATCCAGGATCACTAGGTTTAGTGTTTGAAGAACAGTCCAACCCTACAAACTAATACAACTTCATAACTACCGGTCCTCACAATAGACTTTCAGCTACCTACCTGAGCTCTCAAATAAGCCTCAGCATATCCAGTGGACTTACTAGCAGTCTGCTTGAATTTAACCATAACTGCTAGCTGTAATATCAGGGTAACGCAAGGAGTGAGCCAAAT
This sequence comes from Apium graveolens, assembly GCF_009905375.1. Taxonomy (NCBI): domain Eukaryota; kingdom Viridiplantae; phylum Streptophyta; class Magnoliopsida; order Apiales; family Apiaceae; genus Apium; species Apium graveolens. The sequence goes on from NC_133657.1 coordinate 140,751,191, forward strand.
GCTCAACAAGTGCTAAACAATACGATACAAAACATAAATCGAGATATATATTAAAGAATGACAATGTGAAGACATAACCAATAATGTCAAGAGATAAAACTTTGGGTGATGGCATCATTTGCTTGTATCAAAACATTTTCAAAATCATATCTTAATCAAAATCATTTTATGACGCTACAGATTACAGGCGGTGATCAACCGCGAAGTAATCCCGAACCTCGCTGGGTTCTAAAACATTAATGGGATCCCTAGGCAACTTTTAAGCCTATAATATAAGTGTGGAAATGACTCGCGTCTCAGTCCAGATCCACTATTCAAAGAAAACATTTATCCCCCTTTGGGATTAAAAAAAAAAATCCACATTTTAATCATTTCAAAAACCGATGCCGATTGATAATAAAATCTCTTAAACAGTAAACATTTTTATCAAGGGATTATAGATGAACTTTGAAATATTAGAAATATGTCACAAAATCTCAGGGCCATGATCCACTAGACTTTACTCTATTAGGGTAACTGAAAGGTTTCCATATACAAGAACTTGGACAAGGAAATTTAGCAAGGCTATTGAATATTATGAAAGAGTAATGCCAAACTAGGCTTTAAAGCAAGGATTCTAGACAAGGTATAGGTATTATAACATCAAGAAGATGAGCATCAAAGGTTATAAGAGGACTATAGGTGTTAAGGTATAAAGTGAGTCATCATTACTTAAGGTACATCATGATGTCAAACTTTAGGGTAAGAAAGAGGGGTATCAATCAATCAAGAACAACTTTGATGGATATATGGCTTTTAGGTATCAAGGTAATGTTTCTATAGGAGTTCAAGCATCAGGGTGAGATATCAATACTTTAGGAGTCATTAGCATGATAATGAAGAGGATCAATCAAGTATTATAATGACTCTTTATTTTATCATGGCATACCAATTACTTTAATATACTATCATGATAAGACTTTTGATCTACTTGCAATACGTACTAGAGGGTTCATGGAATTTCTATATAATTCAAAGATAAAATTAAGAAATGCTTGGTTCAAGTATATCAAAATGACTCAGGATAATCGCATCAATATATATATGAACTATTTGTAGTGAATACGAAAGACAGGTTGAATCACTTGCCTTGAGAAAGGCTGGTCTGGTCTGGCTGGTAGGAGCAACTGGAAGCTTCACTTGACCTTTATGGCAAGTTTACCCTCATCTCGAGATCCTACATAAATAATAATAATCCTCATTATAATATATTCTCTCCAACTTAACCTATTTACAACCTCAAATTAAACACAAATGGCAGTTAGGCCTATATGCACGCAATTTATATTCACCTTATAAATATAATTATACACATAGCCACATATACTCACATATCATATTTTAATACCAAATAATATCATATACACCATAATGCAACATTAGGATTGGATGATCTCGACTCATAACTTAAGTCACTTGGTCGCTATACTAGACATAGTCTCTAAATTTTGGCTTCCTTACTCAATGTGCCTTTACTAAAATATCCAAAACCTATTGACCCTCACTTGGGCCTTTTAATCTAATGGCTTTATACTATCTTATGACCATAGTGGTCAACCTAGGTCTTACTCCTAAGTGTTCTAAAACTATGTGATAAGTGAAAGTGTTCACTGGAGTAAATTTCAGAATGACATCTATGGTTTCTTTAGTGCATTAGACACCCTTAAACTACAAGTTTACCTCCAAACCTTTTACACTAGACTCTTCTGACCATAAGGCATCTTCCAAACTTGATGTGGCTCAATGTCCTAGCTTGGGCCTCCTTGGGCCTAAGCTTAAAGTCCATGGTTCCCCTGTTTTTCTGGGCAGAAAACGCCCTGACTTGAACTAACTTGTGGCACATGGCTCTTACTCAATTCCTATGAACTATGGTTGGAACAACTTCTCTGACACTTCCTCAAACTAAGGCCCAACAGGGCCTAATGAGGGCCTACCCATGACATGGTCAAAACTTCCTATTTCTAAGTTGCAACAAAACTGTCCCCTTCTGGACAGATTTTGTGATTCCACTTGTGCACCTAACCAAACGACTTGGAAACCTCCAACCAACACCTAAAACCTTTTATATACTCCTAATTCTAGCTTCTGGTGGCATGATACTCAAAGTGCACAACAATGACATGGTCAAAACTCACTCTAAACCTCAGGGTACTAAACTGATTTTCTGCAGAAACTAAAACTCTCCTTTCTCCAAGGTTTTTACTTGACAAACTCAACCACCAACAACTTAAATACCCAAACCATGACTTAACTATGGTGATCTACTGAACTAACTCCCTTACACTCAAAATAATCTTGGTGGAGATTATCCTTACCTAAGGTGCAATATGGCAAAACAAAGGAAATCACATTACACAATTTACAAGTCATCAAGTTTTTGAAAATAACAAGTTATATATTCTTATAAAATATATATACAAATTTTTACCACATATCAAGGAGCACTAATCAAGATTAATACCTTATCCCTACTGAAATTAAAGCTTACTAACAAAATCTTTCCAAATGATCAAAATCTTCCAACATTCCAAGAGAAATCTACATGCATGCATGACTTCGAGTCTTACAAACCAAAACAACATATTTTCTAAATGTATTCTACCATAAAATCGACATGCAAGCCTAGCATAAGCTATATCTAGATGATCACTTAGCATGCAAAGGGTTTTATCAAGTTTTTGATCCAAAATTTATGTTATCACCACCAAAACACATAAAAATGAAACAAGGCAACAAAATATTCTCAAGAACCATTCATTCGGCTCCCTCAAGGTCATGGCCGAATGAAGTGGAAGGGAAATGGCCATTCAACATCAAGAGTCTCTTCCTGAAGACTTGGCATTTCACCATTCCTTGTAGTCCTCTCAAAAATAACCTTAAATCCATAAGAATCAAGATTGTACTTTGAGTTCCAACTAAAACTTTGACATGCAAACTTAAAACTTAAACTTTTCACTCATAACTCTTTGAATTATATATGATCATGATATAGGAAGTAATATTTACTTGTATGGAAGGTGGGAGCTTGGATGAGGAATGAAGAAAAGGGGAGGGGGTAGGGTTTCGGCTGAAAAACCAAGAGGAGAGGGGGAGGGCCGAGATGAGAGGGGGAGGGAGGAGGAGTGTGGAAATGGTGGAGTGAAAGTGGAGTGTTTGTCATATTTACTTGGTTTTTATTTTCCCACAAGTGAGTGGATGAGAGAAATTACAAGAATAACCTTCCATCATAGTTAGGTAGATTTGCATGCAAGGACAAAATGGTAATGTGACTAGTAGAATGAAAGTGAGTGGGGTTAGAAATGCCTTCCTTGCCCCTTGGTTGAATAGAAGAGAATTTGCATGCAAGGGTAACCATGTAATTTGATAATTATTAAGCAACTAATTTTCAAAGATTTATTATTATATAATAAAATAAAAGTTCAAAATTTTTAAATTTTATACCATAAAATAACTTGGATTTTTAGTGATTTTATAAAATCACTTTCAAAATTTGTGAACAAAATATCTTTTAAAAGAAAATTTCTCCAAGGCTTAGAATATTCCTTATAAATCAAAAATAAAGGAAATAAATAACTTTTGCTTTGAAAAATCATCTACTACACATTAAAAAAATCTTATAATGCAGAAATTCTCACTAACACAAACGTATAATCATATGACATATTTACTTTCGGCTTTAATATTATACCAAATCCACAAATAATATTACATGAAAATGCCGGTTGTAACATCCTCTCCCCCTTAAAGGATTCTGTCCCCAGAATCTAAGAGAACAGATGAGGATACCGGGAACGCTTATCAGACTCTAACTCCCAAGTCGATTCTTCAACCTTGGGGTTCCTCCAAAGTACTTTTTATAACTTTACTGACTTGTTTCTAAGACTCTTCTCTTGCCAGTCGAGTATTTTGACAGGTTGCTCCACAAATGATAGGTCTGCCTGAATTTCTACAGGTTCATATTCTATCACATGGCTGGCGTCAGGATTGTACTTCTTAAGCAATGACACATGGAACACATTATGCACATGCTGATACTGAGGTGGTAAGGCTAACTCGTAGGCTACCTTCCCCACTTGACTCAAAACTTCAAAAGGACCTATATATCTAGGTGCTAACTTCCCTTTCTTTCCAAATCTAGATAACCCTTTCCTTGGTGACACCTTCAACAAAACGGCTTTGCCTACTTGGAATCGAACATCCTTATGTGCTGGATCCGCATACTTCCTCTGTCTATCTTGAGCAGCAAGTAACCTTCTCTGAATTAACTTGACTATGTCATGTAACTGTTGTACCAATTCCGAGCCGAGAATCCTTCCTTGTCCTACTTCATCCCAACTTGTCGGTGATCTACATTTTCGTCCGTACAAAACTTCGTATGGTGGCATGCCAATACTGGAGTGATAGCTATTGTTGTAAGAGAATTCAATTAATGGCAAGTGGTCATCCCAACTTCCTGCAAAATCGATTGCACAACTGCGCAACATGTCTTCGATTGTTTGAATTGTCCTTTCGCTCTGACCATCGGTCTGCGGGTGGTACGCCGTACTCATGTTCAACTTCGTGCTAAGACTTTCTTGAAATTGCTTCCAGAATCTCGAGTTAAATCGGGGATCTCTGTCTGAAACTATTGATATGGGTACTCCATACCTTAGTACGATTTCACGCACGTACAGATGAACCAATTTGTCCAATGACGACTTCTCGTTAATTGGAAGGAAATACGCCGACTTCGTAAGGCGATCGACTACAACCCATATAGCGTCATGTACGGATTTCATTCGCGGTAGTCCCACTATAAAGTCCATAGTAATATTTTCCCATTTCCATTCTAGAATCTTTAGGGACTGAATTAATCCGCTTGGTCGTTGATGTTCTGCCTTCACCTTCTGACAAGTATAACACTTAGCAACCCATTCTACCACGTCTCGCTTCATATTTGGCCACCAAAAGTTCTGCTTTAAGTCCCGATATATCTTGGTGCTTCCCGGGTGGATTGAAAATCTTGAATTGTGGGCTTCTTGTAGGATCTCATTCTTCAATTCAGGTACATGAGGAATCCAAATTCTTGAGGAAAACCTTAGTATACCTTGCTCATCCCTTTGAGTACAAATCTCCTCTCCAGTTAGCTGATTCTTCCCTTTCTCCATTACCTCTTCCTGACATTTCTTTATCTTTTCCACTAGTGTTGGCTGAAAAGTTATTGCGCGACAAACTTCTTTAACTACTCCATAATTACACAGTTCTAATCCAAATTTCTTAATCTCTTCAGTCAATTTCTTTGGTGTTGCCATCATATTTAATCTCTCCTTCCTGCTTAAAGCATCGGCCACAACATTCACCTTTCCAGGATGGTAATTTATCGAGCATTCGTAGTCCTTGATCAATTCCAACCATCTCATTTGCCTCATATTGAGCTCCTTCTGAGTGAAAATGTACTTTAAACTCTTGTGATCTGTGTAGATTTCACACTTTTCTCTGTAGAGGTAATGTCTCCAGATCTTAAGTGCGAACACTATGGCGGCTAGTTCCAAGTCATGCGTCGGGTACTTCAACTCATGCGGTTTTAACTGTCTTGACGCATACGCGATCACCTTATTGTGTTGCATTAGTACACAGCCCAATCCCTTATGTGAAGCGTCGCTGAATATCACAAAGTTTTCTTGGTCATCTGGTAGTACTAACACCAAAGATGTTACCAATCTCTGTTTCAACTCTTAAAAGCTATCCTCACATTCTGCACTCCATTCGAACTTCTGATTCTTCCTGGTTAACTTGGTCAATGGCGTGGCGATTTTCGAAAAATCCTTGACAAACCTTCTATAGTACCCTGCCAATCCTAGAAAACTTCGTACTTCCGTAGGTGTCTTTGGCCTCTCCCAACTCATAATCGCCTCAATCTTTGCCAGATCTACTTTAACTCCTTCATTTCCAATGACATGTCCCAAAAATTGAACTTCCTTTAACCATAACTCACATTTGGAAAACTTGGCATACAACTTTTCTTGCCGAAGTATCTCAAATGCTATCCAGAGGTGTTGGAAGTATGTCATCAATGAATACTACTTTGAACTTGTCCAAATACTTTTTAAATACCCGATTCATCAGATCCATAAATACGGCCAGGGCATTAGTCAATCCAAATGGCATTACTAGGAATTCATAATATCCGTATCTGGTTCTGAATGCTGTCTTGGGAATATCTTCTTCCTTGATCTTTAATTGGTGGTATCCTGATCTCAAGTTAATCTTTGAAAAGCACTTTGCTCCCTTCAGCTGATCAAATAGGTCATCTATTCTTGGTAGCAGGTAGCGGTTCTTGATCGTTACCTTATTCAACTCCCGATAATCTATACATAGCCGCATACTTCCATCTTTCTTCTTTACAAATAAAACAGGTGCTCCCCATGGCGATGTACTTGGCCGTATCACTCCCTTATCCAACAATTCTTGTAGCTGGCTCGCCAACTCTTTCATTTCTGCTGGTGCCATTCTATATGGGGCCTTTGAAACTGGTTCCGTGCCTGGAGCAAGGTTGATCTCGAACTCGATTTGTCGATCTGGGGGTAAGCCCGGTAGTTCGTTTAGAAACACATCTGGGAACTTGTTAACTACGGGAATATCTTCTATGCCGGGACTGCCTTTTTCTGAATCCACTACATAAGCTAGGAACGACTCACAACCTTTTCTAAGTAGCTTCTTAGCCTGAACAATTGTAAGAAACAATTGCTCTTGCCTCTGGCCCTTAAATACTACCTTCTCTCCACTCTTCGTCTTTAAATACACTTTCTTGGTCTTACAATTAATCTGGGCGTTATTCTTCCCTAACCAATCCATACCTAAAATTATATCTAACTCTCCCAACTTGAAGAGTATCAAGTCGGCTGAAAACTTATACCCCGAAATATTAATCTCACACTTCGGACAGAATTGATTCACAGGAATCTTCTCTTGGTTCGCGATTACCACATTTACTACCTCGCTCATAATCGTTTTATCACATTGTAGTTTATCAACAAAAGTTTTCGATATGAAAGATCTTGTTGCTCCCGAGTCAATCAATACTTTAGCTTTGATATTATTGAGTAAAAGTGTACCTGCTATCACCTCTGAGTTCTGAACAACGTCCTTCATTTTCAGATCGAATGTCCTTGTTGTTGCTTGCGGAGTTGTTGTAGGTGGTGGAGGTAATGCCAATACCTCGGCTGGCACACTTGCACTGGTACTTGCCACATTCATTAGAGCTTTGACTGGTCCGGTTGTCTTGCACTCCCTAGCTATGTGTCAAGTCTTCCCACATTTGTAACATGTAACTCCTGGCTTCGGCATGTTGCACTCATTTGCCAAATGTCCCTTCTGGTTACACGTATAGCATGTCATGCTCAGTTAATTACACACTCCGGGGTGCCTTCTTCCACAATGCTTGCATTCCGGTCTCTGGAACCTGTTTTCTCCAACTTGTCCTTGGCTTTCCTGGTTGTTCCCCTTTGATTCTTACCTTTTTCCCAAATTCCCTTTCTTTTGAAAATTTCCGCCCTTATGGAATCCAATCCTCTTTACATTCCGATCTTGTGAATTTCCGGCTTCAGACTTTTCTCCATAAAATGGAACCTTTCTCTTCTTATTATCCCTTTCCTTCCTTGACTACATCCCATTATTCTCAATCAGAGCAGCTTTCTGTACTACTCCCGTATAAGTATCAAGCTCAAACATAGCCACTCTATCTCTGATCCAAGGCTCCAATCCTTGCTGAAATTTCTTCGCTTTTTCTTCCTTAGTGCTGGTATACTTTGTCACAAACCTTGACAACTCAGTGAACTTCTTCTCATACTCCAGTACAGTCATGTTTCCTTGCTTCAACTCAAGAAATTTAAGCTCCATCTGATTCTGCATGTACTTAGGGTAATACTTTTCCAGAAATAACTTCTTAAATCTCTCCCAAGAAACCTGCTGAGTTGCTTCCATAGCTTTTACTGATTCCCACCAATAGATGACTTCGCCCTTCAAGAAGTAAGTAGCATATGGCGTCTTCTGATCGTCTCCTAACTGTACCAACTCAAAAGCTATTTCCATTTCCTTAATCCATGTGTTAGCTATTACTGGATCAGCGGTATCATGAAATGCAGGTGGATTCACATTCTAAAAAGCCTTGAAAGTGACAATTTATCGAGGTGGTACCGGTGGCTCGGGTGGTTGGTGTGGTTCACGATTATCTTGGTTTTCAATTCATTGTTGAAGAGTTAGTTGTTGTTGAGCTATAGCATTGGTTTGCTGTTGTAAAGTTTCCAGTAATCGAAGAATATTTGGATCTGTGGTAGTTATGGTTGTTGGGTTCTTCTTTTGGGAGGCATGATCCTGAAATAAGAGTTATGTCAAAACATATATGATGAAATAATTCGAGGGTATCGCATGCCATTCTTATTTATATATGAGGTCAAGTTTTCAGATTAAACAGACATGGTTATACATATGAAGGCGTAAAATAACAGTTGAGAGCAAATGGAACGACAGTGCATAATATTTGAAATTTAAAGGTCACAATACATAGGATTAGGACAAAGTCTGATTCTAGGAACAACATGCTTATTTAAAGGAAACAACTGGGAATTCTACGAAGTCTGATTGTACAACAACATGAAAAGGTAAATAATGGAAAGAACTAAGGCTCCACTCCATCAGAACGGGGCTTGGTAGTCTTCTCCTCTCGAAGCGTCTTCACAATGCTCTGGAGCTCATCTGCCACCATTTGGATGACATACTGGCTGGTGCGGTCCCGGTGCGCTGGCATCTCCTCAAGCTTAGTGTTGACGTACTGAACCAAGGTCTCAAGTCTCGCAGTCATCTGCTCCTTGGGCTTCCCTTCATAGTTTCGGCTGTCCGGGTACACGTTCTTCAGTCGGTCTATCAGTCGGTCGTACTTGCCCTGAAGCATGTCAAACTCGCACCTCAACTCAGCATACACGGAGAAAGCAATAGTGTCGTCCGACCCAGAAGGTGCCGAGCAATGCGCCTTTTGCTGACAAACCAATAAGAGGAGTATTAATAATAAATTTACTTAACCTACTCTCTAGCATATTATCTATAGCCTATACATAAATCCTATAACCTATTTGGGCTGTCCAGGGACTCTAAACCGAGGCTCTGATACCAAAACCTGTCACACCCCCAATTTAACAAATAAAATAAATATAACTATTACAATATTTAGAAGAAAGTAAACATAACCAAATCCAAGATCTTACAGTTTAGGGTTTGGAACAGCCCAACACTACCATCTATTACAACTGATTTTAATATCGAATCCTCACACAAAACTATCTCTTATTCTACCTGAGCTCGAACATACGCATCAGCGTCACAGGTCTTACGTGCTATCTGCTTGAATCTAACCATAGCTGCTAGCTATAATATCAGGGTAAAGCAAGGAGTGAGCCAAATGCTCAACAAGTGCTAAACAATACGATATAAAACATAAATCGAGATATATATTAAAGAATAACAATGTGAAGACATAACCAATAATGTCAAGAGATAAAACTTTGGGTGATGGCATCATTTGCTTGTATCAAAACATTTTCAAAATCATATCTTAATCAAAATCATTTTATGATGCTACGGATTACAGCCGGTGATCAGCCGCGAAGTAATCCCGAACCTCGATGGGTTCTAAAACATTAATGGGATCCCTAGGCAACTTTTAAGCCTACAATATAAGTGTGGAAATGACTCGTGTCTCAGTCCATATCCACTATTCAAAGAAAACATTTATCCCCCTTTGGGATTGAAAAAAAATCCACATTTTAGTCATTTCAAAAACCGATGCCGATTGATAATAAAATCTCTTAAACAGTAAACATTTTTATCAAGGGATTATAGATCAACTTTGAAATATTAGAAATATGTCACAAAATCTCAAGGCCATGATCCACTAGAGTTTACTCTATTAGGGTAACTGAAAGGTTTCCATATACAAGAACTTGGACAAGGAAATTTAGCAAGGCTATTGAATATTATGAAAGAGTAATGCCAAACTAGGCTTTAAAGCAAGGATTCTAGACAAGGTATAGGTATTATAACATCAAGAAGATGAGCATCAAAGGTTATAAGAAGACTATAGGTGTTAAGGTATAAAGTAAGTGATCATTAGCTTAAGGTACATCAGGATGTCAAACTTTAGGGTAAGAAAGAGGGGTATCAATCAATCAAGAACAACTTTGATGGATATCTAGCTTTTAGGTATCAAGGTAATGTTTCTATAGGAGTTCAAGCATCAGGGTGAGATATCAATACTTTAGGAATCATTAGCATGATAATCAAGAGGATCAATCAAGTATTATAACGACTCTTTATTTTATCATGGCATACCAATTACTTTAATATACTATCATGATAAGACTTTTGATCTACTTCCAATACGTACTAGAGGGTTCATGGCATTTCTATATAATTCAAAGATAAACTTAAGAAACGCTTGGTTCAAGTATATCAAAATGACTCAGGATAATCGCATCAATATATATATGAACTATTTGTAGTGAATACGAAAGACAGGTTGAATCACTTGCCTTGAGAAAGGCTGGTCTGGGCTGGATGGTAGGAGCTACTGGAAGCTTCACTCGACCTTTATGGCAAGTTTACCCTCGTCTCGAGATCCTACATAAATAATAATAATCCTCATTATAATATATTCTCTCCAACTTAACCTATTTACAACCTGAAATTAAACACAAATGGCACTTAGGCCTATATGCACGCAATTTATATTCACCTTATAAATATAATTATACACATAGCCACATATACTCACATATCATATTTTAATATGAAATAATATCACATACACCATAATGCAACACTAGGCTTGGATGATCTCGACTCACAACTTAAGTCACTTGGTCGCTATACTAGACATAGTCTCTAAATTTTGGCTTCCTTACTCAATGTGCCTTTACTAAACTATCCAAAACCTATTGACCCTCACTTGGGCCTTTTACTCTAATGGCTTTATACTATCTTATGACCATAGTGGTCAACCTAGGTCTTACTCCTAAGTGTTCTAAAACTATGTGATAAGTGAAAGTGTTCACTGGAGTAAATTTCAGAATGACATCTATGATTTCTTGAGTGCATTAGACACCCTTAAACTACAAGTTTACCTCCAAAACTTTTACACTAGACTCTTCTGACCATAAGGCATCTCCCAAACTTGATGTGTTTCAAGGGCCTAGCTTGGGCCTCCTTGGGCCTAAGCTTAAAGTCCATGGTTCCCCTGTTTTTCTGGGCAGAAAATGCCCTGACTTGAACTAACTTGTGGCACATGGTTCTTACTCAATTCCTATGAACTATGGTTGGAAAAACTTCTCTGACACTTCCTCTAACTAAGGCCCAATAGGGCCTGATGAGGGCCTACCTATGACATGGTCAAAACTTCCTATTTCTAAGTTGTAACAAAACTGTCCCCTTCTGGACAGATTTTGTGATTCCACTTGTGCACCTAACCAAACGACTTGAAAACCTCCAACCAACACCTTAAACCTTTTATATACTCCTAATGCTAGCTTCTGGTGGCTTGATCCTCAAAGTGCACAACAATGACATGGTCAAAACTCACTCTAAACCTTATGGTACTAAACTGATTTTCTGCAGAAACTAAAACTCTCCTTTCTCCAAGGTTTTACTTGACAAACTCAACCACCAACAACTCAAATACCCAAACCATGACTTAACTATGGTGATATACTGAACTAACTCCCTTACACTCAAAATAATCTTGGTGGAGATCATCCTTACCTGAGGTGCAACATGGCAAAACAAAGGAAATCACATTACACAATTTACAAGTCATCAAGTTTTTGAAAATAACAAGTTATATATTCTTATAAAATATATATACGAATTTTTACCACATATCAAGGAGCACTAATCAAGATTAATACCTTATCCCTACTGAAATTAAAGCTTACTAATAAAATCTTTCCAAATGATCAAAATCTTCCAACATTCCAAGAGAAATCTATATGCATGCATGACTTCGAGACTTACAAACCAAAACATCATATTTTCTAAATGTATTCTACCATAAAATCGACATGTAAGCCTAGCATAAGCTATATCTAGATGATAACTTAGCATGCAAAGGGTTTTATCAAGCTTTTGATCCAAAATTTATGTTATCACCACCAAAACACATAAAAATGAAACAAGGCAACAAAATATTCTCAAGAACCATTCATTCGGCTCCCTCAAGGTCATGGCCGAATGAAGTGGAAGGGAAATGGCCATTAAACATCAAGAGTCTCTTTCTCAAGACTTGGCATTTCACCATTCCTTGTAGTCCTCTCTAAAACCACCTTAAATCCATAAGAATCAAGATTGTACTTTGAGTTCCAACTAAAACTTTGACATGCAAACTTAAAACTTAAACTTTTCACTCAAAACTCTTTGAATTTTATATGATCATGATATAGGAAGTAATATTTACTTGTATTGAAGGTGGGAGCTTGGATGAGGAATGAAGAAAAGGGGAGGGGGTAGGGTTTCGGCTGAAAAACCGAGAGGAGAGGGGGAGGGCCGAGAGGAGAGGAGGAGGGAGGAGGAGTGTGGAAATGGTGGAGTGAAAGTGGAGTGTTTGTCATGTTTACTTGGTTTTTATTTGCCCACAAGTGAGTGGATGAGTGAAATTACAAGAATAACCTTCCATCATAGTTAGGTAGATTTGTATGCAAGGACAAAATGGTAATGTGACTAGTAGAATGAAAGTGAGTGGGGTTGAAAATGCCTTCCTTGCCCCTTGGTTGAATAGAAGAGAATTTGCATGCAAGGGTAACCATGTAATTTGATAGTTATTAAGCAACTAATTTTCAAAGATTTATTTTTATATAATAAAATAAAAGTTCAAAAATTATAAATTTTATACCATAAAATAACTTGGATTTTTAGTGATTTTATAAAATCACTTTCAAAATTTGTGAACAAAATATCTTTTAAAAGAAAATTTCTCCAAGGCTTAGAATATTCCTTATAAATCAAAAATAAAGGAAATAAATAACTTTTGCTTTGAAAAATCATCTACTACACATAAAAAAAAATCTTATAATGCAGAAATTCTCGCTAACACAAACGTACAATCATAGGACATATTTACTTTCGGCTTTAATATTATACCAAATCCACAAATAATATTACACGGAAATGCCGGCTGTAACAAAGATTAGATCTGATTTATAATCAATGGCTCAGATTAATAGGGTAACTAGATTTTGGGCTGAATAATTTTTGGGCTAAAAAAAATATAAGAGGCCCATTTCTGAAAATTAGTTTGGGTTTTAGATTACAATTGGGTTGGATTGTGGCTAAATAAAAATAGAAAATAATTTTTGTTTTTAGAAAATAATTAAGAACTATTTTTCGAATTAATATATATATATATATATATGTATATATTTAGTGAACAATTTTGATATTTTATGAGTAATGATATTTAATTTATTTTAAAACAAATTTCTTTTCAAAGTTTCTCAAATCCGATCAATAAATGATATTGATAAATCTGAATTATTGAGAGAATTAACAGATAGTAGAAAAGATTTTTTTATATTTAAAATATATATAAAATGGAGATTACATCACATAAAATCAATCGCACTCGTATTATCACATAAAATCAATCGCACGGGATTTTTACTTAAATCAATCGCACTCGTATTATCACATAAAATGGAGATTACATCAAATTTTGTGTTATAGTCTGCCAATGTTTGTTTCATCCACAGTATTTGTGCACATCATTTGGCAGCAGCTATATACTCAGCTTAAGTGGTGGATATAGATACGAAATTTTGTTTCTTTGTAAATCATGAAACTAAATATCCACCCAGAAACTGACACATAGCACTTGTACTTTTTCTGTCGACTAAATGACCAGCATAGTCTGAATCAGAATAACAAGTCAAGTCAAATGGTATTACTGACACATACCACTTGTACTTTTTCTGTCGACTAAATGACCAGCATAGTCTGAATCAGAATAACAAGTCAAGTCAAATGGTATTCCTTTAGGATACCAAAGACCAATATTCGTGGTACCTTTAAGATATCTCAGTATCCTTTTTACTGCGGATAAGTGAGATTCTTTTGGTACTAATTGAAATCTAGCACACTTGCAAACACTATATTGTATATCGGGTCGACTTGTGGTAATATATAATAAGCTACCAATCATTCCTCGATATTTCTTAGTGTCAACGGGAATTCCTTTGAGATCCTCCGTTAGTTTGTCAGATATTGACATAGGTGTGGAAATTGGTTTGCAATTTTCCATTTCAAATTTCTTTAGTATTTCATTACAATATTTTGATTGTGAAATATGAATACCCTCGTCAGATTGTCTTATTTGTAATCCCAAAAAGAAATTTAATTCACCCATCATACTCATCTCCAATTTTTTGCTCATATAGCCAGGGAATTCTTTACATAGTGCATCATTTGTTGAACCAAATATGATGTCATCTACGTATATTTGTACAAGCAAGATATCATTTGTTTCTTGTCTTGTGAATAAGGTTTTATCATCCGTTTCCATTATAAAATTATTTTCTAACAAAAATTTGCTTAACCTTTCATACCAGGCTCTTGGGGCTTATTTTAATCCGTATAGAGCTTTGTATAATTTGTATACATATTCTGGATGTGTTGCATCTTCAAAGTTGGGAGGTTGTTTAATATATACTCTTTCTTCTAGTATCCCGTTTAAGAATGCAGATTTTACATCCATTTGACATACTTTAAAGTCCTTATGACATGCAAAAGCTAATAGTATTCGAATTGACTCAATTCATGCTACCAGTGCATATGTTTCATCAAAGTCTATACCTTCCATTGGAGTATAGCCTTGTGCAACCAGTCTAGCTTTATTTCGAACAATAGTTCCATTTTCATCTAACTTATTTCTAAATACCCATTTAGTTCCAATTATGGAAGTATCTTTGGGTTTTGGAACAAGTTCCCAAACTTTGCTACGAGAGAATTGGGTTAATTTCTTGCATTGCAAAGATCCAATCTTCATCTAAAAAAGCTTCTTTAGTGGTTTTAGGTTCTATTTGTGATAGAAAACTAAGGTGATTCACAACGTTTTGAATTTGTGACCGCGTTTGAACTCCTTTACTTAAGTCTCCTAGAACATTGTCCAAAGGATGACTTCTAATATTTGGAACATCTTTAGGTAGTTAAATATATGTTTTTAACAATTCTAGTGGATTTGTTGGGGATGATGAGCCAAAATCCACATTTTTGAATTATTGAATAATATTCTCAATATTGTCTTGTGTGACATCTTCTTCGTCCACAAGATCTTTATATATAGGTGATGGTTTTGATTCATCAAACGCTATGTTCATTGATTCTTCCACCACTAGAGAATTTAAATTAAATACTCTACAAGCTTTGCTATTTGTTGAATATCCAAGAAATATACCTTCATTTGATTTTGGATCAAATTTTGTAAGGTAATCTTTGGAGTTTAATATATAGAATTTACTTCCAAATACTCTAAAGTAATTAACTTTAGGAATTTTACCAAAATAAAGGTCATATGGAGTCTTTTAAATTATAGGTCTTGATAAGACTCTATTTAGTATATGGCATGCGGTAGACATTTCCTCGGCCCAAAAATATTTAGGACAACGATATTCATTTATCATTGTATTTGCCATTTCTTGTAATGTTTTGTTCTTCCTTTCAAGTACTCTGTTAGATTGAGGAATATAAGGAGCAGAAAAGTTATGAGTAATACCATTAGTTTCACAAAAACTTGTAAAGTTTGAATTTTCAAATTCTTTACCATAATCAGTTCTTATATAGACTATGGTATTATTTTTTTGGTTTTGAATTCTTTTGCATAGAGAAGAAAAGGATTCAAAAGCATCACTTTTGATTTTGAACATCCTCCGAGACTTTGTACTGGGACTGGACCGATAAGATCCATGTTTAAAAGCTCGAGAGGTCGTGAGGTAGATACCATAAATTTTGTTTTGTGAGAGGCTCGTATTTGTTTTCCAATTTCACAAGCTTCACATAAGTGATCCTTTTTATAATTTAATTTTGGTATTCCTCGTACATGTTCTTTAGTTGATATATTTTTAATCAACTTCATGTTTGCGTGTCCTGATCTTCGATGCCACAACCAAGGGTCATCTATAGTAGTGATTAGGCATATATTAACATGCTTACTCATGTCACATGTATAGACATTTTTGTCTCGAGGACACATAAAGACTAATTTTCCATCTTTATTAAGAATAGAACAATGAGTAGGATAGAAAATTACCTTATTTCCATTATCGCAAAGTTGACTTATCGAGAGAAGGTTGTACTTTAGTCCCGTGACTAGTTGTACGTCAGATATCTTGAAGTGCTCATTCCCGATGTAACCGATGCCAATAATGATACCTTTACTTCTATCTCCAAACGTGACACTTCCAGTAGTGACCTTTTTAATGTTGTTCAAGAGTGATTTATTACCGGTCATATGTCTCGAATATCCACTATCAAGGTACCACAAGTCTTGCTTAGCAGTAAGGCAAACCTACAAAATAGATCAATTAAATACATAGGTACCCTTTTGTCTTGAGGGTCCTGGGGTTAGTACATCATAAATAACATTTGAATTTTCATGGAAAAATCTAGGCATTTGATAAGCATTGTTATTCACATAGAGATTTCTAGATGCATCATTCCTAATATTATAAAGTGTTCCCCGTGGATATGTGATTTTTAAATTTTGATCTTCTTGTACTAGCATAACTTTTAGAGTTTCCATGTTGATATATCATGCTTCTATCATTTGGATAATACACATTATTTCTTGGAAATATGCCATGATATTTTGGTTTATTATCTTCAAACCTAATAGGTGGTTGAAAGAATTGAGATATAGGTTGTCTTTGATTGTTATTAGCAACCTTAGGATGGAATACATTCTTTTCAACATTTTTGGATGACTTATATCCTTTTTGAACCCATATATGCTTTCCTTTAAATTCACCACTTTTAAATTTACAATATGAAACAGTATGTCCGTATCTATTACAAAAAGAGCATATAAATGTAGGTGATTTAGGAGCATCACTTTTAGTTTGTTCATGGTGTTGAACAACTTTCTTTGGTTAGACATTCTTATCATATCCTAAACCTTCATGGTTAAAGGAATTTTTAGAATGTACCATTTTATTTAATATCTCATTGCCTTTTGTAAATCTTTGAATAAGTATTTCAAGATTTTCTTTTTCTTTTTTTAAGGCATCAATCTTATTGTTAAGAAATATTTCTTGATCCTTAACTTGAGATATGAGCTTGAAATTTTCTTATTTTAACCGTTGAGCTTCAAATTCTAAATCTTTTTTAAGCTCATTGGTTTGTTGTAGCTCTTTCTCTTTTTCAAGATTGTTTATTTGAGATTTAGTTGTTGAAATTTCTTGAGTGAGTGACTCGTTTTGTATTTTTAAGTTCAACAATTCAACATGAAGTTTACAAATATTTTCATTTATTTATAACTTCTCATTTTCCATTTCTTCAAATTGGAAAATTAATGACACGTTTTCCACTTCTAGTTTGAGAATATTTCCTTGTGAGTATTATTCTAAATTTTTAGTAAGTGGATTTGATTATTTAGAGATGAAATTTCATCTTCATATTGGACTTTTGAGTCCATCATCCGAGTAAACTCTTTACTTTGATTATAATGTATTTCCTCAAGTTTCATTTTCTCGGACCATAATAGATGATGTCTTTTGTCAAGATCTTTATACTTGTTGTTAATGTTTACCACAAGTTCAATTAAATTATGATTATTCATTACTACAATATTTAAATTAGATTCATGTAACTGAATGAAGTTTGAAGAAAGGGTTACCTCTTGATTTGAAGTGGAGATTTCCTTTGAAGTAGATGCATCCCCAATAGATATTAATCATAGATTCACAATTTCTTCACTAGCTTCTGGAGCTTCTTCATCTTCACTTAAATCCCACCCGTTCTCAGCAACAAGAGATCATCCTTTTATAAGTTTATGACATTCTCGTTTAAAGTTACCAGGTTGTTTACATTCGTAACACACCTCTTGTATTTCCTCCGTATTTTGTTCTTTTCGTTTGGGAGGAGTGTAAGTAGGAGTGTTATTATTATAGACATTATTATTTTGCATACCTTTGCCTTTATTATAGCTCGTTGACGGAAAATTACTCTTATAGTTAGGAGTGTAATTTTGAAAGTAATTTGGCCTTCCATTAGAGTTAAAAGCTCTTTGTTGATTGTTTGATTTAAGGAAGCCTTTTCCGTATCTTTGAGCTTTGCTTTGAAGCACACGACGTAGTTGCCTCGTAAGTAAAGCAATTTCGCTTTCATCGAGATTTTGGTTTTCTTCGTTTAATTCATCGTCGTTTTCTTCTTCATCTATTAGTATAGATTTTAAAGCCATGTTTTTCTTTTTGTCTTCCACTTTTGGAATGACTTTTTCTTGTAAATTATCTTCTTCGTATGCACGAAGATTTCCGAATAGATTATCTATTTTATAATCATTGAGATTGTGCATCTCTTTGATTGTGGTTACTTTAACCTTCCAACTTAGAGGTAATGATTTAAAAATTCTTCGGTTCTTTTCATTTTATGTATAATTCTTTCCGAGTTGAGATAGTTCATCGACAATATGAGTGAATCTAATTTTCATGTCAATGATATTTTCTCCTTCTTCGAGTTTAAAGTTCTCGTATTCTTGGATCAAAGTGTCCATTTGAGAATCTTTTATATCAGTGGTTCCTTCGTAGGTAACCACTAGTTTATCCCACATTTCTTGTACTGACTTGCAATTATTTACTCTTTTATATTCTTTTTCAGCTAGTGCACTTGTGAGTACCATTTCTGCCTAAGCATCTATATTCATTCTTTCTTCCTCTATTGCGTTATATTCACTAACCTTCTTTTCAATGATGATGTCATCAACCATTTTAGTAGGAATAACGACTCCATCTTCTATGGCCATCCAAACTCTGACTCCTTGAGATCTAGCACAAATGCGAAACCTCGTTTTCCATGTTGCAAAGTTGGTGCCGTCAAATAGAGGAGGGCGAGAGCTAGATAGACCTTCACCACAACCAATGTCAATTAGATACGCCATTTCGGACCACTTTTTGTTGTGCCTGTAAATCTGCAAATCACTTAACAAACACGTTAAAAAGTACTGCTCTGATACCAATTGTTAGGTCCCGTAAAAGGGCTATTTTAAGCTAGAAGGGGTGTTGAATAGCTTAATTACCAATTTAAAAATTATTATGGCATTTTAAAAATATTTATCCCGTTTTAAATATTTTACCGATGTAGATTATATATACGGAAATAAAAGTCAAGGAAGAAAATACCACACGAGAGATTTATCCTGGTTCGCGATGGCGCAACCTCTAATAGATTCGCTCACCCCTACGTCCAGTCCCTGAGATCCTCTCCAAGACTCGAGTTTTTCCCTTAAAATAACCTTGCTTCTTACGTAGGCGGAGAAGCCTTTACGACCCCACAAATATTTGTCTTGGTGCATAACTCCAGGTTACCACCTCAAAATAAATGTGCAAATCTACACAACCTATCTTAGACAATAACACCCTGTTATTTCTTCAAAGTTGATATAGAACCCTTGGTGTAGTCTTTGTTCTTCTAAGCTTTTTCCGGTCTTGGATCTTAGTAGTTGGTCTTGGGTCTTTACTCTTCCTCACGGTGCGAATACCACTAACTCCCCGTTAGTACGTCCGGGACTAGGGTTTTAGAACGAGAATCACCTCACTATACTTCACCTCACTGCAAAACGAAGAAGACAATATCTACGAAACAATACCCGTTATAGATAAAATGAGTTTGGACTAGTAATATCTTTAACTAGACCGGATGACGAACAAATATTCTTAAAAGAATATTAATGTATATTTTTCTTTAGATTAAGTGAATGTTAAAGTATACTTGGTTTTACTTTATTTTGAATAATATATCTTATTTCCGAAGTAATAAATATATCAAGTCCTTGGTGAAGCGTTATAGCTTTCGGATCTTTGATAAAATAATTTCTCATTTAATATAGTTGTGTGTAGACTTTTATAAATCGAGAACGTTACACTTATTCTTTAACTATTTGCACTTATAAAATATTTGGCCGAGAGAATAAAAGGTGCGTAATTTAAACACAATATATCACAAAATATAAGAGCAGAGTTTAAATTATATTATCATAATTTATATGTGTATATATATAATACAATATAAGCCTTAAGTTTTTCCCACGAAACACTGAAGATGCTAGTAAGAGAAATCGCTTAATTCTTATACGATTATATATATACTTATATTTACTTAAAAGCTTTAAGATCTTCCCATGAAACACTAGAGGTGCTGGTAAGGGAATTCACTTAAATCTTTTAACTAAATATAATAAATTTGTATATATAGATATATATAATATAAGCCTTAAGTTTTTCCCACGAAACACTAAAGGTGTTAGTAAGGGAAGTCGCTTAAGTTTTGTTAAACAATTATTACAAATATATCTATATATGGCCAAAATAAGTGTGTTTCAGTTTAAAGAATAAAATTCTAGCTTTGTAATTTAATTCCCACAAAACACTAAAGGTGCTAGTTAGGAATATAAACCAAGCGTTGTATTAAATTATCACTTCGTGCTTAGAAGTGTATAATTTGTGGAAAATAATCCTTGTACGGATTTGTTTTTCTTTAAGTTATTCTATATAAGAGCTTGTAGAGATGAAGAGAAGGTGTCACTAAGCTTCTTATATGAATATTAAGAGTGGTCGGTTAAGACTCGGATGAAAGCTAAGAGGTTTACCACTTTTAAGAGATGAACGGAAAAGTTCGCCGGAAAAATTCACCGGAGGTTCGGCCGGATTTTGGCTTGTTGGTCGTACTTGGACAGCCCTTCGGGAGGCAAGAAAGTGGTATGGATGAGCTTTGCTTGGGACGATTGAAAAACCTTGAATATATGATATATATTTGTAAGAGAGAAGGTTTTTGAGATGAAGTATTTGGGTTTGGATATTAGATTGTGTGTAGAGAGTACTTCACGAAAATGCCCATAAATTTATTAGCTCTTAGCTTCTGTTAAAAATGGTGGGCTGTGGGTGTTTATTTATAGAAGGAGTTAGGTGAAGGAAGTGGTTGAGATTGAGTTACAATGAATGGTGGATGAAGAGAGTGGTGTGGATTGATGACATGGAGGATAAGGTGTGTTTGTTTGCAACTTGCATATAGGACAAACAAGAAAAATCCCAACATTTATTAATTATATAATAATGGTTTTTAGCTTTTTCAACTAATCATTAATTACTTAATTAATTAAGTAATTAGCACCATTAAATATAACGACTTTGAAAACCCTTTAATAAATACAACCAAAAATATGATAATTACCTAAATAACAAAAAATCATGATCTGCAAGTTTTGGTCAATTTTAGTCAAAGGTAGCTTGGTCAAACGCTCGGTCAAAGTCTTGGTCAACACCCGGAAAAATCACACCCAGACAAAATTTTTCAAAAATTACGAAACTTTAACCATGCATAGAAAATACCATTTAAGTGAAAAATCTTAAGTTTCAAGGTTTTCTAGAAAGCGGAAGTATTTTATTTGAATTTAAAACGATTAAATCAGGGTTCGGTTCCAAATAAATATGAACGATCTTTTATGAAAGCAGATAGACCTTGTTGGCTCAGTTTGGGCTAAAATATATACTTAGAATATATTTCCTTAAATATAAAATATTTTGAGAGTGTGGAAAATATTTTTTAAGTATTTA
Organism: Apium graveolens; assembly: GCF_009905375.1. Classification (NCBI taxonomy): domain Eukaryota; kingdom Viridiplantae; phylum Streptophyta; class Magnoliopsida; order Apiales; family Apiaceae; genus Apium; species Apium graveolens. The sequence goes on from NC_133657.1 coordinate 140,773,066, forward strand.
AAAGTATTTTCTCCGAAAAATAATATATTTGAGATGCGAGCGAAAAATTACTTTGAAAAATATGAGGAGGGGGATAAAATGAGATATTAATATTCCTATATCGAATATTAATTTCTAAGAGTTGTAAAAATATATATTTGGATTTTCTAAATGTTTATGGAGTGAAAGATATATGTTTTATCATTTTAAAAACATCTGTTTTTGAAATAAAATTAGCACGAGCCTTCTAAAGAATATCTAAGTTCTGATAGTTTGGGTAGCTAAATATACTTAATTCTCATTCTATGCAGGGCAAGAAGAATAAAGTCATATGGATCATTGACAGTGGATGTTCCAGGCATATGACATGTGATAAAGCCCTGTTATCATAATTTGAGGAGATTGTTGGCCCATTGGTGAGTTTTGGAGATAACAACAAAGTATTCACGATGAGATATGACAAGTTGATATATGGAAATGTTGTCATTGAAAATGTAGCACTAGTTGTTGGTCTTGAAGTAAATCTTCTAAGTATCAGCCAGTTTACAGACAAAGGTTTCAAGATGATATTTTACAAAGAAGACTGCCCAATCACTAGCAAGAAAACTGGTGAAGTTGCTCTGAAAGGAGCAAGGAAAGGAAGCACATTTGTTGCAGACCTAAGTTCAGCAAACAAGGATGGGATATGTTGCTTCTATACCAAGGCATCTATTGAGCAAAGCAAGCTGTGGTACAAGAAATTCTCTCACCTAAATTACAAAGCAATCAATACTTGGTGAAAAAGGAATTAGTGAGAGACATGCCAAATATGGAATTTGCTCAAGATGAAGTTTGCGAGGCTTGTCAAAAAGGCAAAATGAAGAGGACCAGTCACAAGAGCAAGACTGTAAAGTTAATAAGTGTATCATTGCAACTTATTCACATGGACCTATTTGGACCAGTTAATGTCGTCTATTTCAAGAAAGAAATATGCACCAGTAATGCTGGATGACTACTCAAGATACACTTGGGTGAAATATATGCATTTAAAAGATGAAACTTCACACATCATTATTGAATACATAAAGAAAGTCGAGAAACAAGCAGAGGATCAAAATTATATTAAAATATTGAAGAGTGATAATGGTACATAATTTAGAAATGCAGCTTTAAGTGAATTTTACAAAGATAAGGGCATTATTCAATAGTTTTCAGCTCCAAGAACACCCCAGCAAAGTGGTGTGGTAGAAAGGAAAAATAGAACTCTGGTTAAAGCTGCAAGAACAATGTTGCAAGATGTCAATTTGCCAATAAGTTTTTGGAAAGAAGCTGTCAATACTGCATGCTATACTCTAAACAGATATTTAATCAACAAAACCTAGGCAAATCACCTTACTCAATTTTGTCAAAAAGGAAGCCTACTGTAAAATATTTGCATGTGTTTGGAAGCAGATGCTTTGTGCTCAAAGACAACTCTGAATATGTTGGAAAATTTGACTCTAAATTATATGAAGCTATTTTTCTGGGATATTCATTAGAAAGAACTGCCTACAAGGTTTATGTGCTTGACTAAAAAAAATTATGGAAAGCACAGACGTGACCTTTGATGATGACAAGTGTCCAGACGTGGAATGTCTTGATAAAAATAAAGCTGAAGCCCTTAAATATAAAAATCAGAACATTGGTAGTGATTCTGAAGATGATGCTGAGATTAACACAAACAACAAAATTGAGGAAGAAACAAATGAACTAGTGAACTATGAAAATAAAGATTCATCTCAAATTAGAAGCTCACCTGAATTTGATTGCACAAACTCAGGGGGAGAAAGAGATGACAGTTCTGCAAGTCATGCCAATAATAAAGAAATGCAGGAAACTCTAGTCAACAAGATCACACCAGAAAATGGGATATGAGTCACACAAGAGATGCAATAATTGGTGATCCAAATGCTGGAGTGAGAACTAGGAGTGCAACTGCAAATGAATGCTTGCATGCATGCTTTCTTTCACAAATCGAGCCAAAGAAAACTTAGGAAACTCTACTTGATCCTGAACGGATGTCTTTCATGCAAGAAGATCTAAATCAATTTGAGAGAAATAAAGTTTGGGAATTATTTCCTGCACCAAAGAATAAAAGCATCATTGGAACAAAGTGGGTGTACAGGAATAAAATGGATGAAAGTGGAATTGTGACAAGAAATAAAGCAAGACCTGTTGCCAAAGGCTACTCACAAAAAGAAGGAATTGATTATGATAAAACTTTTGCTCTAATTGCAAGAATTTAAGCAATGAGAATTTTCCTTGCATTTGCTGCACACTCAAATTTTAAAGTGTATCAAATGGATGTGAAAAGTGCATTCCTTTATGGTGAATTGGAAGAAGAAGTCTATGTGCAAAAGCCACCTGGCATTGAAGATCCAGAATTTCCAGACTTTGTTTACAAACTGTTGAAGGTCCTTTATGGATTGAAGAAAGCACCTAGAGCTTGGTATGACACACTGTCAAAATTTCTACTAAAATATGGATTCACTAGAGGGACAATTGATAAGACTTTATTCTACGAGCAGCATGGTGGTGATATTATCCTAGTTCAAATCTATCTAGATGATATCATTTTTGGTTCTACAAATGAATAACAATGTCAAAGATTCTCAAGATTCATACATAGTGAGTATGTTGGATATATTTGAGATGTCATGTCTAATATGTTTCATGTTTAGTTTTCAGATCTTAACTAACATGAAATATCAGTTCTTACTGGAATCAGGACTTACTGGAAGTCAGGACTTACTGGAAGTCAGGACTTAAGGATATCAGGATTTAGATTATCAGAAGATAATATCAGAAGATGGATATCAGAACTTAAGTACTGGAGGACAAACAGTTAAGGAAGGAAGCTGATTTACAGGATAGAAGATCGAGACTAATACAAGAAGAAGATATGCATGGAAAGAGTTAGAGGACTAGAAAAATTATATAAGATATCTGGTTGATATATTTTAGGAGACAGAATTATATTCCATATCAACTAGAAGTTATCTTGTAACTGTGTGTCTATATAAACACAAACATAGGTTTACTCTATAAGAGTTACGATCATCGAGAAGATCATACAATTGTAACCTAGAAGCTCTCGTGATATTTGTTCATCACTGAGAGAGAACATTTCCATTGTAACAGAGTTTATTATTTCGAATACATCTGTTTTCTGTTACTTGTGCTTTAAATTGATTTGATTGTATTCTACACTATATTCAACCCCCTTCTACAGTGTTGTGTGACCTAACAAGTGGTATCAGAGCCTCTATGTTAACACCCATACAGTAAAGATCCAAAACAATCATGTCTGAAGAAGCAGAAAATTCAACCAAGCCCTCCAAAACTGAAGAAACTCCAAAGACTCAAACCCATAGTCGATATGAGACTATCAAGATTCCCATGTTGAGACCTTCTGAGTATCCCATATGGAAAGTGAAAATGGCTATGTTTCTGGAAGCTACAGATCCAGAATACCTTGACATAATTAATGAAGGACCGCATAAGCCAACCAAGCTCTCTATTGTAGTTGCAGATCAGCCAGCAAAGACCATACCAAAGGAGAAAAGTGAATACACAGCTGAAGATATCTCATCTATTGCTAAGGATGCAAAGGTAAGGCATTTACTACATAGTGCCATTGATAATGTCATGTCAAATAGGGTAATTCAATGCAAGACTGCAAAGGCGATATGGGATGCTTTGGAGACAAGGTGTCAGGGAACTGATGCAATCAAGAAAAACAGGAGGACTATACTTACTCAAGAGTATGAGCACTTTGACTCAAAAAGTGATGAGTCATTAATTGACTTATATGACAAGTTTGTCAAACTCTTGAATGATCTGTCACTGGTGGACAAGGAATATGACATTTAAGATTCAAATCTGAAATTCCTTTTAGCTCTTCCTGAAAGTTGGGATTTGAAAGCTACTATTATAAGAGATAATTATGCTCTTGATGAAACTACTCTTGATGAAATTTATGGAATGCTCAAGACTTATGAACTTGAGATGGATCAAAGAAGCAAGAGACATGGGAGAAAGTCAAGAACAGTTGCTCTTAATGCTGAGGAGGAATCCTCCAAAGTGGTTGTCTCAAAGAAAGGAAAAGGAAAAGCTCTCATCATAAAGTCTGATTCAGAATCATCAAGTTCTGATGATGATGATTCAGAAACTGAAAGTCTACTTGAAGTAGATGCTGATGAAGAGATGATGAAGCTGTGTGCTCTTATGGTGAAGGGTATCACAAAGATAGTCTACAGGAAATTCAGAAGGGGAAAGAAGTTTTCCAGGAATGGTAGAAGTTCTGATAAGAAGAGCTTCAGAAAATCTGAAGGTAAAGGAGGAAAGTCTGACAGAGGAGATTACTCAAATGTCAAATGCTACAACTGTGGTGAGAAATGCCACATATCTCCTGACTGCAAGAAAGGAAAGAGTGATAAAGGAAAGGCTCTTGTCACAAAGAAGAAAAGCTGGACATACACCTCAGATTCTGAAGAAGAGGAGAACTATGTCTTGATGGCAAATGCTGATAGCAGTTCTGATGCTGCTGAGTTAAAGGTACCTTAAACAACTTATGCCTTTCATACTGATGATATTACTGAGTTGAGGTTATATCTTAAAACCATGTTTATTAGCTATAGAGATCAACTTTAACATGTGAAAGATTAACTTCTGAAAATCTTGCTTTTAAAAAAAGGAATGATTATTTAGAAAAAGAGTTAGTTATGTGCCAAAGGTAAATCCTGTTAAATTTGTAGCTAAAACTGTAAAGTCTGATTCTGAAAAGATGAAAGATATTGAAACAGAAGTGATAGCAGAGTCAACTTCTGACAAATTAGAACAGGATAAACCAACTGAAGTTAATATAGGCTTAATGACAAAGAAGCAGATTAAACATAAGCTGAAAGAGGTTACCAGTGTAAACAAGGTAAAGGTAGCTAGGAAAAATAGGAATGGAAAGGAAGGTGTGAATAAAAGTAACAATTATATGCCTGTTCATAATGCTCCTAGAAAGAAATGCTATAACTGTGGAAACTCTAACCATGTGGCTTCTTTTTACAGGAAGAATAAGAATATAAACTCCTTACCTTCTAAGTCAGGAGTTAAGAGTCAGTCTGTTAGATTTAAGCCACTAAATCCTTGTTTTCATTGTGGTAGTACATGTCATTCAATTTATACTTGTAAGGAATATCATAGTTTGTACTATGATTATTATCAGATAAAACCTTCTTTGAAGAAAGTTGCTTTAATTCCTTCTAGTATAAAGTATGATGCAAAGTCTTATACTGTTAATACTGATAAGAAAATTGTTAACATAAACTCTGATGTTAAATCCGCTGTAAATGTTAACAAACTTAAAAAGGCCAAAGGATCCAAGCAAGTCTGGGTCCTTAAAACTAACCATTAGTGGTCTTTGTGATTGCAGGGAAACATGAAGAACATCCTAGTTCTGGACAGTGGATGTTCTGGACATATGACTGAAAATAAAGCCCTGCTACCGGATTTTGTGGAGAAAGCTAGCCCAGAAGTTTCTTATGGAGATGGCAACATTGGAAAAACTCTGGGATATGGCAAGATCAATCTTGGGAATGTCATCATTGAAAAAGTAGCTCTTGTCTCAGGACTTAAACACAATCTGTTAACTATAAGTCAAATTTATGATAGAGGTTATCATGTGGATTTCTTTGAAGAATATTGTGAAGTTATAAGTAATTAAACAGGCAAAGTGGTTCTGAAAGGATACAGGCATGGTAACATTTATGAAGCCAGACTTTCAACAAGTACTGATGGTTCTATAATCTGTCTGTTGAGTAGAGCATCAATTGAAGAAAGCTGGAATTAGCACAAGAAACTCTCTCATTTAAATTTCAACAATATAAATGAGCTTATAAAGAAAGATCTTGTGAGAGGACTGCCAAAAACAGTATTTGCTCCTGATGGCCTTTGTGATTCATGTTAGAAGGAAAAACAAAGAAAATCTTCTTTCAAGAGCAAATCTGAGTCATCAATTCTTGAGCCTTATCACCTACTGCATGTTGATCTATTTGGTCCAGTCAATGTCATGTCTTTTGCAAAGAAGAAATATGCTATGGTTATAGTGGATGGATTTACAAGGTACACTTGGGTGTACTTCTTGCACAAGAAGACTGAAACTGCATCTATCTTAACTGATCATGTCAGACAGCTGGATAAATTGATCAAAGATTCTCTTAAAATCATAAGGAGTGATAATGGCACTATGTTCAGGAATTCAATCATGGAAGAGTTCTGCAAAGATCATGGAATCAAACAGGAAATTTCTATGTCACGCCCCCAACTTAAACAACAAATTAAATATAACTATTACAACACTTTTAAAAGAAGAATACACAACCAACTCCAAGATCTTACAGTTTAGGGTTTGGAACAACCCAACACTACCAACTATTACATCTGATTTTAAATACCGAGTCCTCACACAAACTATTATTACTTATTCTACCTGAGCTCGAACATAAGCATCAGCATCACAGGTCTTACGGGCAGTCTGCTTGAATCTAACCATAGCTGCTAGCTGTAATATCAGGGTAAAGCAAGGAGTGAGCCAAATGCTCAACAAGTGCTAACAGTACGATATAAAACATAAATCGAGATATTCATTAAAGAATGACAATGGAAAGACATAACTAATGGTAACGAGAGATAAAACTATACGAGATGGCATCATTTTGCTTGTATCAAAACAATTTTAAAATCATGTCTTAATCAAAATCATTTTATGACGCTACGGATTACAGCCGGTGATTAGCCGCGAAGTAATCCCGAACCTCGCTGGGTTCTAAAACATTAACGGGAATCCCTAGGAAACTTTTAAGCCTAATATAAGTGTGGAAAGGACTCGCGTCTCAGTCCAGATCCACTATTCAAGGAAAACATTTATCCCCCTTGGGACTGAAAACCCATATTTTATTTATTTCAAAAACTGATGCCGAATTATAACAAAATCTCTTTTAACAGTAAACATCTTTATCAAGGGATTATAGATCAACTCGAAACACGGGGCAATGGTACTAACTCTCAAAGCCATGAATCACAAAACTATGCTCTATTAGGGTAACTGAATGGTTTTCAAATATCAAAGTTTGGACAAGGGAATTTAGTGAGGTTTTTGGATATCATGAAGGGAAATGCCAAATTGGGCTTAAAATAATGGTTTCTCATCAAGGTTCAAGTGCTGGATCATTAAGAATGTAAGCTTCATGAATACTAAGGGTGTTAAGGTATGAAGAAATGATTTTTTAGCTCATGATATATCAGAATTGTCAAGCTTTAGGATAAGAAAGAGGGGTATCAATCAATGAGGAATCACTTTGATAAGTATATGACTTTCAGGGTTCAAGGTAAGGTTCTATAGGGGTTCAAGTATCAGGATGAGATATCAATACTTAGGAATCATCAGCATGTTAATCAAGAGGATCAATCAAGTAATATATCAACTCTTCATTTTATCATGGCATTTAACTATCATGAAAAGGCTTTTGAACTACTTGCAATACATACTTGAGGGTTCATGGCATTTTTATATAATTCAAAGATAAACGAAAGATACGCTTGATTTAAAACATATCAAATGACTCAGGATAATTGCATCAATATCAGTGTTCCAGAAATCGGCCGTTCCGCCGATAAATTGGCCGATATATCGGTCAGATCACTGCTGCCGATCTAGTTAGCATGAATCGGGGCAAAAAATGGTTTTGCGACATCGGGTCAAAAACCGGGTAAAAATCGGAAAAACTCAGCGAATCAAAAGTTAAAATCGAGTTTCAAATCTCACTGTTACGTGTTTGAAGAATGAGATAACGATATATTAAAGAAGGAGATGAAAATATGAAGAAGGCAATGGAAAACGGGTAGAAGTTGAACGGCGAGATAAGAGAAGTGAGGGATGAGAACGGTTGAAATCGGGTCAAGGTCGCAAAAATCGGGTCAAATAATATACTGCTGATGCTTTGATGTTTCTAACGAAGACTAATGTTACTGATTTCAGAAGATGAGCTCGAATGATGAATTGGCCGCAATGGTTGGAAGGAGAAAGGTTGATAATGTGGACGAAGGCGGATGAAACCAACACGAGGATCGAGAGTTAGGTTGCAAAGCAGATGTAATGGAGCATTAAAAATGAGATGAAACATGCGTCTCATTAGTCTACTAGGCACTAGCTTTTGCTTTGTTGGTTGTTTAATAATTATTAAAGGGTCATGAGTAATATGACTGATTCAGAGACATGGGGTACCAATTTAGAGACATGTCCACTATATTTAGTAATATGACTGATTTTATGTGTATAAATAATTTTTATATTAAATTTAATAAAGTATATTCAATTTTTACTCCGATTAATTATTCCGATTAATCCCCGATCCTTCCGATTAATCCCCAATTAATCCTTCTAAGATCATATGACCGATTCTCCCCGATTACCGATTTATGCAACACTGATCAATATATATATATATATATATATATATATATATATATATGAACTGTTTATAGCAAATACGAAGGTCAAGTTGAATCACTTGCCTTGAGAAAGGCTGGTCTGGTCTGACTGGTAGGAGCCACTAGAGCTTCACTCGACCTTTATGGCAAGTTTTCCCTCGTCTCGAGATCCTACATAATAATAATAATCCTCATTATAATATATTCTTACCATCTTAACCTATTTACAACTTGAAATTAAACACGGATGTCACTTAGGCCTATACGCACTTAATTTTATATTCACTTTTAAATTACAAAAGTACACACATAGCCACATATTCACATATCATATATTAACACCAAATAACACCATATATACCATAATGCAACACTAGGCTTGGATGATCTCGACTCACATCTTAAGTCACTTGGTCGCTAAACTAGACAAGGTCTTCTAATTTTGGCTTCCTAACTCGATGTGCCTTTCCTAAATTATCCAAAACCTATTGACCCTCACTTGTGCCTTTAGCTCTACTGATCTTATACCATCTTACAACTATGGTGGTCGACCTAATACTCACTTCTAAGTATTCTAAAACTATGTGATAAGTGAAATCGCTCACTGGTGCAAATTTCAGAATGACAACTATAGTTTATTGAGTGCATTAGGCACTCTTAAACTACAAGTTTTCCTTCAAAACTTTTACACAAGACTCTCCTGACCTAAGGGAATCTCACAAACTTGATGTGGCTCAAGGGCCTGGCTTGGGCCTTCTTGGGCCTAAGCTACAAGTCCAAGGTTCCCTTGTTTTTCTGGGCAAAAAATGCCCTGACTTGAATTAACTTGTGACACATGGTTCTAACTCATATCCTATTAACTATGGTTGGAAAAACTTCTATGACACTCCCTCTAACTAAGGCCCAATAGGTCCTAATGAGGGCCTACCCATGACATGGTCAAATCTTCTTATTTCTAAGTTGCAACAAAACTGTCCCCTGCTGGACAGATTTTGTTATTCTACTTGTGCACCTAACCAAAAGACATGCAAACCTCCAAAAAACTCCTAAAACCTTTTATATACTCCCATTACTAACTTCTGGTGGCTTGGGACTCAAAGTGCACATCAATGACATGGTCAAAACTCACTCTAAATCTCAGGATACTAAACTGATTTTCTGCAGAAACTACAACTCTCATTTCTCCTAGGTTTTGACTTGACAAACTCAACTAGCAACAACCCAATACTCAAACCAAGACTTAAACATGGAAATCTACTGAACTAACTTCCTTATTCTCAAAATAACCTTGGGTGAGATCATCCTTACCTAAGGTACAATTATGGCAAAACAAAAGAAACTACACTTCACAAATCACAAATCTTCATGCTTTTGAAACAACAAGATATGCATTTTTATAAAAGATAACCACGAATTTTTACCATGTAACAAGAAGCACAAATCAATATTAACACATTATTCCTACTGAAATTAAGGCTTTCTAACAAAAATCTTTCCAAATGATCAAAATCTTACAACATTCTAAGAGAAATCCACATGCATGCATGTCCTCGGGTTTTGCAAACCAAAACAACACATTTTCTACTTATATTCTATCATAAAATTGACATGCAAACCTAGCATAAGATATACCTAGATGATCACTTAGCATGCAAAGAGTTTTATCAAATTTTCACCACAAAATTCAAGTCATTATCACATAAATATGCAAAATTTGAGCAAAACAACAAGAATGATCTCAAGGACCATTCATTCGGCTCCCATATGGTCATGGCCAAATGAAATGGATGGGAATGGCCATTTAATCATCAAAAGTTTCCTTCTCAAGACTTGGCACTTATCCATTCCTTGTAGTCCTCTCAAAAACAACCCTAAACTCACAAGAATCAATGTTGTACTTTGAGTTCCAACTAGAACCTTAACATGCAACTTCAAGACTTAAACTTTCTATTCAAAACTCTTTGAAATATGAATGATCATGGTATGGGATGTAACATTTACTTGTATAAAGAGTAGAAGCTTGGTTGAGGAATGAAAAAAAAAATGGGGAGGGGGGGTTTCGGCTAAAAGCCGAGAGTGAAGGAGGGAGGAGGGAGGGAGGTCAAAGTGTGGTGGTGAGTGAAGTGAAATGATCATGTCTTTGCTTGTTTTTATGGTATTTGATTTGACAAAATTTGAGTGGAAAGGAGAATTGACAAGTCTATCCCTCCACTTATACTTGGTGCATTTTGCATGCAAGGGTAAAGAAGGAAATTGGCTAGAAAAATAAGAGTTAGTGGGGTTGGAATTGTCCTCTTTGTCCTTGAAAAGAATGAGAGGGTGGTTTACATGCAAGGGCTTTCTTGTAATTTGCTAAATATGACAACTAAAATTTATAATGATTTATTTTTATAAAATAAAATACAAGTTCGAAAATTATAAAATTTATACCATAAAATAACTTGGATTTTTAGAGACTTTATAAAATCATTTTCAAAATTTGTGAACAAAATACCTTTTAAAAGAAAATTTTTCCAAGGCTTAGAATATTCTTTATAAATAAAAAAATAAAGAAATTAAATAAACTCTTGCTTTGAAAAATCATATACTACATAAAGCAAATTTATAATGCAGAAATTTGCACTCACACAAACGTACAATCATTGAATATATTTTCGTTCGGCTTTAATATTATACCAAATCGACAAATAATATTACACGAAGATACCGGTCGTAACATCCTCTCCCCCTTAAGGGATTCTATCCCCAGAATCTAAGAGAACAGATGAGGATACCGGGAACGCATATCAGACTCTAACTCCCAAGTCGATTCTTCGACCTTAGGGTTCCTCCAAAGTAATTTCACTAACTTTACCGACTTATTCCTAAGACTCTTTACTTGCCAGTCGAGTAATTTGACAGGTTGCTCCATAAATGACAGGTCTGCCTGAATTTCTACAGTTTGATATTCTATCTCATGGCTAGCGTCAGGATTGTACTTCTTAAGCAACGACACATGGAACACATTATGCACGTGCTGATACTGAGGTGGTAAGGTCAACTCGTAGGCCACCTTTCCTACTTGACTCAAAATCTCAAAAGGACCTATGTATCTAGGTGTTAACTTCCCTTTCTTGCCAAATCTCATCAACCCTTTTCTAGGTGACACCTTCAGCAACACAGCTTCGCCAATTTGGAATTGAACATCCTTACGCGCTGGATCCACATACTTCCTTTGTCTATCTTGAGCAGCAAGCAACCTTTTCTGAATTAACTTGACTGAATCATGCAACTGTTGTACCAATTCCGAGCCGAGAATTCTTCCTTCTCCTACTTCATCCCAACTTGTTGGTGATCTACATTTTCGCCCGTACAAAGCTTCGTATGGTGGCATGCCGATACTGGAATGATAGTTGTTGTTGTAAGAGAATTCAATCAACGGCAAGTGGTCATCCCAACTTCCTGTAAAATCGATTGCACAACTGCGCAACATATCTTCAATTGTTTGAATTGTCCTTTCACTCTGGCCATCAGTCTGCGGGTGGTATGCCGTGCTCATATTCAACTTCGTGCCAAGACATTCCTGAAATTGCTTCCAGAATCTCGAGTTAAAGCGGGGATCTCTGTCTGAAACTATTGATACGGGTACTCCATGCCTTAGTACGATTTCGCGCACATACAGATGAACCAACTTGTCCAGTGACGACTTGTCATTAATTGGAAATAAATGCGCCGACTTTGTAAGACGATCAATTATAACCCATATTGTGTCATGCCCGGATTTCGTTCGCGGTAGTCCTACTATAAAGTCCATAGCGATATTTTCCCATTTCCATTCTGGAATCTTCAAGGGCTGAATTAATCCGCTTGGTCGTTGATGTTCTGCCTTCACTTTCTGACAAGTATAGCACTTCGCAACCCATTCTGCCACGTCTCGCTTCATATTTGGCCACCAAAAGTTCTTCTTTAAGTCTCGATACATCTTGGTGCTTCCCGGGTGGATTGAAAATTTCGAATTGTGGGCTTCATGGAGGATCTCATTCTTTAATTCAAGTACATGAGGAATCCATATTCTGGATGAAGACCTTAGTATCCCTTGCTCATCCCTTTGAGTATTAATCTCCTCTCCAGATAACTGATTCTTCTCTTTCTCCATTACTTCTTCTTGACACTTCTTTATCTTTTCCACTAGTGCTGGCTGAAAGGTCATTGCACGACAAACTTCCTCGACTTTTCCATAAGCACAAAGTTCCAATTCCAATCTTTCGATTTCTTCAGATAACTCTTTTGATGTTATCATAATATTCAGTCTCTCCTTCCTACTCAGAGCATCGGCCACTACATTCGCCTTTCCAGGATGGTAATTTATCAAACAGTCATAGTCCTTGATCAATTCCAGCCATCTCCTCTGCCTCATATTGAGCTCTTTCTGAGTATAAATGTACTTTAAACTCTTGTGATCCGTGTAGATTTCACACTTCTCTCCGTAGAGGAAATGTCTCCAAATCTTAAGTGCGAACACTATGGCGGCTAGTTCCAAGTCATGCGTCGGGTACTTTAACTCATGCGGTTTCAATTGTCTTGACGCATATGCGATCACTTTACTGTCAACACACAACCCAAACCCTTATGTGAAGCGTCGCTAAATATTACAAAGTTCCCTTGATCATCTGGAAGTACCAACACCAGAGATGTTACCAACTTTTGCTTTAACTCTTGAAAGCTATCTTCACATTCTGCACTCCATTCAAACTTTTGATTCTTTCTGGTTAACTTGGTCAATGGCGTGGCGATCTTCGAGAAATCCTTGACGAATCTTCTATAGTATCCGGCCAATCCTAGAAAACTTCGCACTTCCGTAGGAGTCTTTGGCCTCTCCCAACTCATAACTGCCTCAATCTTTGCCGATCCACTTTAACTCCCTTATTTCCAATGACATGCCCCAAAAATTGAACTTCCTTTAACCAAAACTCACATTTGGTAAACTTGGCATACAACTTCTCTTGTCGGAGTATCTCCAATGCTATCCAGAGGTGCTGCTTATGTTCTTCTTCCGACTTAGAATAAATAAGGATGTCATCAATAAATACCACGAAAAATTTGTCCAAATACTTCTTAAATACCCGATTCATCAGATCCATAAATGCGGCCGGAGCGTTGGTCAGTCCAAACGGCATTACTAGGAATTCATAATGCCCATGTCTGGTCCTGAATGCGGTCTTAGGAACATCTTCTTCTTTGATCTTTAATTGATGGTATCCCGATCTCAAATCAATCTTCAAAAAGCATTTTGCTCCCTTCAACTGGTCAAAAAGGTCATCTATTCTTGGTAGCGGGTAGCGGTTCTTGATCGTTACCTTATTCATCTCTCGATAATCTATGCATAGTCGCATACTTCCATCTTTCTTCTTTACAAACAGAATAGGTGCTCCCCATGGTGACGTACTTGGCCGTATCACTCCCTTATCCAACAATTCTTGTAGCCGGCTCGCCAACTCTTTCATTTCTGCTGGTGCCATCCTATATGGGGCCTTTGAAACTGGTTCCGTGCCTGAAGCAAGGTTGATCTCGAACTCGATTTGTCGATCTGGTGGTAAGCCTGGTAGTTCATCGGGAAACACATCTGGGAACTCGTTAACTACATGGATATCTTCCATGCTGGGGCTGTCTTTTTCTGAATCCACTACATAAGTTAGGAACGACTCACAACCTTTTCTAAGTAGCTTCTTAGCCTGAACAATTGTAAGAAATAGTTGCTCTTGCCTCTGCCCCTTAAATACTACCTTCTCTCCACTCTTCGTCTTTAAATACACTTTCTTGGTCTTACAATTAATCTGAGCACTATTTTCTCCTAACCAATCCATTCCTAAAATTATGTCAAACTCTCCCAACTTGAAGAGTATCAAGTCGGCTGAAAACTTATACCCCGAAATATCAATCTCACACTTTGGACAAAATTGATTCACAGGAATCTTCTCTTGGTTCGCAATTACCACATTTACTACCTCTCTCATAACCATTTTATCACATTGAAACTTATCAACAAAAGTTTCTGATATGAAAGATCTTGTTGCTCCCGAATCAATCAATACTTTAGCTTTGACATTATTGAGTAAAAGTGTACCTGCTATCACCTCCGAATTCTGAACAGCATCCTTCATCTTCAAATCAAATGTCCTTGATGTTGCTTGCGGGGTTGGTGTAGGTGGTGGAGGTAATGCCAATACCTCAGCTGGCACGCTTGCACTGGTACTTGCCACATTCATCAGAGCTTTGACTGGTCCGGTTGCCTTGCACTCCCTAGCTATGTGTCCAGTCTTCCTACACTTGTAACACGTAACTCCTGGCTTCGGCATCTTGCACTCATTCGCCAAATATCCCTTCTGATTACACCTGTAGCATGTCATGCTCAGCTTATTACACACTCTGGGGTGCCTTCTTCCGCAGTGCTTGCATTCTGGCCTCTGGAACCTGTTTTCTCCAACTTGCCCTTGGCTTGCCTGATTGTTCCCCTTCGATTCTTGCCTTTTACCCAAATTTCCTTTCTTTTGAAAATTTCCACCCTTCTGGAAACCAATCCTCTTTACATTCCGATCTTGTGAACTTCTGGCTTCAGACTTTTCTCCATAAAATGGAACCTTCCTCTTCTTGTTATCCCTTTCCTTCCTTGACATCATCCCATTATTCTCAATCAGAGCAGCTTTCTGTACTACTCCCGCATAAGTATCAAGCTCAAACATAGCCACTCTATCTCTGATCCAAGGCTCCAATCCTTGTTGAAATTTCTTTGCTTTTTCCTCCTCAGTGCTGGTATACTTCGTCACAAACCTTGACAACTTAGTAAACTTTTTCTCATACTCCAGTACAGTCATGTTCCCTTGCTTCAGCTCCAAAAATTTTAGCTCCATCTGATTCTGCATGTACTTAGGGTAATACTTGTTAAGAAATAACTTCTTAAATCTCTCCCAAGAAACCTGCTGAGTGACTTCCATAGCTTTTACTGATTCCCACCAATAGATGACTTCACCCTTCAAGAAGTAAGTAGCATACGGCGTCTTCTGATCGTCTCCTAACTGTACCAACTCAAAAGCCCTTTCCATCTCCTTGATCCATGTGTTAGCTATCACTGGATCAGTGGTATCATGAAATGCAGGTGGGTTCACGTTCTGAAAAGCCTCGAAAGTGACAACTTGTCTAGGTGGTACTGGTGGTTCAGGTGGTTGGTGGGGTTCACGGTTATCTTGGTTTTCAATTTGCTGTTGAAGTGTTAGTTGTTGTTGAGCTATAGCATTGGTTTGCTGTTACAAAGTTTCCAGTAGTCGAAGAATGTTTGGGTCTGTGGTGGATGTGGTTGTTGGGTTCTTCTTTTTAGGAGGCATGATCCTGAAATAAGAGTTATGTCAAAACAGATATGAATGATAAAATGATTCGAGGGTATCGCATGGCATTCTTATTTACATATGGGGTCAAGTTTCCAAATTAAGCAGATATGATGATGCATATAAAAATGTAAAATAACAGTTGAGAGCAAATGGAACAATAAAACATAATTATTGAAATTTTAAAGGTCACAATACATAGGATTGGGACAAAGTCTGATTCTAGGAATAACAGGCTTATTTAAAGGAAACAACGGAAACAACTGGGGATTCCATAGAGTCTGATAGTACAACAACATGAAAGGTAAATGGAAAGAACTAAGGCTTCACTCCATCTGAACGGGGCTTGGTAGTCTTTTCCTCTCGAAGCATCTTCACAATGCTCTGGAGCTTATCCGCCACCATCTGAATGACATACTGGCTGGTACGGTCCCGGTGCGCTGGCATCTCCTCAAGCTTAGTGTTGACGTACTGAACCAAGGTCTCAAGTCTCGCAGTCATCTGCTCCTTGGGCTTCCCTTCGTAGTTTCGGCTGTCCGGATACACGTTCTTCAGTCGGTCTATCAGTCGGTCGTACTTGCCCTGAAGCATGTCGAACTCGCGCCTCAACTCAGCATATACTGTGAAAGCAATAGTGTCATCCGACCCAGAGGATGACGAGGAATGCGCCCTTTGCTGACAACCAATAAGAGGAGTATTAATAATAATTTACTTACCCTACTCTCTCGCATATTATCTATAACCTACACACATATCCTATAACCTATTTGGGTTGTCCAGGGACTCTAAACCGTAGCTCTGATACCAAAACCTGTCACGCCCCCAACTTAAACAACAAATTAAATATAACTATTACAACACTTTTAAAAGAAGAATACACAACCAACTCTAAGATTTTATAGTTTAGGGTTTGGAACAGCCCAACACTACCAACTATTACATCTGATTTTAAACACCGAGTCCTCACACAAACTATTATTACTTATTCTACCTAAGCTCAAACATAAGCATCAGCATCACAGGTCTTACGGGCAGTCTGCTTGAATCTAACCATAGCTGCTAGCTGTAATATCAGGGTAAAGCAAGGAGTGAGCCAAATGCTCAACAAGTGCTAACAGTACGATACAAAACATAAATCGAGATATTCATTAAAGAATGACAATGGAAAGACATAACTAATGGTAACGAGAGATAAAACTATGCGAGATGGCATCATTTTGCTTGTATCAAAACAATTTTAAAATCATGTCTTAATCAAAATCATTTTATGACGCTACGGATTACAGCCGGTGATCAGCCGCGAAGTAATCCCGAACCTCGCTGGGTTCTAAAACATTAACGGGAATCCCTAGGCAACTTTTAAGCCTAATATAAGTGTGGAAAGGACTCGCGTCTCGGTCTAGATCCACTATTCAAGGAAAACATTTATCCCCCTTGGGACTGAAAACCCATATTTTATTTATTTCAAAACCTGATGCAGAATTATAACAAAATCTCTTTTAACAGTAAACATCTTTATCAAGGGATTATAGATCAACTCGAAACACGGGGAAATGGTACTAACTCTCAGAGCCATGAATCACAAAACTATGCTCTATTAGGGTAACTGAATGGTTTTCAAATATCAAAGTTTGGACAAGGGAATTTAGTGAGGTTATTGAATATCATGAAGGGAAATGCCAAATTGGGCTTAAAGCAATGGTTTCTCATTAAGGTTCAAGTGCTGGATCATTAAGAATGTAAGCTTCATGAATACTAAGGGTGTTAAGGTATGAAGAAATGATTTTTTAGCTCAGGATATATCAGAATTGTCAAGCTTTAGGTTAAGAAAGAGGGGTATCAATCAATAAGGAATCACTTTGATAAGTATCTGACTTTCAGGGTTCAAGGTAAGGTTCTATAGGGGTTCAAGTATCAGGATGAGATATCAATACTTAGGAATCATCAGCATGTTAATCAAGAGGATCAATCAAGTAATATATCAACTCTTCATTTTATCATGGCATTTAACTATCATGAAAAGGCTTTTGAACTACTTGCAATACATACTTGAGGGTTCATGGCATTTCTATATAATTCAAAGATAAACGAAAGATACGCTTGATTTAAAACATATCAAATGACTCAGGATAATTGCATCAATATATATATGAACTATTTATAGTAAATACGAAGGTCAAGTTGAATCACTTGCCTTGAGAAAGGCTGGTCTGGTCTGACTGGTAGGAGCAACTAGAGCTTCACTCGACCTTTATGGCAAGTTTTCCCTCGTCTCGAGATCCTACATAATAATAATAATAATCCTCATTATAATATATTCTTACCATCTTAACCTATTTACAACTTGAAATTAAACACGGATGTCACTTAGGCCTATACGCACTTAATTTTATATTCACTTTTAAATTACAAAAGTACACACATAGCCACATATTCACATATCATATATTAACACCAAATAACACCATATATACCATAATGCAACACTAGGCTTGGATGATCTCGACTCACATCTTAAGTCACTTGGTCGCTAAACTAGACAAGGTCTTCTAATTTTGGCTTCCTAACTCAATGTGCCTTTCCTAAATTATCCAAAACTTATTGACCCTCACTTGTGCCTTTAGCTCTACTGATCTTATACCATCTTACAACTATGGTGGTCGACCTAATACTCACTTCTAAGTGTTCTAAAACTATGTGATAAGTGAAAGCGCTCACTGGTGCAAATTTCAGAATGACAACTATAGTTTCTTGAGTGCATTAGGCACTCTTAAACTACAATTTTTCCTTCAAAACTTTTACACAAGACTCTCCTGACCTAAGGGCATCTCAAAAACTTGATGTGGCTCAAGGGCCTGGCTTGGGCCTTCTTGGGCCTAAGCTACAAGTCCAAGGTTCCCCTGTTTTTCTGGGCAGAAATTTCCCTGACTTGAATTAACTTGTGACACATGGTTTTAACTCATATCCTATGAACTATGGTTGGAAACACTTCTCTTACACTCCCTATAACTAAGGCCCAATAGGGCCTAATGAGGGCCTACCCATGACATGGTCAAATCTTCTTATTTCTAAGTTGCAACAAAACTGTCCCCTGCTGGACAGATTTTGTTATTCTACTTGTGCACCTAACCAAAAGACATGAAAACCTCCAACCAACTCCTAAAACCTTTTATATACTCCCATTACTAACTTCTGGTGGCTTGGGCCTCAAAGTGCACATCAATGACATGGTCAAAACTCACTCTAAACCTCAGGGTACTAAACTGATTTTCTGCAGAAACTACAACTCTCATTTCTCCTAGGTTTTGACTTGACAAACTCAACTAGCAACAACCCAATACTCAAACCAAGACTTAAACATGGAAATCTACTGAACTAACTCCCTTATTCTCAAAATAACCTTGGGTGAGATCATCCTTACCTAAGGTACAATAATGACAAAACAAAAGAAACTACACTTCACAAATCACAAATCTTCATGCTTTTGAAACAACAAGATATGCATTTTTATAAAAGATAACCACGAATTTTTACCATGCAACAAGAAGCACAAATCAATATTAACACATTATTCCTACTGAAATTAAGGCTTTCTAACAAAAATCTTTCCAAATGATCAAAATCTTACAACATTCTAAGAGAAATCCACATGCATGCATGTCCTCGGGTTTTGCAAACCAAAACAACACATTTTCTACTTATATTCTATTATAAAATTGACATGCAAACCTAGAATAAGATATACCTAGATGATCACTTAGCATGCAAAGAGTTTTATCAAATTTTCACCACAAAATTCAAGTCATTATCACATAAACATGCAAAATTTGAGCAAAACAACAAGAATGATCACAAGGACCATTCATTCGGCTCCCATATGGTTATGGCCGAATGAAATGGATGGGAATGGCCATTTAATCATCAAGAGTTTCCTTCTCAAGACTTGGCACTTATCCATTCCTTGTAGTCCTCTCAAAAACAACCCTAAACTCACAAGAATCAAGGTTGTACTTTGAGTTCCAACTAGAACCTTAACATGCAACTTCAAGACTTAAAATTTCTATTCAAAACTCTTTGAAATATGAATGATCATGGTATGGGATGTAACATTTACTTGTATAAAGAGTAGAAGCTTGGTTGAGGAATGAAAAAAAAATGGGGGGGGGGGGGTTTCGGCTAAAAGCCGAGAGTGAAGGAGGGAGGAGGGAGGGAGGAGATAGTGTGGTGGTGAGTGAAGTGAAATGATCATGTCTTTGCTTGTTTTTATGGTATTTGATTTGACAAAATTTGAGTGGAAAGGAGAATTGACAAGTCTATCCCTCCACTTATACTTGGTGCATTTTGCATGCAAGGGTAAAGAAGGAAATTGGCTAGAAAAATAAGAGTTAGTGGGGTTGGAATTGTCCTCTTTGTCCTTGAAAAGAATGAGAGGGTGGTTTGCATGCAAGGGCTTTCTTGTAATTTGCTAAATATGACAACTAAAATTTATAATAATTTATTTTTATAAAATAAAATACAAGTTCAAAAATTATAAAATTTAAACCATAAAATAACTTGGATTTTTAGAGACTTTATAAAATCATTTTCAAAATTTGTGAACAAAATACCTTTTAAAAGAAAATTTTTCCAAGGCTTAGAATATTCCTTATAAATAAAAAAATAAAGAAATTAAATAAACTCTTGCTTTGAAAAATCATATACTACATAAAGCAAATTTATAATGCAGAAATTTGCACTCACACAAACGTACAATCATTGAATATATTTTTGTTCGGCTTTAATATTATACCAAATCCACAAATAATATTACACGAAGATACCGGTCGTAACATTCTACACTTGGAACTCCACAACAAAATGGAGTTGTAGAAAGAAAGAACAGGACTCTCATTGAAGCTGCACGAACTATGCTTGATGAAGCAAAGCTACCAACCTATTTTTGGGCTGAGGCTGTGCAGACTGCTTGTTTTACACAAAATGCTACACTCATAAACAAGCATGGAAAAACACCATATGAGATGGTGAAGAAAAAGAAGCCAAATCTGAAATACTTTCATGTATTTGGTTGCAAGTGTTTTGTTCTTAAGACTCATCCTGAACAGCTGTCAAAATTTGATCTAAAAGCTGATGAAGGAATTTTTGTTGGATATCCACTTTCCACAAAAGCCTTCAGAGTCTACAATTTGAGGTCAGAAGTTGTCATGGAATCTATCAATGTCTCTTTTGATGATAAGAAGATTACTAGACTTGAAGATTTCGATGATCATGATCAGCTGAGATTTGAGAATGAAGATTTAAATTCTGATTTTGGAAATTCTGATGACTTAAATCCTGATCCTGTAAGTTCTGATGGATTAACTTCTGATATCGCTGAAACTGTGGTAATAACTCCAAAGGAAAATGCACTTATCCAGGGGGAGCAAGCTGAAGAACCTACCACATCTCAAGACTCTCGAGAAGTATCAGAACCTGACACTGGCTCTTCAAGTTCTGATTCATCTAATTCTGATGAGCCAAATTCTGATAATTCTGGAAGCTCTGATTCTTCAACTCCTGAAAAATCAAATTCAATTTCTGAAGTATCAAAGAGCATATCTACAGGGGGAGCATCAGAAAATGCTGATGGAGACAGCATGGATCATGGGGGAGGATCCAGTTCTAGAGATCAACTTCCATCTACAAGGAAGTGGACTAAAGCACATACACCTGATTTAATCATTGGAGATCCTGGAGCAGGTGTCAGAACTAGAACTGCAACTTTAAAGGAATGTCTCTATCATTCTTTTCTATCTCAGACTGAACGAAAGAAAGTGGAAGAAGCTCTTCAAGATGCTGATTGGGTGCAAGAAATGCAGGAAGAGTTAAATGAATTCAAAAGAAATAAAGTCTGGACCCTAGTGCCAAGACCAAAGAACAGATCAGTTATTGGTACAAGTATACCAGAAATTTACTGAAGAAATTTGGAATACAAGATTGTTCAACTGCATCCACTCTCATGGCCACTACAACCAAGTTATATAAGGATATTGGTAAATCAGTAGATATTACTAACTACAGAGATGCACATTTTACAGGATGCAAAATAGACAGGAAAAGCACTAGTGGAAACTGTCAATTTCTTGGAGGCAGATTGGTTTCTTGGTTTAGCAAGAAATAAAAGTCAATTTCCACATCAACTCCAGACGCAGAATATATCGCTGCAGGAAGCTGTTGTGCACAGATTCTTTGGATGAAGAATCAGTTACTGGATTATGGGTTAAAATTTTCTAAAATCCCTATTTACTGTGATAATAAAAGTGCTATTGCTATGACAGGTAATCCAGTTCAACACTCAATGTCAAAGCTTATCAGCATTAGGTACCATTTTATAAGGGAACATGTGGATGAAGGTACAGTGGAATTACATTTTGTTCCAACAGATCAACATCTAACATATATCTTCACAAAACCACTATGTGAAGCTACTTTTATAAGATTGGTAAATGAACTTGGAATGGTTTCAGGTTTTTTCTCTAAATCTGCTTAGTTTTTTTTCTCATGCATCATACTTTTTATCAGTGTTTACAGATTGTATTATCTATATGTAATATGTGCTTAATTTGAAAATTGCTTAAATGGTGATTGTTATCTGATGTGGATTTATATACTCTGTGGCTATTCAATCCAATGAGGATAATTGTGCTAGATGCTGACCTAGTAGTCTTTAACATACTAGAAATCCCATCTTTAAATTAGTTGTTTATGTGGAAACTCATTAACACAAGCAGATTCTGATATTGAGCTTAGTCAAGTTTACTTTGTATATCTTATTACTAAGTCACAAACTAGATTCTTGTTTCTTATCTGTCAAATTCTGATGTCAGTAAATCTTAGGAATGAACTAAGTGTAAGCCTCACTTATCAAAGAAAAGAAAAGAATAAAAGTCAGGTACTCCTTTGAGATCTAGAGTAAAAATGTGGAAGGGAAGACCCAAGTGCATTGCTGGTATTAAGTAATATGCATTAGAAAAGCAAATTTTTTCTTGGTGACTTTTCACACTCTATGATTACTGGAGAAATACTCTGATAACATCATAAATTCTGATAAGCAGTCGTGACTCACTTACACTGAGAAACCACTGTAAAAAGGAATTTCAAAAGATGCATAAAATGAGCACAAACAGTTGAGGTGGACTCATGCATAAATTTGTTCTATAGTAGACATCATGACTAATGACAAATTTTAAGCATTTTTCTGTGTTATGCCTTATTTCTAAGATGTACTGAAGTTGATCAAACTTTAATCTTTATCTGATATTTTGTTGAATGCACACACTTTCACTCCATATGAATGATGAAAATTACTGTGGTGATTAAGTTGTTTTTGACAAATAGTTAAGTGTCATTTGCATAAATTCTGAGGACAAGTTCTGATGGAAGTTCTGATGATTAAACTCTGAAGAAAACAAGTCAGTATTTGTATGAAGAATCACAGAAAAAGACATTCACTTTTTGAGTACAGAAGCCATGTTCTGATGACTGTTAAAATCTGATATAAGTTAAGTTCTGATATTAAATCCTGATGGAATCTTTGATGCTTACGTGGCATTTTTCTTTACTTGACTTATTTGTGGCAAAATCTGAAACAGTCATATTTAAATCAGAATAAATTTGGGTGAAATAAAAATAGTCATAATCATTATGGGTTAGTGGTTAACTTGTATGTCTAGAAAAACTGCATGTGCATGGTAATTATTGCTTATTTTACGTGCCGATTAACTCCTCTATAACACCCTCCAAATCCGGGGTATAGATTTGGGGCATTATTAACAATAATTACCAACTATACCTGCACAAGCGGAATATAAATACAATAATTACCCCGAACTATCACTACTCAGGATCTTTTAAGGGTTGAGTTTGAAAACAAGAATCATGCACTACACTTTATTACAAACCCAACTAAATAAAACTTGTCTCAAGAACTCCCTTTGTTACAAAACTTTATTCTATCTACAGTTTCACTACACAATCTTTTATTCAAACTACACAAAACTTTTATTCAACCCAACATTACTACTTATCCTGCTACACCTGATCTGGCACTTCAAAACTCTCTTCGGGAATAGGAAGGAACACTCTTGGTATAAGAGGGTCCCGCTGCTTGACTCGCTTCTTGACTATGCGGGTCCTGATGGGTTTCATTCTCTACCTTAACTGTAAAACAATAGGAGTGACAATAAAAGAAATGAGCCAAAATTGCTCAACAAGCCTGCCACAATATATATATATATATTATAAAGAGAGAGAAATAAATGAACCAATAAGCTGCTGGTTTGAACAACCATCTGTATCTGTATATGATAATAATTTGCCAACACTGGCGAGTGCCAAATGAACAAGACTGGAACAAGAACCAACATATGCACTATAACCTGCTGATCAGTCAGAATATAGTGCGGATCTATACCCAACTGCATAGACCCAACCAACATTAGGAGTACTCAGGCAACTATGGCCTATTAAATAATGGTCTGGGTAAAACCCAGTCCGTAAAGTAACCATCCAGTCCAAGGCTTAGCATCCGGAATAATCGGAATGCTATTTATATATCCCAACACCAGGATATACCAGACTATATGTAACAAGGGTAAAGGAATTGAAATATGAACAGGGAATTCAATAAATTGGGTAAATCAAGCATTGAAATGAAATGAACAAGTGATAATAAGTAGGTAACAGTGTATATGAACAATGATTATCAAAGAGAATCGATACGATAGAAAGGAAATATAAATCACTACTCTGAATTTAGAATAGGGGAAAACTTGCCTTGCGCGTACTTAACCTGGTTTAACTCACTGCCTTCTGACCCTAGCTTGCTCTGCCTTGCTAACACTGAACAAATCATGGAAAGATAGGTGTTTAGATAATTTACTACATACGTGTATCTTGAATTGATATCACGCAACCTTATCAGTCTACCCATGCGTTTCTATCTGACTCGCATATATATATACATACATTTATACAGCACATCTATTCACATAATCACATAAAGCACGTAGCACGTAAAGCACATAATTAATTTCTAGATTTATAATTATTTTTAGAATCAATTCTAGGCTTATACCTGTATTACTAGTCTTATCTGATATTATTATAATTTTTCGGGATTTATTCAGCTCAATTATACCCCTACTAGGACCTACGAACTACCAATTATCACCAAACCACTTTTTTTCAGAAGAAATTATAACTTACAACTATTTTTATTGGATTCGTCTCATTTTTCTGAGTCCAGGGGTCTTCGTTTCGCTCGAATCAGACTAACGGTTGAATTATTATGAATTAAACAAGATTTAATTTATTAATAATTAATTATAATTAAATAATCCTTAATTATATTTTTACATAATTAATTAATAATTATTGTATTTTAAAATAATTAATCCCTAATTATTAGAATTAATTACTATTTATTACAATTATTTACAAATTAATAATACTTACTCGATCAAATCGATCATTTATAAATAAAAATCGATACAACTAACTGATACAATACTTATCGAATAAATAAATATTATTCGAATCATAATTCAACGAGCAACTACTCGTATAAATACGAGCTACTCGCGAATTCTCGAATAACTAACGCTCGAATAATAATTCTTATTATCGAATCACTATTCGCAATATTAACTAATTATCGGATCAATAATTGTATTATTTAATCCTTATTTATTAATTAATTACCTAACTATTAATTAATTACCTAATTATTACTTAATTAGATAACTAATAAATAATTAGATAAATAATTAAATAATTAATTAAATAATTAAATTCGAATTTATAAATTAATAAAATAATTCAAAAATTAATACTATTTTTCAGAATTTAGAACTAATTTTTAATTAATTATTAGAATTTTTAAAATCTGATTTTGATTTACTAAAATATAAATAAATAATTAATAGATCAAAAACACAATTCAGGGAATTGGTTTCAGGTTTTGGGGATCAAACCCGGGTCGATTTCCGGGTTGGAACCGGGTCGAACCCGGGTCGACGAAGAACACTCCTGGCTGCCCAGAAACCCGACGCCGGCGGGGATTTTCCGGTGAAAATCCGGCGAACCAAAACAACGTCCAAACACCACGGTTCCAAGCTGGTTTTGCTTCGTTCTTCACCGAAAACACCACAGGGACGTCCTCCTCTTTCCTTCGTCCTTCCTCCCCGTCGAACCAGACCGGCGAACACGAACAGCGGCGGCGTCGCCGCTTCTCCGACAACCAAGAAACGGACACCAACAGGCACGAAACCGGTGCCGTTCGACTCGCAAAATAACGATCTAACTGCTCGTAATCATCAAAACATCCAACAACAACTCAATCACAAAACCCGAATTCAAGAACTAAACCCGAAAATTACGAAATTAAAAACAAGAAATCAAACAACAAAAATGATTACATAATTGAAAACTACGAATCACAGGCTTCAAAACGAGTACTCACACGTTCGATTTGGATGCCGGAATCACGATCAAAATTGACTTTGATTCTCCTGCCCTGTTCTTCACTCAAACCCTAACCCCTTTTCTTTTTATTTTTTTTTTTCTGATTTTTAATAGTAATTAACTGAATAATTAATTATAAATCTGGTATTTATATTTATGAAAATAATACCCCTAAATAAAATTAAGGGTCTAATTACACTCCTAATAAAAATATTTGGCCCCAATTTTTATAATTTTTGGGTATTAATATTGAATTTTTAAATATCCAATAAATACAAAATAAATGCTAAAAACTCCCAAAAATTATGAATATTACAAAAATGCAAAGAAAAATGATATATGATAATTTCATGATCATATAAAAATAAAAATGTGATTTTTGTGGGGTTTTTGGTACCCGAAGGGGTCCGGAAAAAGTCATTTTTCGCGAAAAAGGTCAATTGGTAAAACGTCTAGGGGTTCAGAATAGCGATACGGTATAGGGCATTTTTGGCAAAATAGGGCCAATGATTTTGTTTAAAATACGGGCTTTTAAAACATAGTTTTGAGCTGTACAGGTTTTGATATAATATATATATCTGACGATAGAACGCTCAATAAATATCCAAAACACGTTTGGATCAAAACAACCAACACATAACACATAGCAGTCAGGGTTCAACAACTTAACACATTTAATCACATAATAATACACATAATTTATTATTATTATAATATAATACAAGCGTAATTCCTCGGTCGTTACATTCTCCCCCCCTTAACAAGATTCTGTCCTCAGAATCTAATTATGCAAATAACTGAGGATACTTTTCTAGCATTTCACTTTCAAGCTCCCAGGTTGATTCTTCAACCACTGGGTTTCTCCATAAAACTCTCACTAATGACACAGACTTATTTCTTAATACCCTCTCCTGCCTATCTAGAATTCTTATTGGCTGTTCTACATATGACAAATCTGCCTGAAGTTCTACTGGTTCATACTCTATTACATGCCTTGTATCAGGATTATACCTCTTAAGCATAGATACATGAAATACGTTGTGAATGTGCTGCATATGGGGTGGTAGAGCTAACTCGTACGCAACCTTCCCAATTTTCTTCAAAATCTCAAATGGTCCAACGTATCGTGGCTTCAATTTCCCTTTATTGCCAAATCTGGTCAATCCTTTCCATGGCGATATTTTGAGCAATACGTGTTCTCCTTCCTGATAGTCCATATCCTTCCTGGCTTGGTTTGCATATCTGCTTTGTCTGTTTTGTGCTACCTCGATTCGTTTTCGAATAAGATTAATCTTTTCTTTTGTCTGCTGAATTAATTCGGGACCCAAAATCTTGCGTTCTCCAACTTCATCCCAATGCACGGGTGATCTACATTTCCTCCCATATAATGCTTCATACGGTGGCATTCCAATACTGGCGTGATAGCTATTATTATAAGAAAATTCCACTAGGGGTAAATGTTCATCCCAACTGCCTTCAAAATCGATCGCACAAACTCGTAGCATGTCTTCAATCGTTTGAATTGTCCTTTCACTTTGGCCGTCAGTTTGCGGATGATAAGCTGTACTCATATTCAACTTCGTTCCTAGACATTCTTGGAATTATCTCCAAAATCTTGAATTGAAACGAGGATCTCGATCCGATACAATTGATACTGGTACTCCATGACGCATCACAATTTCTTTGAGATACATGTGCACTAATTTGTCGAGCGAAAATCTTTCATTAATTGGTAGAAAATGTGCCGACTTCGTAAGTCTGTCAATGATTACCCATATCGCATCATAATTTGCCCTAGTCCTCGGTAGTCCTACCACAAAATCCATCGCTAGATGTTCCCATTTCCATTCTGGAATGTCTAATGGTTGCAATAACCCACTCGGACGTTGGTGTTCTGCTTTAACTCGCTGGCATGTGTAGCATTTACTCACCCATTCTGCTATCTCCTTCTTCATATTCGGCCACCAAAAGTTTTCCTTCAAATCGCGATACATTTTCGTGCTTCCTGGATGAATGGAATACTTCGAATTGTGCGCATCTCGCATAATTTCTTCTTTTAATTCTGCCACGTTAGGGATCCAGATTCTTGACGCAAAACGTAAAATTCCTTCATTATCTTTCTGAGTTGTAATCTCTTCTCCTGTTAAGTTGTCGTCTTGACTCATCACTTCTTCTTGACAACGGCGAATCTTTTTCAGCAATTCTGGTTGGAAAGTCATAGTGTAGATAGTTTCTGCAGATTCATTGGGAATACGAATTTCGATTTCCAATTTGTCGAATTCCCTGGCCAATTCTTCGCATGAAGTCAACCGATTCAATCTTTCTTTTCTGCTTAGCGCATCTGCTACAACATTTGCTTTTCCTGGATGATAACTGATTGTAACATCGTAATCTTTAATCAATTCCAGCCATCGACGTTGTCGCATGTTTAGTTCCTTTTGCGTGAAGATATACTTCAGACTTTTATGATCCGTGTAGATTTCACATTTTTCACCGTACAGATAATGTCTCCAAAGCTTCA
Source organism: Apium graveolens (assembly GCF_009905375.1). NCBI lineage: Eukaryota > Viridiplantae > Streptophyta > Magnoliopsida > Apiales > Apiaceae > Apium > Apium graveolens. Next base: position 140,801,923 of record NC_133657.1, read on the forward strand.
ATGCAAAAACAATTGCTGCCAATTCCAGATCATGCGTAGGATATTTCTGTTCATGAGGTTTAAGTTGTCTCGACGCATATGCAATGACGTTACCATGTTGCATCAACACACATCCTAAACCACGATATGAAGCGTCATTGTAGATAACAAAATTTCCTTGCTCGTCTGGCAATGCTAATACTGGTACCGTCACCAACCGATTCTTCAACTCTTGAAAACTTTCTTCACACTTACTATTCCATTCGAACTTTTCACTTTGTCGAGTTAACTTGGTCAGCGGTGTAGCTATCTTCGCAAAATCTTTGACAAATCTTCGATAATATCCTGCCAAACCTAAGAAACTTCGAACCTCTATCGGCGTCTTTGGTCTTTCCCAATTCAACACAGCTTCAATCTTTGTTGGATCAACTTGAATGCCTTCTCTGCTGATGATGTGCCCTAGAAACTGCACTTCTTTCAACCAAAATTCGCATTTGGAAAATTTTGCATAAAGCTGCTCCTTCTGTAATATCTCCAATGTCGTTTTTAAATGCGCTGCATGTTCTTCTTCCGTCTTTGAATAGATCAAGATGTCATCAATAAATATAATGATAAACTTATCCAAATACTTCTTGAATATTCGATTCATCAAATCCATAAACGCTGCAGGTGCATTCGTCAATCCAAAAGCCATCACAAGAAATTCATAGTGTCCGTACCTTGTTCTAAACGCTGTCTTTGGAATATCTTCGGCCTTGATCTTTAACTGATGATAGCCTGATCGTAAGTCGATTTTCGAAAACCATGCTGCTCCTTTTAGTTGATCAAATAAATCATCAATGCGAGGTAAAGGATATTTATTCTTGATAGTTAACTTGTTCAGCTCACGATAATCAATACACAGTCGCATACTACCATCCTTCTTTTTCACGAACAATACTGGCGCACCCCATGGGGATACACTTGGCTTTATAATTCCTTTGTCAAGAAGTTCTTGCAACTGCTTTGCTAATTCCCTCATTTCTACAGGTGCCATTCGATATGGAGCTTTCGAAATTGGTTCAGTCCCTGGCGTCAAGTCAATAGTGAATTCGATTTCTCGATCTGGTGGAAGTCCTGGTAATTCGTCCGGAAAAACATCAAGAAATTCACAAACTACAGGAATATCTTCAATCTTCAAATTTCCCTTATCCATATCCCGTACATAGGCTAAATAAGCTTGACATCCTTGACGTAGCAATCTTCTCATCTGCATTATTGATAGGAATTTCTGCTTTTGCTTCTCACTTTTAAATATTACCGTTTCATTTTCTTCAGTTTGCAATTTCACTCTCTTATTCGCACAGTCAATTTGAGCATTATTACTAGACAGCCAATCCATTCCTAAAATAATATCAAACTCCCCTAACCTAAAAGGTATCAAATCAACTGAAAAATGACATCTCCCTATCTCAATATCACAGCTCGGACATACTCGATCTACTGCAACCTGATCATTATTCGCTAATTTTATGACTAACACTTCATCCAACCACTGAATCTCACAATCTATCTTAGAGATAAAGGCTTCAGAAATAAAAGATCTAGTAGCTCCTGAATCAATCAATACTAAAGCATTTACGGAATTTACAGGGAGTGTACCTGCAACCACATTCGGACTCTGTACCGCTTCCTTCATTGACATGTTGAAAGTCCTTGCTCTGGGCTGATTTTGCTGTGGTAGTGGAGGTGGAGGTAATGCTAAAATTCTTGGAATACTGGCAGCCATTGCAATTCCTCTGCAGTCTTTGGCGATATGTCCTTTTCTCCCACATTGGAAACAAGTAACTTCTGCCTTTCCCATTGGACATTCTCCAGAATAGTGTCCCCTTTGCTTGCACTTGAAACACGTAACATTTAGCTTGTTGCAAACTCCTGTATGCTTTCTACCACACGTTCTGCAATCAGGTATAAGCGGTCGGATAAGTCTCTGCTGAATTGGGGCTGGAAGTCGATTTCCCATCCTCTGATTGTTCTGCTCTGGCCTTTTGAAATTTACTTTTCCCCGAGCTTGAAATCCCGGACTTTTGTTGAAACGATTCTGAAAATTTCCCGGTCCTTTCTCTTTCTGAGCTGCTTCGCTTTCTCCTTCAATAATCATAGCCTTCTGAACAACAGCCATATAAGTTGTCAATTCAAACACAGCTACCCTGCTACGAATCCATGGTTTCAGTCCTTGCTGAAATCTCTTGGCCCGCTTCTCGTCCGTATCCACCTGCTCTGGAACAAACCTTGCCAATTCAGTAAACTTGGTCTCATAATCCGCAACCGATAAGTTGTCTTGTTTCAGCTCCAGGAACTTGATCTCCATCTGATTCTTCATAAAACGAGGAAAATATTTCTCCAAGAAAAGATCAGTGAATCTGTTCCAGGTCACCACACCTTCTTCCAAAGCTTTCTTTGATTCCCACCAGTAATTAGCTTCACCTTTTAGAAAATAGCTAGCGAAATCTGTCTTCTGCTCTTCCTCAACCTTTACCAACGAAAAAGCCTTTTCCATCTCTTTCAGCCAAGCTCTCGCTTTTGTAGGATCCGTGGAACCCATAAATTCCGGTGGCTTCACCGACTGAAATTGCTTGAAAGTAGTCGTAGGTGCTGCTGGTGGTATTTGATGTCCTGGATGAGCGGCTTGCTGTAACATCTGTTGCTGGAACTGCTGTTGCTGCTGCTGCATTTGTTGTTGCATCATCAACATCTGCTGTTGCATGAGATTAAACATCTGATCCATCTGTTTATTATTGTTTTGGCCCTCGGTGTTTCCATTCGATGAGTCGGGCTGCGCTTTTCTCTTAGGTGCCATTTTTCTGGTAAATAAATAATGGATCTTATTTAATAACAGTATATTAAACATATATTAAAATAATCGATTCGAGAAAATAAAATAACTTATTAAATAACTGAATAGATAAAACAGTATGATATGTTTTAATTTTTTTTTTTTTTTTTTACAACCTGATCGTGAATAAAACTACATTTGTAAATATGCAATGGTACTGAAATAAATGTAAATGCTTAAATGACTGGAAATAAAATAAAGAAAACGTGCAAAAGATTATCTCATATATATATATAGGTAGAACACTAGCTACAGGTGTCAGTGCTTGATACAAAAACCTATGATATAACAGTCGTACTGCTACTACTATCAGTCAGAGTCAGTAGCTACACTCATACAAACTAGTCATATAATACTATGCTGCCTCTATCTACAAAATATACATAATACAACACTCATTGATCTACTGGTCTCAAAATCCTGGTGGTACGTGGCTCAACTCCTCCTGCACTGCCTCTAGCACTGCCTCGGTAAGTCCCAATGCTCTGCGATATGCTGTCTCCGCACTAAGATCCTGCTGTCTCAAATCAGTAAGCTGCTGCGAACTAACCCGGTGAATATGATGTAGTCTCTCTCTCAGTATATAATCCGGTCGTAATGCTCTGACAGGACCATCCGTCTGTGTCTCATACAATCCAAGGATCTCTCTACACTGGTTCTGCCATCTAATCCTCTCCTCCCTCTCTGCCTGAAAGCGCTGGTAAGTCACGGTATGATGCTCATGAAGATCAGTGATGGAACCTCGAGAAGGTAATGGTCCATCTACCACGATCTCATCTATAAACTCCGGCTGAGGAAACTGATAAACTCCTGGAACAGGTGCATAAATGGCTAATGGGGCAGGAAATAAGACAGGCTGCTCCATAGGCGCATACACTGGCGGCTCTGCCTCTGGCTCCATATGTGGCAGCTCTGGAATCTCGACTGGTGGCATAGGAATCTGAGGCTCTAAATCCTCCCACTGCGGAAGATCAACCATATCAGGAATATCAAACATCGGAAACTCTAATGGTGGAATATCTGGTATTTCTGGCTCAACGTATGGAAAATAATCTGCAAAACCTGGTACCCTCCGGGGGAAGTGGTATCTCTGGTGCTGGCTCAGGTGGCAATGGAGGTAAGATCTGCCCTGACACTGGGGCTACTACCTGTGCATCCACTGGATCTGTCTCGGTCCTCTCCGTAGATGATGATAAAGAAGCCATCTAATATACATAAAAATAATAACACAAAAACAATCAAATCACAATTCTATAACTCATAACTTCTAATCACATAGACTAACAGTCCTAACACTCTTACTCTCATCCTATCTTATTTTCCTATCTTATCTTAACCCTAACATTCTTGTTTTCCAAGGTCAATCCTAAGCTCTGATGCCAACTATAACACCCTCCAAATCCGGGGTATAGATTTGGGGCATTATTAACAATAATTACCAACTATACCTGCACAAGCGGAATATAAATACAATAATTACCCCGAACTATCACTACTCAGGATCTTTTAAGGGTTGAGTTTGAAAACAAGAATCATGCACTACACTTTATTACAAACCCAACTAAATAAAACTTGTCTCAAGAACTCCCTTTGTTACAAAACTTTATTCTATCTACAGTTTCACTACACAATCTTTTATTCAAACTACACAAAACTTTTATTCAACCCAATATTACTACTTATCCTGCTACACCTGATCTGGCACTTCAAAACTCTCTTCGGGAATATGAAGGAACACTCTTGGTATAAGAGGGTCCCGCTGCTTGACTCGCTTCTTGACTATGCGGGTCCTGATGGGTTTCATTCTCTACCTTAACTGTAAAACAATAGGAGTGACAATAAAAGAAATGAGCCAAAATTTGCTCAACAAGCCTGCAACAATATATATATATAATATATAAAGAGAGAGAATAAATGAACCAATAAGCTGCTGGTTTGAACAACCATCTGTATCTGTATATGATAATAATTTGCCAACACTGGCGAGTGCCAAATGAACAAAACTGGAACAAGAACCACATATGCACTATAACCTGCTGATCAGTCAGAATATAGTGCGGATCTATACCCAACTGCATAGATCCAACCAACATTAGGAGTACTCAGAAACTATGGCCTATTAAATAATGGTCTGGGTAAAACCAGTCCGTAAAGTAACCATCCAGTCCAAGGCTTAGCATCCGGAATAATCGGAATGCTATTGATATATCCCAACACCAGGATATACCAGACTATATGTAACAAGGGTAAGGAATTGAAATATGAACAGGGAATTCAATAAATTGGGTAAATCAAGCATTGAAATGAAATGGAACAAGTGATAATAAGTAGGTAACAGTGTATATGAACAATGATTATCAAAGAGAATCGATATGATAGAAGGAAATATAAATCACTATTCTGAATTTAGAATAGGGGAAAACCTTGCCTTGCGCGTACTTAACCTGGTTTAACTCACTGCCTTCTGACCCTAGCTTGCTCTGCCTTGCTAACACTGAACAAATCATGGAAAGATAGGTGTTTAGATAATTTACTACATACGTGTATCTTGAATTGATATCACGCAACCTTATCAGTCTACCCATGCGTTCTATCTGACTCGCATATAATATATACATACATTTATACAGCACATCTATTCACATAATCACATAAAGCACGTAGCACGTAAAGCACATAATTAATTTCTAGATTTATAATTATTTTAGAATCAATTCTAGGCTTATACCTGTATTACTAGTCTTATCTGATTTTATTATAATTTTCGGGATTTATTCAGCTCAATTATACCCCTACTAGGACCTACGAACTACCAATTATCACCAAACCACTTTCTTTCAGAAGAAATTATAAACTTACAAACTATTTTTATTGGATTCGTCTCATTTTTCTGAGTCCAGGGGTTCTTCGTTTCGCTCGAATCAGACTAACGGTTGAATTATTATGAATTAACAAGATTTAATTAATTAATAATTAAGTATAATTAAATAATCCTTAATTATATTTTTACATAATTAATTAATAATTATTGTATTTTAAAATATTTAATCCCTAATTATTAGAATTAATTACTATTTATTACAATTATTTACAAATTAATAATACTTACTCGATCAAATCGATTATTTATAAATAAAAATCGATACAACTAACTGATACAATACTTATCGAATAAATAAATATTATTCGAATCATAATTCAACGAGCAACTACTCGTATAAATACGAGCTACTCGCGAATTCTCGAATAACTAACGCTCGAATAATAATTCTTATTATCGAATCACTATTCGCAATATTAACTAATTATCGGATCAATAATTGTATTATTAATCCTTATTTATTAATTAATTACCTAACTATTAATTAATTACCTAATTATTACTTAATTAGATAACTAATAAATAATTAGATAAATAATTAAATACTTAATTAAATAATTAAATTCGAATTTATAAATTAATAAAATAATTCAAAATTAATACTATTTTTCAGAATTTAGAACTAATTTTTAATTAATTATTAGAATTTTTAAAATCTGATTTTGATTTACTAAAATATAAATAAATAATTAATAAATCAAAAACACAATTCAGGGAATTGGTTTCAGGTTTTGGGGATCAAACCCGGGTCGATTTCCGGGTTGGAACCGGGTCGAACCCGGGTCGACGAAGAACACTCCTGGCTGCCCAGAAACCGACGCCGGCGGGGATTTTCCGGTGAAAATCCGGCGAACCAAAACAACGTCCAAACACCACGGTTCCAAGCTGGTTTTGCTTCGTTCTTCACCGAAAACACCACAGGGACGTCCTCCTCTTCCTTCGTCCTTCCTCCCGTCGAACCAGACCGGCGAACACGAACAGCGGCGGCGTCGCCGCTTCTCCGACAACCAAGAAACGGACACCAACAGGCACGAAACCGGTGCCGTTCGACTCGCAAAACAACGATCTAACTGCTCGTAATCATCAAAACATCCAACAACAACTCAATCACAAAACCCGAATTCAAGAACTAAACCCGAAAATTACGAAATTAAAAACAAGAAATCAAACAACAAAAATGATTACATAATTGAAAACTACGAATCACAGGCTTCAAAACGAGTACTCACACGTTCGATTTGGATGCCGGAATCACGATCAAAATTGACTTTGATTCTCCTGCCCTGTTCTTCACTCAAACCCTAACCCCTTTTCTTTTTATTTTTTTTTCTGATTTTTAATAGTAATTAACTGAATAATTAATTATAAATCTGGATTTATATTATGAAAATAATACCCCTAAATAAAATTAAGGGTCTAATTACACTCCTAATAAAAATATTTGGCCCCAATTTTTATAATTTTTGGGTATTAATATTGAATTTTTAAATATCCAATAAATACAAAATAAATGCTAAAAACTCCCAAAAATTATGAATATTACAAAAATGCAAAGAAAAATGATATATGATAATTTCATGATCATATAAAAAAAAAATGTGATTTTTGTGGGGTTTTGGTACCCGAAGGGGTCCGGAAAAAGTCGTTTTTCGCGAAAAAGGTCAATTGGTAAAACGTCTAGGGGTTCAGAATAGCGATACGGTATAGGGCATTTTTGGCAAAATAGGGCCAATGATTTTGTTTGAAATACGGGCTTTTAAAACATAGTTTTGAGCTGTACAGGTTTGATATAATATATATATGACGATAGAACGCTCAAAAATATCCAAAACACGTTTGGATCAAAACACCAAACATAACACATAGCAGTCAGGGTTCAACAACTTAACACATTTAATCACATA